>NC_071094.1:1057500-1430000 GCF_027358695.1 Spea bombifrons
CATCCCCAGCGATGACTCTTTCCGGCACTGTTTGCGCAACCCGCAGTTCCGCATGTTTGCCTATCTCATGATGACCATGCTGGTGGTCAGCTTGCTCCTTATATTTTCCATCTTCTGGACTCGGAAGTTCTTCTGGGGTCCTGGGTGACCATTGTGAGCAGAAGACGGCTGTGGATCGGAAAGGACCGGCTTGGCAATGATTGGCCACCAAGTAGGGGCAGCGGATGCTGGTTCGTACTGCACGGATTTCCAAAGACAGCTGAACCTGCGCGACCCTCTTGTTACCCTCTCAGATAAGTGAGAGACTCTTTACAGCTGGCTATAACATTTCGGATAATTTGGGGTAAATATAAACGAGCAGCACCTAAAAAACACCGGAGCATCTAAAACGGCTTCTGCCAGCAGCCGCTTGGACCTAAAGCCATTTGGCTTCAAAGTTGGAGATTGCAGCTTTCTCTTAAATTGTAAATAATCCGCCAACCTGGGGAAGCGGTAACAGCTCTGGTGCAAAGCTGAGGTTTAATTATTAAGTGTGTACTTTTTATGAGGGGGTTTAAAACAATTTTTTTTACTATGCATATGGCTTCTTAAGGAATAAATTTGGCCGGGGAGCTTACATTCTTTGTGCAGTTAAGTCATCCAATAGTTTTTAATACCGGTGTCATAGTTCAGCTACCGGCTAAGCGGCCTTTTTCAGCTGATCAGACAGTTCTTAGCGGGATAACCGGATCCGCGGACGTGTGGATGTGGCTTTTGACCAGACCACAGTCAGGACAACCAGCCAAAGAATAAAAAAGCGACTAAATTATCATTCGGGGCCGGAGGATCAAGAAGCGGCGACCCTGGGAGCAGCCTCTGCGAAACGCGCTGGCAGCTGGGGGTAGCAATGTTATTGCCCCCGTTTCTCACCAAGGTGGGTGGTGTCTGATATCAAAGAGGAAACCAGGAGATAAAATATTACCGGATACGGGCTGGGTTTGTAGTTATTATATTTTGTACTTTGTTAAAAAGTCGAGTTAGAAAGTGATTGTCGGGTTTGTCTTTCATGCGCGTCGGGGGTTTAGAGGACTGCAGGTTCCGCTCGCCTCATCCCGAGTTCTTCTTGGTCAGCGTGCGGCCAACGAGCCGAGCGTCCCGAGTCCAAAGACATGATGGTGAACACGACCGTGTAACATCTCAGAGAAGCGACACGGCATAAAAACAAAAAGCAGGCTTCAAATAAAAATGGAATCCAACTTCTTTTACGAAAAATAATTTTTAATGAGGCCAAACAACAAAACCTATGTATAAAAACAGACTCGGCAGGAGGCATCCGGTGATCCGGCTCGCTGCCAACCCCACCCCCTCCACGGGGAACGCGGGTAAATCTCACGTATGTTTTTTTTTTTAGGGTCCATTAAGGGTTGAGGTGAATCTCGCTGTCCTAATTCCTTCCAGTGAACATTAAGGACGGAGCCTGCCGAGGGGTTCTTACTCTGCCATCCAGAGCTTGAAAGTCCTGTCGTACGAGCACGTGGCTATGAGTTCGCCGTCCGATGAAATGTCCAGCCCCATCACTTTGCCCTCGTGGCCCGCCAACGTCTTTAAAGGAGACCACAGCGGATGCGTCCACACTTTAGCGGCGTTGTCGTAAGCTCCGGTCAGCAGGTAGTTCCCATTGGTGGCTGCGCAGGATCAGACAGCGTTGTGTTTAAAGGCAATGAAATACAAAGTATCTCCCTATCTAATAAACCTCAAACAGCTAAAGATCCCTGAGCCAGGCCAGTAAGATCGACCATCACCGCCCCGCGGCTTTCCTACGCTTTCATATATATATATATATGAATAAAAAAGTAAATTCTAACAACGTATTCTTAAAAACAAGACTGCGCCTCATAAAAGGACCCTGCGCCAGATCCCAGGAGCTGAGCTCATCCCGGCACGAACTCGGCCCTCGGAGACGCACCGGGGAGCCCCCAGGGGCAGAGGAGAGAGCTGGGTTCACAAGGTCCAGGGATTTAAAACGCTAAACCTTCACTCCTGCTTCTGTTTCTAGCATTTCACAGAACAACAACTTTTAGTTTCTTTCGAAGCCAAAGTCCGATCTCTTGGCTGCCTGTCAGGCGTTCGACTCCTGCAGATAACGAGCCGGCAGATTTACCGGGTTTTCGGAAAACTAAATCACTGTGGGCTTCTATCAGAGAATATAAAGTTGATTTAATACTATTTTTTTCTTATAAATACCAAGCAGGCTCTAAATATATACATAAAAAGGGTCCAAAAACAGTTTTCTCTGCAGAACAAGGTATTAAGAAGCAGTTACTGGGGGCACACGGGGGTCCCAGACCCAGAGCTGTCTGCGGTTTGTTTTTAATTTAATTAATTTGGTACTCACGCTGGAACTTGACGGAGCTGACCAGGTTCTGGTGAGCCGCGATGGTGTATATACAGCGACGCTGACGTAGATCCCAAACCTTACATGTATTGTCACCGCTGCCTGTAGCCACGTGGTACCTGGGACGGGAGACACATCAAGAAGGGCTGTGAGAATCTAAACCTCGATGATATATCGTATCTCTGCCCCCTTTGCTCCGTAGAAGTCACGTTTTATGCATTTATTAACCCTCCAAGCCCCAGATGTATTCTGAAACTGTAAGTTGATCAAATATTTAGATCTGCTGGCACCGAGCCATGTCGTTATCAAATGATAAAGGATGCGCTGGACCGATTTTGTTTGTATTTCCCCCAAATACCCACCAACACCTTTATTGGGTTTCATTTCCAAACCACCCCAGTGCCTCAAAAGCCCCCTGCTCTCCCCTCTCCGCTGGGTGACATGGAGCCTTTGTTTTCTTACCCGTTGGGCGAGAAGCTGACTCCATAGATCTCCTTCAGATGACCTTCGAGAAACATTATGCAGCGGCCAGTCCGTAGGTCCCATATTCTGCCAAAGGCATCCAAGCCCCTGCATCCGGGAGAAGGGAACTCGTAATTAAGCCCCCAAATAAAATGTCACGCATGTTGGAGTCTCCCCCATAAAACCTGTTATGGGCTCTTACCCGGTACCGGCAAGCGACCCGTCCACATGGAAGGCAATGTCGTACACCCCTTTGCTGTGTCCCTCCTGGTGTAGAATCTCCTCTTGGGCTTCCAGGTCCCAGAGTCTCCAGGATCGGTCATAACTAAAAATAAAAGTAACCTCTCACTAGAACGCACAAGGGGAACAAGGGCCGCTGACGGCGGTCACCGTCCGGTGCGAAGCTCTTACCACGTGGTTCCCAGGAAGCGGCCGGACGGGTGCCACGTGACTCTTGCTACCCTCATGGAGTGGCCTTCTATGTCTGCCACCGGCTCATCGCTGCGGGAAGACAAGGGACATTGTGAACGAGGGCGAGACTCCCAAGAAGCCGGGTCACGGCCACCGGAGCTTCACGTCATTTATACCCCGACAGACTAATACGTAATGTTACCCCCGACAGACTAATACTAGAACAGAAAGCAGGAGATACGATACGGAAAAAGAGTAACGCACGGACCCCACTGTGCCCAGGCAGGACGAGAAAAGCGGGAACTCGATACATTTCATAAACTGATCAAAATAGATTTTGGGTGGCTGTTTAAAGGACACCGAGCGCGCCCCGCGGGGTAACACAAAAAATAAGGAAATCATTTTCGGGTGCGCTCGGCCCACGCTGGTTGGCGCAGTGATTAGGGAGAGGGCTTCTTGGCACACGTCGTCCTGATAGGATGAGCCTGGCCTCCAGCTCCAGACTCTGATCCTGACCCGAGTTTGCTACCCATGCCCCTCTCTGCTGGGAGGTCGCTCTTTGTAACCTCTAACAGTGACTTTTTGTTTTTTGGACCCGCACAGCACCAGATGTCTTGCTGTTATTGCATGCGGCTCACTGAAGTGACTGATGCGGCCCAGGGGAGCGAGGCATCTTCATGCTGCGGTTGGGATCATTCACCAGGGCAACCTCCCCGATTCTAAAGCCTCTGGATAATTACCCCCCTGGGACAAAGATTTGCCACTTAATTAGCGGAGGAAAGAGTAATAGTTATCCAACAGCCTCGTCAGGTTCTTTATTTAGAAATGCGGTTTATTCAATTGCACGGTTTGATCTTCAGGAAGGTTTGGTAAAGAGACCCCCCCACGTAACGTTACACATCCACCACGTAAAAGCCATCGGCCCCCGTCTAGTCGCCCGTTTCTCCTGCTGTAACGACTCAAACCTTAATCAGTCGTTGGTCTCGTCTTAGATTCAGGAGCCGTATGTCTATCCCATGCATGTTTAATACCCTCACTGTATTACCCTCTACCACCTCTGCTGGGAGGTTGTTCCACCCTCAACAAATAAAAGAGAAATTACTCCCTCACGAGGGGATACAGTAACAAGACCCTCACCTTTCCAGGTTCCACAGCTTCACAGAGCCATCAGCCGCACAGGAGACCAGATTCACGTCTTTCTCATCAATGGAGATGGTGGACTTTGGGTGGAACACGATGGCTCCCACGTTTGTATTGTGTCCTGGACAGAAACACGGATAATGATGTGAGTGTGACCCGTGTTATCGCCTCGTTGCTTTCTACAAAGTGTTACATACGTGGCGCTACACAGGAGGGAGCTTTGGGGGAACCCCTTCGAGCGCCAACTATCAGACTGGCATCGGGGTAAACAAACCCCTGGATTTAATGAAACCAGCCAAGGCTCATAAAGGGGAGTCCTTATTATTAATCGATAATCGGATCAAACGTTACCTCTCAGGGTCCGGATGGGGTTACAGTCGGGCACCGACCACAATTTACAGAGTCCGCTCCTGAGAAAGCAAACGATACAGGTGAGTCCCGGGGAATTCACCAAGTTACAAGCCCCATGCACCCCACAACCAGCCACACTCACTCACCAGCCACACTCACTCACCAGCCACACTCACTCACCAGCCACACTCACTCACCAGCCAGCCGTGGCCAAAAGCTTGGAATTGGGACTCAAATGGCAGAACGAGAGCGGGCGATCATCTCCAATTTGGCTGCAGAAATTATTCAAGGACTGGATGGAAAACCAAAAACATGCGGTTACAATTCGTTACACCGAACGGCATAACCGTGTGAATACGGGCCACGCGCTTCCCAAATCATAAAATCAGCGCCTATAACCAGAAATGTAAAATCACCGGTGGCTTTTAACTAATAAAATACCTTCCTGCAGCCATCGCTCAGATCACGGGATCTCCTAAAGAGCATTTAGCGATTTAAATCAAAGGACTCCCCATTATTATTATTATTCACAGAATATCCGCTCCCAAAGCTCTCCAACGAGACGCCGGCGCATGCCTGAATAAACGAGCGCCGAGCGTGCGTCCCACAGCTGAGAAGCGAGACCCCGCTCCGATCGGCGGTCACTCACCCCCAGCGACTTGTGAAGGTCCTGTAACTGGGACGTCCTGGTGGATTCTGGGATGTGGCGAAATTCTCGCGCAGCCTCCAGACGTTTCAAAGCCCTGCAACACGGATCTACGGTCAGAGTCTTCCAGGCCGCGCGTTCTATCAGCCATCACCTCGTATTTAACAACTTGGAGCTAAAGCTTAACATTTTTCTACTGTTTCTCCTTAATAAGATGAATGTCCCAATAAAAAGGGATTTTTAAAACTGTTGTTTTTTTGAGTGAATTGAACTGTAATCCCCAATTATTGGTGCTCAAACCCCCAGGCAGTGCTGGCCTCAGGTGGACAAAGGAGGCTCCGTCAATGTCACAAGCTCTGCTAAAGAGCCCCTCTGAGCGGACGCAGACACGCACCGGGGGTCTCCAGGCCTGACCCAGGACGGGTCAGGTGAAAGCAATTAACCGCCAGCGTTTCTGATACGTACCGCGGGAGGGAGTAGTGTGCGATCCACAGCCGGGCTGCTTTCAGTGAATTCGGACCTTCGTGGTACCAGGTCTGCTGATACTAAAATAAAACAGGTTTGCATGACTGCAAGGACAAGGATATGAAGGGATTTGGGGCCACATCAGGGCCACGGTTATTGCGTCCATGAAGACCCTAGAAGCGATGAAAGGAAAACCCAAAGGACGGCAACCCAAAGAGAGAACGTCTGCTGCACGAGACACAAACCCCACGGAACGAGACCCCGGGCTGGATCCCCACACAGCAGATCCCTACCTCGTCGCTCGGTTTCTTGCTTTTCTCTTCATCTTTCTTTGTCTTTTTTAAGGCGTCTGTCCCCACAACAGACAGAACGTTTCTCAGCCTGGACACAGAAGATTTCAGCGTTACGATGCAGGAATCAGCCGGCACAATAAAGGCAGAAATAACGCGCAGATCGCAGGGGTCCGTGTTTAATATTAATATTATTATTATTAGAGCGCAGGAGCCGGCGATAAACGTCTATAATTTATATTCCCGAAGCCGGGCGCCGGCAGTCTTGCTCCCCGTTTTTGTGACGCCCTGAAAGCGCACTTACCTCTCTCTCCTTTCAGCAGGCCCCTCCCCGAAGAGCGTGATTGGCTCCCCGAGGGCTCTTAGACACGCCTTCACCTCTGAGTCGTCGGTGGACACATTTATCTGTCGCGCTCGCTTTCTGCGCTCAAACTCCGCGAGCACCTCCGCCTGCCGCTCGCTGATATGATCCTCGAGATCAAACGACTCCCCTGGATTATACAAAAGACAATCAGGGGTTAAAATTCCTCTGGTTCTGGAACCCCTAAAGCTACGCTTTTTAACGTTTGCTTTAAATAAGTCAGTCCGGGGGTTCCTCTGTACCGACAGAATAACGAATGAGCTGAGCCGCCCGTTTTTACAAGTCGTGGAACCGGATCTTTCCCTTTAAATAACGAACAACCCATAAAACACTCCCGGCCAGACAATAACGCAGGGTGGGCCGGAGACCACCGGAGAGGCTACGCCATAGACGATCCATCGCAACCCCGTTCCCTCCTGGGCTATTAATGGTGGCCACCTCCGGGACTCACCGCTGCTCACGTTAATGTTCCCGGCCTCGATTCCGGCCTTCACCGCCGTCCTCCCCATCGGGGTCTCGCCCTTCGCCAGACGCTCCTTTTCTTTGTCTGCTAAACTGCCGTAAAAGATACGGGATCTCTTCACGACGGGGGCTCCTTCATCGTCCGACATCTTTAGATCTGCGAATATAAAACGTCACTTTTAAAGACAGAATGGCGTAAAAATCACCGGATACAATAACGAGAAAAGAGGGGCATGAAGGGAGGAGAGAGAGGGGCTGTAGAGAGGAGCATTAAGGGGGAATAAGGACTGTCCAAACTACACGGTGACACTTGGCAAGTACCGTGCATTACCCAAGCCTGGCATAGGGGGTATGTAGGAAGGCAGCAGGCTGGGGTTGCTATACAGCCCTCTACTTCAGGATGCTGACTGAGCGGACTGGGAGTAGGAATACCCCTGTGCACAGGATCAGCCCTCCGTATTTCACCCAGGGGTAGTTACAGGTCGGTAATTGCCCCCAGCAGGGTACGAGTGCCCTCGGTACTCACGGTGCCCAGGTCTCCGCTCTCACAGGAAGCCGCCTGCTCGCTCGCTGAGAAACTTCCGGGTCACGGGGCCGCAGTGCATGCCGGGAAGAGCCAGAGCGCCGGAAACTGCGCTGCACGACGGGAGATCTGCCTGTGTGTGGCGGGGTGACAGGAGCAGGTATGTTGGGTCTGAGAGTAAACGGCCATTGCGCTGGGAACAATAATGGGGTATTATTGGGGTAACTGCAGTGAGGAGGGGCAGGTTGTATGTCACTGGGGGTAACTGCAGTGAGGAGGGGCAGGTTGTATGTCACTGGGGGGTAACTGCAGTGAGGAGGGGCAGGTTGTATGTCACTGGGGGGTAACTGCAGTGAGGAGGGGCAGGTTGTCTGACACGGGGGCGGGCAAATTATGCATTATTGGGGTCAGTTGCAGAGAGATGGGGCAGCTCGTGTAATACTGCAGGGTAGTTGCGCATTTTCGGGGGTAGGTCTTCTAGTTATGCTTAGGGTAAATATCTCCTTTGTGCGGTTTTATTACCACTGACTGCGGGGCGGACTGTCTGCCTGGGGGTCGTCCTGTGGATCGTGGTTACCTAGCGCTTGGGGGGGGGGGGTAATTGTGCTGCTCCCAGTATTGAGACTTGAGATTTAACCCTTTATGTCCTTTGCAGGATGCTGCGCAGGAAGCCCACGCGTCTGGAGCTGAAACTGGACGACATTGAAGAGTTTGAGAGTATAAAGAAGGACCTGGAGGTGAGCGGAGGCTGGCGGCCCGGGCATTTACCCCGGCAGCGGGGCAGAATTATTCAACAACGTATTTTTAAATGAAAAGGTAAAATGTCGCACCCGTCATGGCTTCCCTTTCATGGTGTTTTAACCCCGCAGGGGCGGAAGAAGCAGCAGCAGCAGCAGCAGCGTGAAGAAGTCGATTTATCCGCCACGGAGCCGGAAGCCGCTGTCTCTCTCAGCACGGACCCCAAGAGTCGGGAACAGACCGTCCACGAGCGCATCGGATACAAACCGCAGCCCAAACCCAACAGCCACGCCACCCAGTTTGGGAACTTTGAGTTTTAATACGACGAACTACGCAGCGATTGGGGGACATGGCGAGGGTGCCGAGTGCTTCGGGAGACGCGGAGACCGCTCAGGAACCAACTTCTACTACACCGCATATTGAGGCTTTTTTGTGGGAACCCTTGCCATTTTTGGCCATGCCAGAGTGATTTTTTTTATATACTGAATACTTGAATAAGCCCCGTGCCCTGGAAACGGCTTACTCTACAAGAACTGAACTACGAGAGGAGGAGGATGAGGAGCCGCCTTGGTCTTTACTAATATTTTTCGAACAAGGCCTGTATATAAAGAAGCTGACAACCCGGGGGGTAACCTCGCCCCGAAAGCTTTTTGTCATCGCTTTCTGCGTGACGTTAGATCGGGGCAGTAAGGCGGCTCGCTGGATCCCACTACCCTCAGCCGGTTTTGGGCCGTAGAGCTCCCCGGCTAGAAGGGAATTTTTATGAATATTTTTGGAGTCTAAATAAACTGAAATAAATTGTGAATGAAGCCAAATAAGATGCAGATCCGCGCTGTGTTTAGGTTACGTGCGTAAAACAAGGCCTTTGCTGGAACGTCCCAAAAATAACCCATTCTTTAATGATACTAAATAGTAAAAATCGTTGCATGGGGAGATTGCTCGCCCCCCCCCCAACCATTAAAGCCACCTTGGATTATGTGCCGTATAGTAAGGGTTAAAAGGCTTGTTTGCGTATAATCTGTGTTATGATGTCATTAACGCGCTGTGGGTTTTGTGACATTTGCAGATGACTCAGACCTCAGATTTAATAATCCTGATTAGACAGCAGACTGGCGGGGCTCCTACCCTCGGGGTCCGCAGCCGGGGTGGGCACGTACCGCTCCGGTTACTAACTGGCAATTATGTACTTTCTCTAATTTGATTAAAGGTGGCTGGTTTTCGGAGGACGGGGTCACGCGTGTCCTGGGGGCTTTCCTGTCCCGGTAGCATTATCTGTGCCGTAATATAACGAACGTGCAGACTTACACGCATGCTGCGGTTACCACGACGATAATTATTACAGACACCGAGTGCTGCTATATTATTTTATTAAAAAGGTTTGATTTTTTTTTTCCCTCTGTTTTTATGATGAAATAAGACGTCATAAAATCTTCACATTATTTTACGTAAAATACATGAAGAACCATCAAAAAAATGGAAAACAAAACTTCATTCAATAGATTCCTGCTTCCTATTATTCATAATTATGGTTACATTATAGGATTCTAAATCGCGGCACCGTGATCACAGCACCTGGACGCTTGCCGAACACGCCGGCAGCTCCGTTAAAGGTTACTTAATAAGATAAATTACTGACCGTTTGTGTGCCGTGGAGGCGTGCGACGCACTGAAGTATCTGCTCCACCGCTGGCACACAAAGGGTTCTATAATACTGAAATACCCATTCAAAATTACCTAAGAGCAGATCAACGTTTGCTCCGATTTACTGGTTTCAAAAGCTTTTTTTTCTCTAGAAACTCAAATCATTCAGAATTTTGCTTTCAGGAGTCTCCACGATAATTTGAACTATTTGGGAGGATCCAGGAGAGAGGCTGGGAAGAAATCTACAGCGTGAAGCCACCGGACAGCAGATTAAACAGTGTTTCTCTAGAGCGACTGCTTCTAGATGCTTCATGGTATGGATTTTGTTTCCACTAAAGTCTACAGAGCGTTACCCAGAATGCAGCGGGAGCACCGCACTCACAGCACTCGCTCTGCCTCGTGAGGGCCGTTAGTTCAGCGACGTGGCTTTAAAGAGAGGACGAGAGCGCGACGCTCTGATGAGAGAACGGCGGCGGCTGCAGATGTGGTCCTCGCAGGAATGGCGGATGTGATAAGGCCCGCTGACTTTGAGGGGGTAGGAGGCAAATCATGCTGTTTACCCCTCCAGGGGCACCGCAGAAGCCCTAAGGGGATGACGAGAGTCTATTCTAGATCTGGTGGCAAAACAGAAGGCACTGGAGGTTTTGGTGATTACTCAGCGCCTCCCGCGGAGACCCCTAAACAAAACTATCTGATCCGTGTCTTGGGGCCGTGATACGGCAGAACGTGAAGGGTTAAGGCGGCCCTCCCTCCCGCTCTCGAATCTGGTGATTAATGGCAGTGTTCGGTAATGTCCACGACCACCGCCTTCTTCCAGCTGAAGAGGAAGTAGCCGGTGCCGGCTCCAGCCGCCACGGCGATGCACAGGTACGCGTTGTAAGACATGAAGACCAACATCAGGAAGTAGCTGACCACCACCTGGATGATGTGAAGGAAGGTCTGCATCACGTGGGGGATACTCAGCATCTGCTGCCTGCGCAGGAGAAAAAGAGATGCCAAGTCAAAGCCCCGAAAAGACAGGAGGCTCGCCGGGAAGAGAGACCCCTGATCCGCGCCACCGGCCCTTACCCGACGGTCTTGTGAGTCTCCATCAGGGTGGTCCCGTTGGGCCCCGGCACCGGCATGGAATTGTAGCGAATGCTGACTTGCGACTTCCGCAGCAAAGCTTCACGAGCGATTTTCAGTCCTTCGTATAACACGGCGAGCAAGAAGACGGCCACGAACGCCCCGGCCATTTCTGAGAGTGCGAGAGGGGGTTAAACGTCACGAGGGAGGGACCCCCGGGGGCATTTAAATCACATTTAGCAAAAAGAAATATATTTTATAGAAATTAAATTAATCTGCAAAGCGTAGCTATGACTTCTGAGACAAAAAGGATGCGAGGGGCAGTTAGGGCAAACTGGGCACAGGGAACAAACCATGTGGAGCTCATTAAATAATAACGCAAACAGTGATTTACAATTGGAATTTAACCCCTCGACAGCTTCGGTAATCTGGGCGCCGCAGCTCTATATGTTCTATACCTTGCCCTGGCTTATAGATATTTGCCCCGTGTGCATCTATTACAGGGCCAGTGAAACGCGCCGGTGGCATACTCACCTCCCGCGGAGTTAATCACCAGCCCAGAGAACAGCAGCTCCACGTTGGAGTAACCAAAGTAAAACGACATGGGCTGAGGAGAGAGAAGTCACCGGTCACAAACCTGAGGGTGATGGGAGTTGTACCCTGATAACAGCTGGGCTTAGGTTGTCACTCACCATCATATGCATTCCGCCGCCACCACCGCCATGGCCGCCGCCGCCCCCGCCGTGGTCGTGTCCCCCCGTAGTTGGATGATGGTGACCGGCGTGCGGGTCGGACGTAGAACCCACGGCTCCCATGGTGTGGTGACCGTGATCCATCTCAGAGGTCAAGAAAACGGAATATTCCTTTTAAAACCTAAAAGAAAAGAATTATTACATTTAATAATCCGTCCAAACTACAATCGAGCAGATCGCGCCCTGACACGATGGAACGCGGGCGGCCGCCCTGCATACAGACACGGTAGCTGCTAACTGTCCCGTTTCAGTGGCCCTCTGTCTCTTTAAACCTCTCCCCGCCGGGCGCCTGGCAGACTTCACCTTCTATCCAGGAAGATAAACAGAATTACGGGGTTTGCAGCCAAATCTAACAAACGCGATTACGGAAGAAAGACGCAGGGAAAGGTCTCGGATCGCCCGGAGCCGCCGTTCATTAAACAGCTGATCCGTCGCAGAGCGGTAACCGTGACGATGAGCGGAATTATACAAGAACATGGAAAAAGGAAACATTCGCTTTTTTCATGTATATCGTAGAAATTATTTTAGTTTATTTCACATAAAGCCAAAAGCACCATTTATAATAACAACTGGCGAGAGAACAATAAAAATATCTTTTTAACCAAACATGCTTTATATATATATATATATATATATATATATATATATATATATTCTATATCTAAATGCAGGTTTAACGGGAACGGCCGGCGTGGCCCGAGGGCCGGCTATCTTTCGGGATCTTTGTTGATTGCTTTATGACGGCCTCATAAATCCTGCAGCCGGGAAATTCACAGGAGATTTCACAGCATTTGCATTACTTTAACCCTAAAAAAGAAAAGCTATACATCGCACCGTATGGATCAAAGGTAAATGTGTTAAAGGTCCGCACCCAGGTGCTATCTAATGGAAAGTTTTACTTTACTGAAACAGCCTCCCAGCAGAAGTGGTAGAGGGTAATACAGTGAGGGTATTAAACATGCATGGGATAGACATACGGCTCCTGAATCTAAGACGAGACCAACGACTGATTAAGGTTTGAGTCTTTTTTAAAACTGGCAACTAGATGGGGGCCGACCTGCCGGCGGAATCTGGAGAAAATGGGGTGTGAAGGGGTTTTAAACGTGTGGCGCTCTGGATCCGTGGAAGTTATTTGGATGGGAATATCTCCGTCACCAGCGCCCGGCTTCTCGGTACTGCAAAGAAAACCAGGTGGGGAGAGAGAATTCTGGGTCAAAGCGGGGAGGAAGAAAGAAAAACAGTGAATGTTATATTTGGTATCAATCGGACTTTAAAGGCTCTCCACCGGTCCGTAACCCGGTGCATGACCCAGCGGCACATGATCTCTCGCACACATACACACACCATACCGACAGACACAACATACTAATTATATATATACACACACACCCCGACAGACAGACACACACAACACAGACACTCTGCCTTCCGTGCCCCAAAAGGCGGCGGGAGATCCGGGGTCGCTTTAGAAATAACAGAACGGTTACCAAAGAATCACTTTCTGCGGATTTGGTGATTTGCGGATTTACAGGGAATCAGCGGGAGGGCCGGCAGCCTTCAGACGCCGGCAACCCGATAACCGGCCCTTATAAAGCACAGGACGGACTCCCGCTGCGGGTAACTCCGGCTCGCCCGCTTTAATCGCCCCGTTTCCTGCTCGGCCCGAGGTCACAATCACAGGAACGGAAAAAATATGAAAAAAAAATCAAACAATTGGGTTTTTATTTATTTCATAAAACAATGGCTTTCCTTCAAACAGCGGGCGTGCCGATCCGTCGCTGCAACTCCCATCACTCTCGTCCGATATTCTGAGAATCCGAGGAGATTGTGAAAGCCAGCGCCGCGATTCCCGAACTCCGACGCGTATCCAGCGGTTACGGGCGTATTGAGTAATAATGGAAATAATAGCTTTAAGGGCGTTACGTCTTCCTCTTGGGCACAAGGACCTGGCAGCGCGGCGGCAAACAAGCAGAGAAGTGCAAGCAATCCGGCAGACACCACGTTTCCTGGAGGTCACAGAAGTCCCCCTCTGGAGATATATATATACACACGCGCACACACACACACACACACCTACCCCCCTCTGCCCGTAATGTACCTCTAAGGGTTATTTCCAGACGGGCCGCTCGCCCGCGCTTCTGTCATCGCTGCTAATCTGTGGTAATTACTATTTTAAGGCTTGGACGTCGCCGGCCGGGTTGACGCCTTTAGGTAATCGCAGGTACACCCGTTATTGCGAAGCATGCGCGGCCGCCGTGCCAGCTCCCTACGCCATCCCTGGGCGGCGGATCTCCAAATAACTCGCCGCGTCGGGTTTCAGCCGCAATAAACCTTAATCCGGGTAATCGGCGGATATCTGCCCCCCCCCGCGCTCCGAGCCATGACCCACCCGACACAAGGGGGCCTATTGACGGCTTCCGTTACCCCCCCCGGGGCAGTTTGGACTCGAGCCGCCTTGAAAGACCAAAAACGTTTGACGCCTCTTCCTCGAGGGTTTAAGACGCGAGAAGCTCGGATTTGGTCGCTGCGGACGGCGCCGTCTGTAACAGCAGCGCTGCGTTTAAAGCAGACTACAGCTGGATTCGCCTCTATGGAGAGAAGTTAAACAGATGAAGCTACGGCTTAGGGCCCCCGTTGGTCTAAGGGCCCCTGTGTGTGAGGGGGGGGTACCGGTTCCTCTTACATTTATATCTCGTCTCTCGGATCAGAAGTTTAATGTTTCTTCCTTTAAGTTCCGTTAATTTAAGACGGGCCCCGCTGTCATTTTCTCGCTTAGGACCCCTTAAATCTTAGAGCCACCCCTGCCCGCCCCCTGCAGGATCCGCAGGTTAGATGCCCACCCCAGAGGTACCAGCGGGGGTAAGAGCTGCCATCTTTAAATACCCGGGAATTAAACACTAAATGGCTCTAATGGAGAACACAAAGAGGCAGCCAAAGGTTCCCCCCGCAAGGGGTTAAATGTGGCCCTTGTTGTTAGCTAAATGGCTGCAGAGCTTACATTCAAATTACGCTGGAAATTGTGCAGGCAGAGCAAACTCTTGGATAATTGCACCATGGGGTGAAAATACAACTTTTACGAGCAAAGTGCATTCGAGAGAATCTTTTATAAAACGCAGAAACAACAAGGGATGTGGATGCAAAGCTCCAGCTCTCAGCGGAGGTGGCAAAGCAAGGCAAACATCACATTTACAGAAGGTTTTGTACAATACGGAAGAATACAAAATGAACACATGGAAGATAAAGGTCCTGCTCTGCAGAGCTTGCAATCTATTAGCACATATCACACGCAATCAGTCATTAGAATGTTACACGTATGTACCGGCAGGTGCCACACGCAGACCTTACCAGAGCCGGGTCCCGAGCGACGACTGTCCCCGCCGAGTAAACGCTGCCTACTTCAGGGACATTTAAAGGGCCGCCCAGTGACGGAGCGGCACGGAGAGCGCATCATGTGACCTCCCCGCGGCTTCTCATTTATCCAATTTCCTCCTGGGCCCCTGCACTGCCCCCCCCACCCCATTAACTCCTTCACTCCCACAGAACACAAAATCAAGAAACCCACAGCCTGCTGGCAGATCGGCCCCCGAGGGCCCATCTACTCTGCCGCTTCTCCTGCTGTAGATTCAGGAGCCGTATGTCCATCCCATGCATGTTTAATCCCCTCGCTGTATTACCCTCTACCACTTCTGCTGGGAGGCTGTTCCACTTATTCACCATGTCTCCTTTTGGATGCTGTCCCTGTAGAGGCTGGACGTGTTTACAGAGGCCCTTATCAGAACATACCAAAGCATTACGCCAAATCCAGAGATCCGTCACCCAGCAGGGTTAATACATTGTAGCAATTTAACAAAAATAAATAAAACACAAAAACATTTCCGATCCGCAACAAAAGTATCCGTCCGGAAACATCGAAAACATCCCGAACGCATCGAACCTCCTTAAAATACAAAACAGAAATCTGCATTTATTTATTTTTTGTAGGGTTTTAAGCAGCACATGGTGGGCTAATTGCCCTGGAAATCACTTTATAAGGGGCATCAGCCCCCCCCCCCGCTGCGCTCAAACCCTTTACAATGAAAGAAAAAGCTAAAGCATCCAGGGGGCTCCAAACTGCAACAGGACTACAACTCCCATGATGCCGTTTCAGCTAGGCGGCTGGTAGAGGATCTTGGGAGATGTAGTCCTGGCACAGTTTGGAACCCCCTTTAATCCGGATGCCTCGGGGGGGGGGATATATAGGGGGCAGCGAGTCCATATGGATTTCCCAGTACCGGGCGGAGTGTGGCCCCCGCGGGTGATCGCCTGGCGCGGGTAGGTGGAAGGTCGATTAATGCGTAAACGCGTTTTACAGCCTCAGTAAAGATGATCAGTGGGGAGACGGTCGGGATTTATGGCCCTCGTACGGCCCTCAGAACACCGAGTCTCCCAGCGAAACGCTTACTAAGCCAGTCTACTATCTACCTGTCACGTGACTGAGTGGCCCCGGGGCCGGCGCTGCGGAGAGCCCTCGTTTATTATCTCAATAAAAAGATTCAATGATTAAATGTTCCCGATTCACGCTGACGCTTCCTCCGGGGCAGACGGGCGGCCGACGGGCATCAGAGTCGCCCCCTGTGTGCCCCCCGCTCGGCTAAGACTAATGGGTGTCTCAGTACCCCCCCCAATTAATATAATTTATCACATTTAATTGGGGGGCCTGCAGACCGTAACACCCATTAGTCTTAGCCAGCCTGGCTCTGGGCGATGCCGGTTTAGCTGGATCATTTTTAGGCTCGTTTATCTCGCTGTCCGGAACGGAACCCGGCAATTAATCAGAGTATTTTTCACACCGTCTGTGACCTGAAGGGTTAACCCCGCACAGGAGTTCAGATAAATAAATACACGCCACTTCAGGCTCCTTTTCACATAACAGACATTGTTCTGCTTCTCGGTATCTGGGTTAGGAGTTGTTTGAACGCAGCGAGGTGGAGAGGACGCTCGAGGTCAGTGTCTGGGGGCCGGGGGGCCAGTCCGACATTCTGGAGGTGACTGGGAGCCATCTTACATCACGGAGCCATGTTTAGGCATACCTGCCAAGTGACCCTCCTTGGTTTTGCCAGTCCCTCCCTATTTAGTGGGGCCAGTCCCTCTCCCAAACCTCTGGTGCCCCTCCTTCCTCCCCCCGACGCCCCTCTTTCCCCGCCGCTATTTGCCGGTACGGGGACATCGGGGGGGGGGGGGCTCTCCCGCCTCTACCAGGCTTAACCCGAGGGCTTTATTCACTATACGCAGCGTTGGGGGAATTAACCCGCGCCGTTCCAGATTAAATAAACAGATCATTTTAGTTCATTACACAAGAAAGGAGGAAAAACCTCAAGGAGACCCCCACCCCGGAACCCCCGGCCCCTCGGGCAGCATCTCCCTTTCGAGCTCCCGCTTTAAATCCCTGGGTGTTTGATCTCAAACACTGTGAGAATTAACCCCTTGCTGCCCTGGACACTGTCCAAGCGATTTAGGAAAAGTCCGGAACGTTCTCACCCAATAAGAAATGAGCCGGAGATAAAGAGATTTAAACCTTGATCTGGCCGGGGTACAAAAGGGGCCGCTGGGGGCCGATGACACGCAAACAGAGCTGATAACCAGGACACGATGTCCGAAGCTTCTATTTACTCACCCGTGCAGGGCAAATACCCACGCTGCCCCATAGCCATACCTGGGGGCTTTCTAAAGGAGTGGCCCCTGAGACGCTTCTTATGTTAACCCTTTAATAGCCCACTGGGAACATGCATTAACCATATGGCTCTAATACTGGTTGTCATGGAAACCTTGACTTTTTATTTAAAGATACACCTTATCAAGTCACCTGTATTCAAGCAGGGAGATCAACCATAACACACTGGGGGGGCAAAAGCACCGACTGGGAGTCTTATGTATGATCCCAGCAGGGGGGGGCAATGGGATGGAGTCGGCTCCAGACAGCGAGAATCTGCCCCGTCACCGTGACACCGGGGCAAAGACTCCCAGGAGTGCCTGCAGCAGAGGGCCAAACGAATCACCAGCCGGGGCAGATCCTGTCAGCGAATAAAATACTGATATCTGCCCCATCTGGGGGCAGCAGGGCTTTGGTCGGAGTCACACAGGGGATGGGGGGGGTGGAGACCCCTCGAGTTGTAGGGCCACACATGAACACAGCCCCCGTAACCCTCGCTGCAGTAACCCTCTTTACAGAACGACTCCCATCACTCGCAGGCCGCACCGGCAATGGAAGGCGTTAACCCATTACAGTGACGTTTTGGGGGGCCAGCGAGGGTGTATAGTGTGTAAAAAGCCACTCTCGTATCTAGGTTGAAAAGGGGTCTTATCACCATAGCAACCAATGAAACATTACTGCCGGCAGGCCCAAGGCATTGGTTGCTATGGTGATTTCCACAAAAATCACTTTTTTACTCAACTCAACAGTGAAAAAACTGGAAATTTAATAAAAAGAAATCAGCGACTGACGGGAAAAAAAAGAACAGAGCGACTTGGGACGCGCCGCGCGTTTAACAACCCCCCCCAGGAAATAAAATAAATGGATAACGGCTGCTCTGCTCTGAAAGTTCAAAACCATAAAAAGTTATTTATTCGCATTTTTCAAAGTAAAGAAAACAGCTTGTCGCGGTCTGTACATCGCCCCGCGATAAGGAATCCGCTCATCTGCAGATTTCTGCCTCCAAACACATGAAACGCCCCGAATTCTATGTACAGATCGGCCCCATCCGGCCCCCGTCTAGTCGCCCGTTTCTCCTGCTGTAACGACTCAAACCTTAATCAGTCGTTGGTCTCGTCTTAGATTCAGGAGCCGGATGTCTATCCCATGCATGTTTAATCCCCTCACTGTATTACCCTCTACCACCTCTCCTGGGAGGCTGTTCCACTGATCTACCGTTCAGTAAAGTAAAACTTCCTTCCATCTCAGACCCTCTGGTGTTTCGGTCTCTCTGTGTAACTTTTCTCCTCCTTTTAAATGTCTCTTCCCCCCCCTCCCCTCTACTCTCAGCCGAGCCGGACACTCTGAGACCCCTCTGTCTCTTTTCTCCGTGTTAGTTGCCCTCCTGTGCGCGCTCTCCGGAGCGTCAGCTCCATGGTCGGCACCAGAACCGGATTGTCTCCACGGGCTCCGCGTTGTGCAATAAGCAGACGCCTTGCGGTTACTAAATCGGGATTTCTTAATCTGAATCAGACTTTCGGTTCCTTAAACATAACGAGCGAAATAATAATTATAACGCAATAAGATATGACCCGAGAGCCGTCCCCAATAAACTCCTCCGACTCTCTTACTTCACTGAGCGGTGAAACCCCAGCTGCAGAATAGACTTCCTGTTAGCGGAGAAAGGATAATATTAACCAATCAGATCCTTAGGAGCCGCTGGTTGCCCTTTAGGGGGTAACTGTGAGACGCTTTGCTTTAAGAGGCCCGTACAGAACTCAAGGGGTTAATACTGCCACACCAACTACTTTGGAGCACTCGCTGGCCCCGGCGGACATGCGCCACGCGGAGTACAATGACAGGACGCCGGCTTTACTGCCCCAGCCTGACCCGCAGCAGCCAGATCCCCGTCTAAAGCATCACCCTACAGAAGAAATCAGCCCCTTGTACAACGCCACAGAATACGATGGCGCTATATAAATGATACATAATATCACGGGGTAATAGTCACTCCAGTGAAACATGCCGGTGCTGGAGGGGCCGGGGTAGGAGCCTATGAGGGGTAGAGTTAGTGATTTGGGGTAAAGTGCAAATGATGAGGGGCAATAGAGGAGGGGCAAGTATCCCAGTTACAGAGCCGGAGGGTCAGCAGAGGATGAGAGGAATGGGTTGCCAGGGTGACAGGGCAAATAGTAAATAACCTGAGGGGTAGTAACGGGGGGGGTAAAAGGGACAGTGACGGGGGGGGGGGAGTTGTTTGAAGGAACACCGAGTGTGGGGGGGTTATAGGGACAGCGACTGGGGGGGGTAGTTTGAAAGGACACTGAGTGGGGGGTTATAGGGACAGTGACTGAGAGGGGGAGGGTTTGAAGGGACACCGAGTAGGGGGGTGTTATAGGGACAGTGACAGCAGGGGGGCGGTTGTTTGAAGGAACACCGAGTAGGGGAACCGGCTGCAGCCGCACGGACTGTCGCCGGGGGTGATATGAAGGTGAGATGATGTAACTCGAACACAGAGAGGAGCCCTGCATGGGGCACATACCGAGCAGGACCCCCACAGTGGCCCCTCCCAGCAGGTAATGCGCAGAGTAAGTGGCGTGGCCCTTACCTGGCTCCTGTGGCCCCTCTCCGGTCACCGTTCACTGAGTGACCCAGCCGCACTGCCACTGACAAACACATCCGCCGAACACGCCCCGCCTACCTTACTCCTCTGGGCGGGACTAGCGAGCTCACTGAATGAAAACCCGGCGCCTCCGCCTTCCATCCAGCCACTGACCAATTAGCACCCAGAGGCGGGCCATTCTCCCTCTGATTGACCGGTACTAGTAACCGCAGCGAGGCGTGACACGCAGGAAATTGGGCTTTTGCTGCGTTCCAGGAGCAGACAGCGCCACGTTGTGGCTGTCTAACAGCGACATAACGACTTTTTACGGCAGCCGTAAAGAGAACAGCGAATCAGCTGCCTACCCCGTGACTCTTCCTCATCCCGGAAGAGACGGGAAGGAGCGGCTGCCGGTTGCTGGTCCCTGTATTCACTGTCACTAGGGGCCACAGCAGTATGTTCGGGGCAGAGGATGATGACACGGACTTTCTCTCCCCCACTGGAGGGTGAGTGACCCTGGAGCTCCCAGCAGGGGGCTGGAGGGGCCACTGGGTCAGATGCAGGGCTAGATCAGACTATACTGTAGTGGGTACGGGGAATGGCCTCCCAGCAGAGGAGGTAGGCTTGAGCTAAACACAGGAGTAACACTTTATTTACTGACAAAGCCTGCAGTCGGTCCCCAAAGTATTTGACAGAAATGCGTTTTAAATCTGATCGGCGCACGGAATGTGTTTAGTGCTCCGATCCAGCTTAATGTAACCGGTAGGTGACCCCAAAACCGCGACCCGAACCCCACCAAACGTCATATGTCCGCCTTGCCGTGTAGTTTGTATGACGCGGTATCTCTGTCCGCAGCGGTCAGGGTCCCGGAGATTCTCGTCAGCGTGACTTTAATGACGGGGTCTCTGCGCCACCCGTCTAGGGGTTTCACGACACGGAGCGCAGGGATCAGGGGGCAACTACGTGGGGGGGGCGCCCAGGAAGAATGACTTCTTTAGACGCTCTCTGAAACAGCGTCGAATACGCCAGGAATCCCAACCGCTGCTCCGTGAGACTCGGGTTCTATTAATGCCCGTAGGATTAGAACCAGATCCTGACCGGGAGCCGGTGCGATTAATCCCCCCCCCGTACCCCCCCCGTACCCCCCCCCGGTTTAATACACGCGCATCGTCCTGATACCCGACATGATAGAGCGGAGTGCTGAGCGTGCCCAGAGTGCCCAACGTGCCGCGCTTACCCCTCCAGTGTCATACAGAACGAGACGACGCGCTTCTCGGTGTCGTAAACCTGGCGGCTCGGCGGTCTTGTCTTTGGGGTCATTCGATGGGAGCTGTCTAACCGGACGGTCTGAGAGATCTCGGCGAAGGAGGAGCTCTCGCTAACCCGAGTCAGATGCTTCCTATTAATGTAATCAGGCTGCGGGTCGAGACATCCGGTTATAACCCCACGCGGGCCGGCGGTGCGCACAGTGCTTGTCGGGACGCCATGTCGGGGGAATGGAGGACTCGGTACCTGTGGCACGAAGCGCACGGGTTGGTTACGTGTTGGGTTTGGCTGCCCGCCGGACCTCCGATGCTTCGGGGTCCCCGAGCTGGGATGGAATGAAGGGGTCCGGCGGACCCAAATAATATATTCCGCTAAAGGGTTAAGTGAGACGAGCGACCCCTTTCAGCCGGAGTTTTTGTCTTGCAGGGCGAAGCTGGCCTCGCTGTTTGGGATGGACCAGTCCGAGAACCGGCCGGGCAACGAGTCCTTCCAGTACACGGCCCCCAAACAGCCAAAGAAGGGCCCGGCCGGTGAGTTCACGGGCACAGCGGGCACCCAAGTCTACCGGAAAGGGCACTAATACCTAAATAACTGTCTGGCGCCCCAAAGCCCCGCCGCGGATATACCAGTTGTAGGATGTGGGGGCAGCGGTGCTGGGTCGGGGGGGCAGCCTCTGCCGGGCGATGTCTGGAATTGGCTGATAATTTTTTTTTTTTTTTCTCAGGCCCAAAACCCCCCAAACCGTCCGGACCGGCAGCAGCAGCAGCAGGACCCGCGCCCTCCGTCCTCTTCGCCACCGCCGTGCACGCCTATAAATTGTAAGCTTTTTGGGTCAGTGGCCGGTCCTGGGCCCTGCCCGCCGTTCTTCCTCCCCGGGGATTTATTATTATTTCTCGGGTGTAAAAGATTTCTGGCTGTCTGCCGACGCGTCTGACTGTAATGAGCCGCGTTCTTATAAATCCCCCCCCCCCGGCGTGCTGATAACCCCCCCCCGGCGTTCTGATAACCCCCCCCCACGTGTTTTTGTTTTTTCAGCGTTGGCGGGCAGTACGTGAAGCAGGGGAAGTTCGGTGCGGCGGTTTTGGGTAACCATTCGGCTAAAGAGGTGAGATGCTGCTCCTGCCACTTACTGTATAGTCTGGGGATCCGCACCCTGTTGCCCCCCCCCCGCCCCGCCTTGTTGCCCCCCCGCCCCGCCTTGTTGCCCCCCCGCCCCGCACGTGCTGCGCTCTGACTGTCTGTCTCTGTCTGGAATCCAGTACAGGATCCTCCTCTACATCAGCCAGCAGCAGCCGGTCACCTCCACCCGGATCCACCCCGGCCTTGTCTTTACGGTGAGTGTGGCCCCCGGGGCCGGGTGAGTGTGGCCCCCGGGCCGGGCGAGTGTGGCCCCCCGCCGGGTGAGTGTCGCGGATGGGAAGTTGCCCCGCTCACGCACTTTCTGATGCCCCCTGCGCTCTCAGGTCCAGCAGAATAACTACGCCACGTTCTACGATGATCAGCGCCAGAACTGGTCCGTTATGTTCGAGTCGGAGGCGGCCGCCGCGGAGTTCAGTAAGCAGGTATTTATACGGCGGCTGGCGGCTTCGTGACTCGGAGCCCCGATGAACCAATGGGAGGTCGGCGAGTATAAACTCTGAGCCAGGGGCGGAATAAATAAATACGTTCACAGGCCTGGCGGGCCGTAACGCGCATGTCCCTCCGCAGGTCTGCATCGCCAGGTGTAACGGCTCTGCGAGTCTGGAGGGCGTCCTGTGCCAGGATCTGCTCCTGGGTGACGGGCCGGCGGCCGACGCTGGAGATCTGCTGGAAGTCGCTTACACCGGGTGGCTATTTCAGAACCAAGGCCTGGGCCAGGTACGCGGCGGGGGGTCCGCTAGGGTGGGATCTCCTGCGATCTGGTTTCCCATCGTTTAATTATTATTTATCATAAATGCTAATTAATGAACAAATCATGTACGTCGCCATGGTAACCTCATGGTTTATCTCTCCTGTTCAGGTGTTCGACTCGAATGTGCAGAAGGACAAAATGCTGCGGCTGAAGTTGGGGTCCGGGAAAGTCATTAAGGTGAGAGTCCGGGGACCCCCCAAATATTACCCCATTATCTGGCAGCCCCTTCCCGTTAACCCCAGACACTCTGTCCCTGCAGGGCTGGGAGGAAGGGATGCTGGGGATGAAGAGAGGCGGACGCCGGCTTCTGATTATTCCTCCTGCCCTGGGGTACGGAGCCCAAGGCCTGGCCGGGCGGATTCCTCCAAATTCAACCCTCGTGTTCGAGGTGGAAGTTAAACGGGTGAGCGATCGTCCGTCCGAATTAACCGTCCCCCCATTACTTTTATCGCTGTTGAGAAATTTGAAATAATAGGCGAAGGGGGAAGTATTTATTGGCTGCACTTTGCACTTCCTGTGTGTGTTTGGGGGGGGCTCTTTATTTAACTCTTTGTGGGACACATGCTCCATTTTGCAGATGAAGGTGAAGGATTTGGAGAGACAGAGCGTCGGATCTCGAGATTCTCCGGTGTCCTTGACAGACAGTTTACCCCAAGAATCTTTACCCCAAGCGCCGACCTCGGTGCCGCCCCAGCCGGGGTAAGACTGCGCCTCGTGTAATGCGCGATACACAGAGGGGCTTCACACGCGCGAAGTTTCAGTTGATTACGATAATTAATGATTAATATTATAAATACGATAATTAAGGTTTTTGCCCCCGGCACAGGGAGCCCGCCGTCCGAGCCAAGTCTAATTCCATCAGCGAGCAGCTTGCGGTAAGCGCCTGCAGCCGGCCCCCCGGCCCCCCCGTTATTATTACGTTTACTTACAGAGACGCCGGCGGATACCGTGGCACTCCTTAGTAGTTACGCGACTCTTTTCCCAGAATCCTGACATGGCGAAGGCGAAGCTTATCTCACGCATGGCGAGGATGGGCCAGCCGATGCTCCCCTTTCTGGCGGGAAGCGGCACCCCCCAGCCGGACTCCAGCGACTCGGACATGGAGGTGAGCACCGGGGCGGAATAATACCGTGCCTTTACCGGAAAGGGTGTTGGGTATAAATTGGCGTCTGATTTTGGTGTCGCTAAAACTCTTTTTGCAGGACCCTAATATTCAGAGGCTCTCTCCGCACCCCGCCGCACCGCTCCTCGTCCGACCCACTCCGCAGACAAGCCACACGCCGGCCCCAGGTAACGACCGGCAGCATCTTTTAGAGCTTAAAGGGGTTAAAATGACATTACAGGCTCTGCACTGACCGCACGGCCTCAGCGGTCTCTGGCTCAGACAGCGTTTCTTCTTCAACAACCGATCCCGAGGTTCAGATCCAGGGGCCGATGGCGGACAAGATCTGTGCTGCTCTGTTAAAGGATTTCTGTCTGGGTGACTTTTTTTACCTTCAGTCTCTTAGCTTTACTTCCTCTGCTGGGAGTCTGATCTGTGGATTCACTGACATTCCAGTGAAAAGCCGCTGTCTAATGAATTGCTCTGCGGTCTCCGGGGGTTGATGACTCCTCGGTGGTCTCTTCTCGGTGACTGTCTGATGTTCCTGGCCCCCGGGGGTTATTCTGATGTTCGCTCTCCTGTGTTGCAGCTCCTCAGACACAGCCTGCCCCAGGTCTCCATGTGCCCTCCGCTGCCCTCCTGCCCGTGGCCCCTCTCTCCTCCCAGGCCTTCCCGCCGGCGGCCCCCGGATTCCAGGTAATGCGCAGACGGCTCCAGGGAACGTAGCGGCATTTAGTCAGCCAGACCCGTTAGTCCGGGTCACTCGAGATCCGCGCGGCTTTATACACGGCTTATTCTCCGGGTCTCTGCGCAGAGTTCTAAACACACTTTACTCTAACCCTTTAGCCTTACGCTGGCATCCAGTACTCCGCATCTGCCGCCCAGCTGCAGCCAATGGGGTCCGTGTACCCCCCTCAGATACAGCAGCCGGCGCATTTTCAAGGTATGTGCTGCTGAACATGGGAGCCGCATTTATCGCATTAACCCTTCCCAGCTCGGGGGCTCCGAGGGTGTCAGGGAGGGGTGTTGGGGGGTAAATATACGTAGGTTACACCAGAAGCGGGGGCAGTAATTGGTCATTGAGCTTCCCGCTGTACTTGGCGCTCCTTACGGGGCTTTTCACGTCCGTTATCTGGGGCCCCGTAACGCGTTATTCTCCGTCCTGGGGAGAGGGGAGCGGGCGAACCGCATAGAAGTTATAACGAGAGCCACTTCCCTGCTGCAGCTGCCGGGGACGTCACCGCTTTCCTGATGACAGAAGCGCGGCAGCACAGCACCGAGATCCGAATGTCCGTCAGTAAAATCGCGGACAAGATCGATAACCTGGCGTCCAAGGTAAGCCGAGCCCCCCCAATACTCCCCTCCCCCGTTTCTGTCCTCTCCCCGTCCTGCGCCCCCCCTCTCCCCGTCTCACCTCCAGCTTCTGTTTCCGCAGGTCGACAATCTCCAGAAGGAGAACTCGGCTGCAGCTTCCCACCTGATCCCCGGGATCTCGTCCATCACCATGGAGAGCGCCATGATCATGAACAACATTCAGCGCATCGTCCAGGTGAATCCGCTCTGTTATTATTGATGTAGCGCCGTCGTATGCTGCAGCGCTGTACAGCAGACCTGCCCCCCCCACGGCTGATACAGAAAACGATTTAAGTGACTTTCAGGCAAATCAGCCGTTCCCGGAACCAACGGTTTATGTTTTCAGGAGAACGAGCGTCTGAAACAAGAGGTTCTGGATAAAAGCAGCCGAATCGAGGAGCAGAACGCGAAGATCGGGGAGCTCATCGCCCGCAACCAGAGGTGAGACCCGGGGGGGGTGTTGGGAGCGGTAACTGCCCCCCAGCGGCGCGCTCACTGCCCCCCCCGGCGGCGCACTCACCGCGTTTCCTCTCGCCAGGTACGTGGAGCAGAGTAACCGGTTAATGGAGCAGAGGAACGATTCCCTGCAGACCACGGCCGAGACCACGCAGGCCAAGGTGCTCCATGCCATGAAGGAGAAGGTACGGCAAGCGCAACAACACCCCCCCCCCGCCCCGGGGCTGATTCCTCCCCGACCTCAGTGAGGCATTTATCAGTTAAACACGGGGCAGGAGGAAAGATGGAGGGCCTGGGGCAGGGAACGTGTAGATCGAGGGGCCGCTGCTACGCTCCTTCATACAAAAGTAACAACTTGTTATTGAAATGAGGTGGAATTCTTGGGTTCAGGTGAGATTTAAATACTAAACAAGGATGTTATTTGACTCCTTGAGCCGCCGGGATGTTGTTTAGACTGACGTTAGGGGAGTACGGCGTGTCTGATTGGGTAACGCCGCGTCTGATTGGTTAACGCCACGCAGTGGGCTCTAATCCAGCGGCTCCTGCCGTGTTTTCTGATTGGCTGAACTTCTGCTGGTTCTCACTTTTGCTGCATTTTCTTCCCAGCATGCATTGCACACGGATCTGGGCGGGTGCCAGGTGAGGTCTGCAGGGCCCCTCTCCTCCCATTGTCTGTCTCGCCCTCTCGCCCTAGCCCTCTTTCTCGCCCCATTTCTCATGCTCTGTCTCGCTCTCCAAATGTCTGATTGTTCGCACGGGGTGTAGGCAGCGGCTCGGGGGGCGGATTAGCGTTTGCTCTGTTTTGGTGACATTAAATCATTTTTTACGTTTTTTTTCGTTATTAGAAATTAGAACATTTATAGCTGGACGTAGTTACCGTGAAGCTGGACGTGTTCTGGGCGCAGTCAGGGCCGGCTTGTAACCCGTTTTTTACGTCAGGTCGTATTGGCAGAGGAACTGGCTGCGGCGACCAATCAGGTGTCTCGGCTGCAGCTGGAGGTCACGACCTCCCAGAAGAAGGAGATGGAGCTGAGGACGCGGCTGGAGGCCGCCCTGCAGGACGCGGAGAGGAACGAGGTCCAGCTGAGCTCGCTTCGAGTCCAGCTGATCGGTGAGCGCATGCGCGGCTCGGTGTGTGAGCTGGAACCTGCCCGGGGCCGAGACACCAACGCGTCTTCTCCTTGTCTCTTTCAGAGGCGCAGGAGACGTCCGAGCGGACTAAAAGCCGCGCCAAGACCGAGAAAGACGGACGCCGGCAGCTGGAGGCCAGGTTGGCAGCGCTGGAGGAAGAGGCGGCGGATCTGAAGGCAGAGAAGGAGAATTTAGAGAAGGTAACTCGTCGTCCACACCCCGGCAGCAAGTCCCCGGCAGCGTACAGGCCGGCCGCGAGTCCCCGGCAATTCAGTCTCATTGATCTATTGCCGATAATTGGTTATTTCCATTGTCCTGAGGATTGTTGTCGTTGGCCTCAAAACATCTGTAAAGTAAAATAACTGAAATACCGGTTTCTGGACCCAAAAGCCCGGAGGAGGGAGTCTTTAAATGAACCCCTAACCCCTGTGTTCTGTCGCAGAGCCTCGCAGAGAGGACAAGGAGGTCTCGGCAGGACCGGCAGCGAGCGGAGGAAGAGCAGGAGGAGATACGCAGAACCTTCCAGGACGAGATCGAGGACCTCAAGCAGATCCTGAAGAAAACCCGTGAGCAGGCAGCCGCCGGGCAGGTCAGCAGAAACCGCGTCCCCGATAACGCGAGACCCCCTGCGTTCCCAAATATCTCAGCGGGGGAGGGGTGGTTGATTGTAGTTTTGTAACGCTGTCTGTGTGGCTTTAAAGCGCTCCTCGGGAAGAGATCTCGACGAGCAGAGACTGGCGGAGCTGGAGGTGCAGGCGGCGGAGCTGCAGCCGCTGAGAGACAAGGTGAGTCCTCGGCTGGGTTACCTGGGAGTCCCAAGAGCTGTCACTTTAATGACCGGTTCACTGTGTAAAGCATGCTGGGAGGACATCTTTATTACCCTGGGCACAGGCCCAGAGCGCTGAGCGTGGGATCCATTCCCCTCCGTTACATTTCATTGTCATACTTTCTCTATTCACCGCAGTGCGCGAAGCTTCAGAGTCAGCTGGCTGCTCTGACCGAGGAATACCGAAAAACGAGATCCAAGGTGGACGAGGCTGGTCCTGCCAAAGACACCACGGAGGAGGTGAGCATCATCCTGCGCCCCGGATGGATCTTCCTCCTGATTGGCGGCTTTGGGGGGTCCTCTGACTCCGGTAGGGTTCATGTGAAACGCTATAACGTTCCCCCAGGTGAAGAAGATAATGAATGGCGTTTTCCAATCCCTTCGATCAGAGTTTGACTTGGAGGAGACGTACAGCGGCCGGGCCGTGCTGGCCACCATCATGAGCACCATTAAGGTACAAAGACCTAAAGTATCCCCCCTGCTCACTAAAACGTAGTCACTAAACTCAGCCAATCAAGAGACTTTAATTTTTTTTGTGGCAAAAAGACACAGATTTGTGTCTGAAATCAGGAGAAATAAGATAAACGGTAACAATGAAGCGTTGAAGGCCAGGAGGCGTCTCCTCCATGACTGCTGACTCTTTGTTACGTTCTAAACCTCTTTCAGACAACCACACTGCGGTTACTGAACAAGCAGCAGGCCGAGGAGCCTGCGGGAAGCAGCAGCGAGGAAGAGGAGGAGGAAAGGACTGTAGCTCAAGCTGCCACCCATCCCGTGGAGCAGCCTGAGACAGAAGAGCGGACGGCGTCTGAGCCCCAAGAAATCCAGGAGGAGCCTGCCCGACGTCCAGAGGAAGAGACCTCAGAAACACAGTCAGATAGGCACGAGACTGCAAACAATGACTTCGATGCCCGGTCCGACGACGCTCCCCTGGAGGAGGAGGAGGAGGAGAGCTCTGTGGAGGTGTTTCAGGAGGTGATGGATCCGTCATCTGCTTTGGTACATATGATCTCCAGTGATCTGCCAGAGTCCAGCACGGTCACATATACAGAAGAAGGAGCGAGCGGGGGAGAATCTACAGAGGGCGACGAAGCTTTCACATCCGAAACGAATCCCTCTCCCGCTGAAGCCCCGACCGACGAGATCGAGTCTATAAATGGCCAAGAAGAGTCGCCTGCCCCCAACGTCCCCACCGCAGAGAACGGAGAGGAGAGAAGACCAGATGTTCCCCCAGCCTCGGGGAGCGAGCCGGACAGCGGCAGCCCTGTCCCTCCGACAGAACATACCTCGGCCGCGAATTCCTCCGCCGTCCCTCCCGCGAAGGAAGAGGATATCGCCGGCCAAGCGACGTCTCGGAAACTCGATGCCGGGTAATGTGTTTTACTTCTCTGTGAAATCGCAGGATAACCGATCGGACCTTAATATCTATCGATGGGTTAATGGTGATTCCGCCTTACCTGCGGGTTTGGCCACCACTGAGTCGCCCAAATGGACCGATCGAGATTTGAGTCTTTAGGACTAGATGAGGCGGTCGTAACCGTTTCCTTCTACAAGGTCGGTGGTTACCAATAATGACTACCCGTTCCGGGCACGCATGATGATGATGATGATGATGATGATGAGTGATTGGCGCCCTGGGGCTCCGCCTTTACAGGAAACCTAGAGATTTATTAAGACGGCTTTAGCCCGAAACAAGTAACGCTGAACGATAAACTTTATTTTTCAGTGCGGACAACGCTGAGGATGAAGATTTGTTTAAAATGGCTTCTCCCCGGCCCCAGAACGCCAAACGGGAAGAAGAAGACGAGGAGGAAGTGGTGAGTTCCCGCCTGTTGGCGATGGGTGTTAAGAAACGGGGAGATGATCTGGAACATTGTGGTGACTTTCCTCTCATGTCTGATACTTTGTATCCCGTGTTTTTAGAGCCTGAAAGGTCGCCCCCCTCCCGCTCCCCTCTTTGGAGATGAGGACGACGATGAGGATGATGACCTAGACTGGTTGGGATGAAGCCGGCTGGCGTCTCAATGGCCATTTCCGGGTTCTCACGATCCCGATAGATCCCGGGGAACACGAAAATAACAGCGAGGAACGGAAGAGGAACCACGAAAACCCTCGTTCCAGGGGCTGGAAGATCGGAGCCGGGTATTCCGTGTGCTCCTCCGCCTCGTGGACGCTCTCTTTTTTTTTTTTTTATGGCAATAAAACCTAAAGTCTGGTTTCCGTGCGGCCTGCGAGCTGTTAGTCGGCTGCCGATTGTGTATTTAATACGCAGCCTGAGATACCCGTCGTATGTATTCGAGAAATCGATGCTGGTTATAGAGAAACCGGACCCTGACTAATAGAACGTAAGAACATAATAAACGTCTAACCACAAAATATTATTAACATTCTGCGTTCCTCTCGTGTTTTAATTCTCTAAATCCTCGATGACAGAGACTCGCCGTTCATTTTCCTTGGGTTGAAGGGGTTAATTCTCTGTACTGTGTAAAGTTCAGCAGCGCTGTGGAATATGGTGGCGCTATATAAATACACACGCTCGGTACAGATAATGCCAGGGATATTAACCATTAAAATGATACTTTCCGTACACACCGTTTTAAGGGTTAATTGTTAAATCTAAATTTATTATAATTTTGCACAGCTTACGTTTCATTAGGTAATCATTTTATACATTGTTGCAGAAAACCAATTGTAATTATATATTTTTTTATATATTCTCTTTTATATATTTTTTTTATAATACGTCCCCGGATGAAGCTCTGTGATATTAATAATATATAATTCTATAATAATATCATTAATATATTCATTAAACATCCGTAAGAAGGGATTCGCTGGTGTGTAACTGCAGCTCTCACCATCCATAGCGTTAGACCGGCCACATACTGGGGATAATGAGAGTTGTAGTCTCACCCCTGCCGGGGATCTGCCTTGCGTTATGTAATAATCCGTCATTTATTTACCTTGGTGAGTGGGTGTAAGAAGTCGCCGTCTGTTGGGCCAACAAAATTATATAAAGTTGCGTAAGCTTTTGGGATCTGAAGAAGAGACCTCTGAGGCCCCAAAAAACTTCTATAATGGAAAATTCTTCGAAAAATGCAAAAATATGACCTACAGCACCTTAAATATAACCTGATGACATCACGCTTTTACCTAAAAGCTAAAGCTGTGTTGGAGTCCCTTTGTACTCTCTCTCTGCCGATGTTACCGTCTCTTGGATTCGACACCCATCACTCTCAGCATCCTCGTTCTCGGCAGTCTGTTTTTGCGTCTCTCTAATAGTAAAAGGAAGAGAGAAAGCACCTTCTCCATGAGCTCCGTGTGTCGGAATTCCAGACGGCAGCTTCTCTGTCATCAACGTGCGTTATGTAAACAAGATGGATGTAAAACATGTGCATTTCCAAGGTGCTGTTTCCCCATGCGCGGATAAATCCCATAGCCCCCTACCTCTGTACTGTCATGGCGGCGCGTCCGCTGGCCCTCTGTTTAAGGAGACATGAGGTTTACTGGCCAGTGAGGGGGCGACGGCATCCCTACTCACTACGTCCTCGCGTTGCCCGAGTTCGGGTTGACAGCTGGCGAGTTGAGTCCTCGTGGTTGAGTCTCGTTGGCTCCAGTTGGTTGATCCTCTTTGGATGGGAAGCCGTGTCGCCTTTTTACTTGAAGAAGAAGATGATGATGAAGAAGACGCAAGCGATGGTGACGATAAGCCCCAGCGCAAAGCAAATCCGGACCCTGTCGGCGGAGATAGATGTGGAGGCAGGGGATGGGTGGGCTTCAGACAGGGCCACCCGGCGGGTGATCCCCAGCAGGTAGGTGCTGCGAACTTCTTGCCTGTATCTGCCGCCCCACAGTTGGCCTTGGTCGAGGGGCACAACGTCGCTGACCGTGAAGATGGAGGGACGGGCCGAGTAGGCGCGATCGCTTGACAGGGTGGGAGAGGAATTGGGAGTGGAGCACCTGGAGCTCTGCGGAGAGGCATCTTCTGGCGATCTGGAGATCACGGTCTCCGTTGACGCCCGGCGCAGGGTCTCCTCGTCGGTTTTTAAGGCCTGGACTCCTTCTTCAGGCACGATGGTGACTTTGCGGCAGAAGGGACAAACCACGAAGGTCAGCAGCAAGCTGTGGCAGACCAGCTTCCGCAGGCAGTGGAGGCACAAGCTGTGGCCGCACTGCAGGGTCTTCGGGGCCCTGGATTTGGAGGACGTTCTATAGACCTCGTAGCAAATGGCGCACTCGCCCAGGGTGACCTCCTTCTGAGCCTCTAACGACGGCAGATCCATGGCGGTCAAGCGTGTCCAGTGGAGCACCAAGACAGGCCCTCGGCGTCCGGATTACAGTAATAGTGGAAGATGGACCACGAAATGTTCCACGTGGTCTTCAGACTAAGCCTTTATGTTTCTGTACGGACCGGGCGTAAGACGAGGTTTGCGGGGCCTATAAATAAAAGCACCGGGTCAAATTCTACTCAGATACGTAGTCCCATCAAACAACATGGCCCCCGCTGACCCTCGCACAATCACAATGCGGGTACAAGGACTGTTTAGGGGGTCACGGGGCTCCCCCAGCGTTGGGGGCAATGCTTTTCTCGCACCGGAATTGAATTTTTGTCTAAAGTACCCGCTGCAGATCACTAGAAAGTCCCGGGGAATTTGCTGATGGAGGAAGAACGAACGAATTCCACGAATATTTCCCTCTCCGGAGCTCCCGGGCGGGCGGCCAATCTCACCGCCAAGCGAACCAATCCGATTTACAGAGAGTTTTACTCCAGGAAAATTAATTATCACTCGATGCCCGGCGAGGAAGGAGATCTAAGTTCTCGCTGGGATCAGAACATAAACGTTCTCCTCCTTCTGCGTTCCGGGACCCGACGGACGGAAACCTCCACCGACGGACGCTCAGGTCTCCTTTAACGCCCCGACGTGCGCCTTCTTGTGACTCGGGAGCAGCCGCTCGAACGCCGGGTTCTTGGACGCGCGACGCTCCTTGTGGCCGAGGGACCGTGGACTCTGAGACCCCATGCCGGGGGAGCCGCGTCTTTATCACTAAACAAGTCCTGAGATAAAGCAGGGAAGAGCTGGAGGCGAAGCGGGGGTCACACAGAGCTGAACTTTGTCCGCTCTCCGCCGGTGGACAGTGACGGACCTCGGTTTGTTTGTCTTTGGCCGCTCGGCGAGTTCTTCAGAAAACAAGTTAATCTAAGACATCCCGACCAATGAAGGGAGCACGACCTCTCCGCCCCACCACGGGGCGCTTTACTTAGCAGACCGTGACAACGAGTCTTCTCCAGGTCAGGGACTTTTCGACTTGTCCGATCCCGTAAAAAAAGCAGCCTTAATTCAGAGTGTGACACGCGTGTTCGTTATTACATACCACAGAGCGTGTTCCCGGGCTGCATTCACAAGATCGGGAGTTCGCTGCGGAGGCAATTGCCTGAATTCATGAAGGGCCGACACTGGTGAGCTCCCCCTGCATGAAGCCGGCCCCCTATATCTGGTGACTCGCCGTTTAGTAAATAAGCCCATCAGACGGATTCTCTGAGACGGGACTTTGGCTTCTGGTTAAGGAGTCGCGGGGGGGGGGCGGGGGGGTTCATGCAAAAGGCACTTTTATTACCTGCGTGACAGTTTAACGACACGTTACAGAGCGACACAGCGTGACCGATTATACAACACGCAACTCCACGGCACAAGGTGCATAACACAAGGTGTATAACATTTGGGCTCGGGAGGGACCAGCGGAGATTTGGGGTCTTATTTAACCCTTTGGGTGGTGGTGGGGGGCAAATGTCGGATAACAAATGTGGTCTGTGAGCTGAAATACACAGAAAACGGGAAAAACAATAAAGCCCACAAACGGACGGACGGAGCGTAAGCTTTACGGACGCCAGCAAAGGGCAAACTGCTTCATGTTTCTCCCAGACTCCATAGGGGGGGGTATTTAAAAGCCTGATCTGCCCCCCAAACACGGAGGGAGCGGGAAGTAAGAATAATAAATTATACATTTAACATCCGCCTCCCTGCATCATTATTATGGCTTTTAATCAGGAGCCGGTTATGGCCCCCGGGGCGGGCGATTTCCATGATCAGGGGGTGGCAGGCGCTCTGGGGGCTCTCGGTTAATGCCTCCGCGTCTCGGCGGTCCGGGTTATGTTAGAGCACCGCTGACGCTCCTTCCCGTCACCGCGGGTTAATTATTGATCAGTCTGGTAATTACACCCAGCGGGCCATTAACCCTTCGCTCCCTTTGGCTCTTGGTATTCGGGAAGCCGGGGTGTTACTTGCGGGGTCCGCGGGGCGGCGGAGTCCTGGCCGGCCGCTGCGCTTCACAGATGGGTTTTAAGGAGCTCCCGGGGGAGTCCAGAGGCTGAGCAACTCGATGGCATTTAAAGGGTTAACGGCCAAAACAATAATAATAATAATGAACAGTTTTTTCATTGCTGACCCCCATAATATACATGCAGCTCCCTGGGACCCCATAGGCCGGAGGGTCTCAGCGTTGGTCCCCGGGGCCCCTGGTCCCCCGCTAGTTATTTCTAATCAAACCACCTGAATCATCTGAGGAGATCCTGAAAGCCACTCAGTTCTGGGAGGACAGACTCTGAGAAACTCTCAGCCGAGTGCCCTCACCGCTTCACCAACGCAAAACCCAAGACGATACCCGATGCGTTCCCTGTAACCAACGCCACATTTCCTTCACGTAAAGTGCAATCGAGTGATAAAAAAACAGCTATTTGATTAATAGCGGCCTGTCCGGAGGGGCCACTCCAGCCCCCAACATGTACGAGCGCACTACAGAGCAGTGACGCCCCCCTTCATTTAGTTATTCTCTTATACAGAGGAGGGGGCTTTCATTACCTCCCCCCATTTAATAAATAGCAAATTATAGCAAATAATCTTCCTAATAACACCCATATACCCCGGTTACATAATGCGGGGACCCCCTGCCATTCCATGCAGATACTCGGCCCCCTCATACAGCGCAGCATCATGCAGACGGTGAATGTGATATCTATACATTATACATATAGCCAGATACTCGGCACCGCTATACCCAGCAGCGAGCCAGCGGTTATATCCGATACTCAGCATTATCATACGCTGCCGCCGGCGACCTTACAGACAACGGCCTCCGGAACGACCCCTGGAACGTTAGATACTCCAGGTAACGGGGGATGGGGGGCAGAAAACGGGGCGCAAACATTTAAATACACAGAATGACGTACGAAAGGAGCCGGTTCACATTATCGAGCGGTGAGAAAGGGTTAAAGCAGCCCCCCATCCCGGGGCACGTGACCTTTAACCCCTTCTTACAGCTTTATCTCAGTCATTGCGATGGTTTGGGGAGCAGGGATAGGACGCGGTCCGTTCCCAGAATCCTCTCTGCTAGGCGCTGTGATAGATCCGTATCCGCTGGCTGATCTCGCCCCGGCACAGGGGGCAGATACGAAGGGCATCTCCGCAGGGGGCGCAGCAGCAGACGTGTCCGCAGCCGAGGAAGACGATCTGAGCCTAGAACGGGACGGAGAGCAGAGTCACGTATAGTGTATAGTGTATAGTGTATAGTGTATATGCCCCCTCAGATTTAACCCATTGCCAACCAAATTCTGCAGTTTCTGCCTCATTCCCGGGATGCATCGGGGCGGAATAACATGAACGTGAAACATTACCTCCTGCTCTAAACAGACCACGCACTCCGAGCTCCTGTTGGTCACTTCGGTGAATGGAACGGATTCAGGTTCCGGGGTTGGTTGGACGGGTTCCGGGGCGCTCGGCTCCGCAGGTTCAGGTGAGACGTTATACGCAGGATCCAGTTTACCTAAAAAGCAAAGAACTTCACCCAGAGTGACGCGAAACGGCATGTTACACGGCATAGAGGGGTGCGTGTGATACAGCGTGTTACACGGCATAGAAGGGTGCGTGTGATACAGCGTGTTACACGGCATAGGATGCGTGTGATACAGCGTGTTACACGGCATAGGATGCGTGTGATACAGCGTGTTACATGGCATAGGATGCGTGTGATATAGCGTGTTACACGGCATAGGATGCGTGTGATACAGCGTGTTACACGGCATAGGATGCGTGATACAGCATGTTACACGGCATAGAGGGGTGCGTGTGATACAGCGTGTTACACGGCATAGAGGGGTGCGTGTGATACAGCGTGTTACACGGCATAGAGGGGTGCGTGTGATACAGCGTGTTACACGGCATAGAGGGGTGCGTGTGATACAGCGTGTTACACGGCATAGAGGGGTGCGTGTGATACAGCGTGTTACACGGCATAGAGGGGTGCGTGTTACATTGTTACCTCTTCTCAGTTCCCAGATCTCTTTCGCCCGGTGGATGATGGACGCCTGCAGCCCGACTTCCTGCACTCCGATCTGCGTAATAAGACAGCCGGTGAGACGCCGGGACCCCCACATACAGTGACCGACTACGCGGTATCTGGGGGTAAATATCCTGCCCCTTCTCTAACGGGGGGGGGGGGTAAATATCCTGCCCCTTCTCTTACAGGTGGGGGTAAATATCCTGCCCCTTCCCTTACAGGTGGGGGTAAATATCCTGCCCCTTCTCTTACAGGTGGGGGTAAATATCCTGCCCCTTTTAGGAAATGCCCTCGCCGTAACTTTGCGAGAGAGAAACCGCCCTGCATACGGTTTAATGTCCATCAGGCTAAGGAGGCAATAAGTAACTGAATATCTGGGGGGTTTATGCAGCCCCTCGCAGTGTTTGCGGCCCCTCGCGGTGTTTGCGGCCCCTCGCGGTGTTTGCGGCCCCTCGCAGTGTTTGCGGCCCCTCGCGGTGTTTGCGGCCCCCGTCGTAAGCTCCCGATCTCCCTGAGCCCTGGGGTCTGTATCCGTCTCCTCCGGGGGGCCGCAGCTCTCACATCTCCTACCTTCTTCAGATCGGCCGGAGTCATCTTTGCCAGCATCTCCAGCGAGAAGCGGTGGTGGGCGAATATCGGCAGATACTTCTCAGCGGCCAGGTCCTTCATCAGGGCCACCAGTTCCTCCTCCAAGCCTTCTTCCTACAGAGAGAACCGGCACGGCGTAACGTCCACGGGGCAAACACCAGATTTATTCTCAGCTTACTTCTCAGCTGGAACGCGGGGCTGGGTGCCACTACCCCCTTTGGCTTCGGTCCACTCACCTGGAGTCGGAGGGACAGCGGCTTCTGGTTGAGCAGGCGCTGGTACTGGATCAGCCAGTAGTTCTCCTGGTTGGCTTCGCTCTTGGCATCCATCTCAATCTATGGAAAGTCACAAACGCCCTACAAGTTACCCCACGGCAGGCGGGAGGGTACAACGGGCAGAGTCTGAGTATAAATACCCTGCGGTGGATCGGTCACTACTGGGGGGTTGGGTTACTACGGAGGTACCGACAGCCTATTCCCAGCGCGGCCTCGGACCGGCCACAGGCACTCGTACGTCCACATGACTACACAACGAAGGAGACGGCAGCCGGTGCTGTCCACGAACGGCCATCTTACCAAAACATTCCTCAGCTCTTCCTCCCGCTGCTTCTTGTCTTTGAGAAGTTGCTGTAGGAGTTCGCTGAGGGCCCGGCGCTGCTCGGAGATCTCCTCCTGCGGCGGAGACAAAGTCAAGTCACCGGCGATATAACGCGGCGTCGGGGCGGGGGGGATTCTGCTGTATAACACCCCACCGGAGAAGGGGCAGTAATGGGGGTTAGTGGACGGGGCAGGTGGGATCAGGGGAAGGGAGGGCCGGTCTGGAGATGGCTTTGGGGATGTCCGAGACCAAAGATTAAGGAGGAAGGATGAAGAGGGACGAGAGACTGGGGCAAGAACAATCAAACCTGCCCCCCAGTCTTACTAAAGGGCAATTAGCCTCCTGATCCTCTATCCTTCCGCTAACGGCGTTAACCCTTTAATGAACACAAATGACCCGACAAAGACAGGACGAGGAACACAGCCCGGCCCGGGAGACCTGCGAGCCGACGGTGTGCGGACGAGACGAGTCCCGTAAACACGGCGGAGCTTCACTCAGGACCGTCGGCACGCAGAACGCCAACTCAGTCCCGGGGAACACCGCACAAAAAACACAGACAGACGGACCGACAAGAGACGCACAGACACAATGTACAAAATACACGGACAGTCACGGGGGTACACGCGGCATGACGATACACAACGCACGCTAACGAGACATACAGCGCGACACGGGCACGAGACACGTCATACGGGTACAAGAGACGGGCACATGATGGAAGCGAGAGACATGAGAAGGCAGCGCAGATCCCTCACAAACACCGGGGTTTTACCAAAATCCGCGATTATCCTCCTTAGTTCTACGGACGGACTCAACGGGGCCACAAGCTCCTATCTGCTGCCAGCGCTCCCATTCCTGCCGTACCGGGGGGTGATCTAACGGGAAATGCCTGTCCTGGATAGATTTGCCTGTCTGGGGGGCAGACCTTGGGGCGAGAGACCTGGGGGTAACCACATACCTGCAGCGCCTCGGTGTCGAGCTCTTGCCTGGTAATCTCCAGCTGGGTCAGTTTCATTAACTCACTCTCTATTAATATAATCTAGACAGAAGACGAGACAGGGAGGTTTGGGTCAATTAACTTCCCGCTTGCTTGCCGTGCCGCCGGACCGTGGTCATGCGCCGCGGCAGGGAAACGGTTACACAAGCCTCAGAAGCTTAAATCGCAAGGTTAAATATACATAGAAAGGGAGCCAAAACCTCCTTAAAAGCCTCCTTAAAAAAAAACCATCCAGCAGGGCATCTTGTAACGCTTCCCCCGCTGGGTAATTGGATCTGCTGACATTGGGGTATTTACAGCTTCGAGGGTAATTGCAGGTCACCCCATCGTGTTCAGAGGACGGCCGGAGGGGGGGGACAAGGGGTTAATAAGATGTCTAATCTCCAGTCTCTAATCATCTGCAGACTGTATGGAATTAGTAGTGCCCAGAGTGCCCGTATATAGTGGGCACGAGACTCAAACAGGTCTATAAAACCCTAAAACCGTTGCCGAGTGATATTCAACAGCAACAAAAAATGCAAATAAATAAGAAGCAGGAAAGCCAGAAATCAAAGGAAATAAAGCTGCAAAAACGCTGAAATGTTTGCAGGGGGGATGCGATGGATGCGGCCCGGCCCTGCCGGACGATGGATTAAATGCACGGCTGTTCAGGCTGCTAGCGGCGGACGCGGCATTTCAGAGGAGGAAGGAGCGTTACTGCGAGAGCGCGGGGAACCCGTCCCAAACGTCAACGCAACAGAATCAAGAAGAGAGGCTACAACGTCACCCAAAGCCGGCAGTTTGGGGCCCCTTGGTGACGTTCCGGAGACCCCCGGGGGCTCCTGGTCTCACGACGTTATAAGGAGCCTTTAAGGCGGCCTGGCGTTACGTTACGGGTCACAGGTAGACACCAGAAGACCGGATTTACGGGTAAAGCGCTCTGACGATCCGCCTGCCGCCCGGCAGCGAGACGGGGATCGGGAGACGTTTAATAATAATAATAATAATAATAATTCATTTCGGGTTTTTTAGGGGATTTTTCCCGCTCCAGCCTGAAATGCTGCCTCCTGGGAAATGGCGGATACGGTTACCTGCCGAGCGCCTCCTCGGCCCCCACTCACCTGCTCCCTTATCTGTCTGTGCATCAGGTCCTTCTTTAGCTGCAGAGCCTCGAAGGCGGCTTTCTGGATCTCCGACTGCAAGAGGAGATAAAAAAATGTCATTTCGCCGCTAAGTAAATCCCTTTAACGTTTGGCGAGAGCCGGGCGGCACTCGGGGACGCTGCCGGTACATACAACGGATGGGGGAAGGAGAAAGCCACTCGGCAGGTTGGTGTATTAGCGGCGTCGGGTTCGGAGTGCGGGGCTCGGCGCGGCACAGGGGTCCGATCTACGTCCGCGGACCCCCTAGCGACGTACCTCCTGCAGGATCTGGCTGATGGCCTTGCTGTGATCCAGCTGCTGCCACGCTTGGATTTGCTGCAACTTGTGATCCATATCCGCCAGGCTGCAAAATATAACGTAAGAGGATCATGGGAGATATTTAACCCCTTGTCGTACACAGGCCCGCCTGCGATGTCAGGAGTGGAAAGTGGCGCCGTGTGCCGTACCGGCAGAGAAGCGCGTGGGCGGCACCAAAAAAAAAAAACCAACAGGAAAGTAACTAATTATTGGCGCTTTCCCGGTGCTCTACGGCCAAGAGACCCAAAGAACTGATGGTGTACGTCCCCTGCCGCGAATGGCACCGCGCCCCGGCACACGTTGGCGCTTATCAATAATAATTAATAAAACAGTTATCTGTTTACTGTGTCGCCCATCGTGGATCGGGCGATATCTGTAGGGAGGGCTTGGAACGAAGACGTGGAAATTTCCATCGGAACGTATGGATCCGAGCGCCCGTCACGCGGATTAACGGATAATCCGGCTGCTTCATACAGAGGGTCCAATCATTGACAGATCGTCTGCGGTTTGGTTACTTTGTGACTCTACCTGCAACCTAAACGTTAACCGGCATCTGCCCCGGTGCCAACAATCTATACCTACAGCCCCCCGCTCACGCTGGGTTAGCGGTCACCGGCTTCTCACCTGGAGCACGCCTGGTGGACCATCTCCTGGCGCCTGGACTCGTAGGCCATCTGGAGAAGCCGGCTTTTGTAACTTTCTCGTAGCATCTGCTGCATGGCGGCTGCACGGGGCGAGACGGTAATTGTTAAAGAGATTAGGGGGTGCAGATCCCGATAAATCGGAACCACTTGGCTCTGAAAGGGTTAGCCGATATTTTTTTGTGATTAAATACATTTTTAGAAGAACAAAAATATAGATTTTATCCGTTTGGAAAAAGCTAAATGCTGCAAATCTCTGTTTCTTTAGAAACGCCTCCTGTCCCCCAACGGTTTCTCCTCGATACCAGCCTTCAAAATGTACAAAAATGGAACTGAATCTTCAATCCGAAGTATATTTTGGTAGCCGCCTGCTGCACTTACCGGCCACTTCCTTTCGCCGGAGGTTGTCCGCTTCCTCCTGGGTGATGGCCATCAGCTGCTCCATCCTAATCCTGGAAGGTACCAAACGCCATTGTGATGCCATGTGACTATGTTAATATAAGGGCGCTATATACGGGGCTAAAGGATAACGCTGCCTAGCTCCGCCTCAGGGAGTGGCTTTAACGCCATCCAGGTCTGAGCGCCTCCTGGGAGTGGTTATATCCATATGCAAATCTGCTGTTCTTATGGGAGTGGCTTAATATTAATCCTGCCCATGCAGAACCCACCTGCACTTTACACACGCGCAGAGAAGATCTCGTAATACTTAAATGGCCACAAAACAGACCTTAACTTCCCGACGAGACAGAGGAAGACGGCAGCCGACTTAGACAGCTCCGAACTTTCAACACGCGGACGTCACTTACCTCTCATCTTCCAGGGACTTTAAAATGGCAACGCTTTGCTTCTGTCTGCAATAAAATGTAACCATGAGTTTCTTCATCATACCGATAACGGCTAGCATCGTACGGGGGGGGGGCGAATCTGACGCCCCCCTCCCCCACCCGGGACACCAGGAACTGTCTGACCTGCGGTTGTCCTGCAATAAATTTGAGATGCGGCAGGAGATCCCTCTCTCCATCTGCTTGAGCTGTTCCTGCAGCTGAAGCCGCTCGCTCTGCAGCCTCCGCTGGTGTTGGTTTAGCCCTCTATCCAACCTGGACTGCTCCTGAGACAAAAGCACAAGACGTCAGCCACGCGGGACTGTCTCAAACATGCGCAGACCACCTGGTTTACAAGGGCTTATTTGTCACTAAAGAGGCCATGTCACCAAAACCAGGAAAAGTGGGAGCTGAAGACCACTCTGGGTCCTGACCCCGACTCATCTGCAGTAACCCCGGCCGGCTAACAGCCCCCGATATCTATCCTCCCCCCCGCCCGCGCGAACTCTGGGTTCTGAGGGTCTCACTGTAGACTGCAGCCACCTTTTTCACCATCTGCAGTATCTCATCCTTCTGGGAGCCGATTTGCTGGACAAGCTGCGCATGCTCTCTCTGTTCCAAGTCTAAACGTCGCTCAAATTCCAGTTTTTCTATCGTTTTTTGTTCCTATGAAAGCAGAAAAAAAGCAAAAAAAACCCATTAAAACCCAGCGTTGGGTACATAACACCGACGAGAGAGCTGCCCATCTCTGGCCAAAACCACGTTGTTTAGTTCTCCTGCGGAACTCACCTTTCTCCTTTCATATTCCGAAAACTTATTCTGAAAAATAAAGAGATGGGAAAAAAAAACTAGTTTAAAAGTCTGGGTGCATTGCAGCAAATAATAGAACTCCTTGGTCTTAATGCCCCCAGAGACACATTAAGCTCACAGAAGGAGGAAGATCTCGTAGGCTCATTAACCGATTAACCCAACGAGGTTTGGGATCTAAATATCACACAATCTATAACAGGGGATAAAGTAACATTAATGTAGCGATAGAAATATCCGGGGCGCACCTGCCACTCCGTGTCCAGTCTGGGGGGCGCTGAGACCGTCCCGTCCACACAATCCACTTCAGACTCCGTGTTCTCCAGGACGGAGAGCAGGTACTGGGAAGGAGGGCAATACTCAATGCCGATCTCTAAACGGGGAAACGAGAGCGAGTTACGGAGATTCCCCGACGCTGCAAATACCGTTACGGTCCGTTCTGTAGTTTTCACGTCCTTTTTGTACGGAGTCTGCTGGCGCTTCGTAAATAAACGATAAAGCGGCGTAAAGAGCGGCGGGTCCAGGAGCGTCGCCTCTCGCTCTCTGATATCCGGGGCTTTACCCGAGTCTAGTAACGGTCTATCGCCAGCAGGGGCCGGAAGCAGCGCCGGGATTAGCGACACGGAAACGGAAAATCCTTCCTCACACGAAAGGCTGGGGGTTCTGTACACGCCAAGCGATTACCGGTATCCACCATTCCAGGCGCTTACCAGGGTATAACGACTAATTATCACCGGCGGGCACCTGATCAGTTCATACCTGTGCACAGGTAGCGCTGCACGGCTTCAGTTCCCTCCACGCACACGGCCTCCGGGGGGTACGTCATATCGGTCGTATCCAGGGACAGCATCTACGGAACACATGTACGGAACACATGTACGGAACACACGTACGGATTACACGTGAGGATTACACGATATTCACCCGTCTGCATGCCTGCCCCAGAACACGCAGCTCACCTCCAGCGTCCGGACGTTGGCGAGCGCTGCAGGAAGCGCGCTCAGCCTGTTCTCGGTGATATCGAGGGTCCGCAGGCTCCGCAGCCCCCCTACTGTCCGGGGAAGGGTCTTCAGTTTATTCCCTAGAGATAAAAATGAAAGGGATCTCCCGTGAGAGCGAGAGACGCCGGGGCAGGAGACAACGAGACGTCTACCAAGAAACGAGCAAGAGACCGACGTGTCGCAAAACACGAAGCATGGACTGCTTATAAAAACAGGAGAATCGGGTTTTTATTGCTTATGAATTCGTTGAGATGACTCACGGACGGCAGCTCCTTCTTAGTAATAAAATTTGGTACCTTTCAGGTTTAGGGTCTGAAGCTGGACGAGGTCTCCGATGGAGTCGGGAAGAGACCGTAAGAGATTTAGTTCAACATTCAACACCTGCAGAGAGAGAACGTGAGTACAGATCTCATCGGTCCTTCTAAAATCCAGCTCATGCGCTCCCACTCCACCTCTGAACATGCGCAAAGACTCTCGTGTCTAAAAGACACTCTAATGAGATTCCCCGTTACCCAAATCCTTCATAAATCTCATTAAAATTGCATCGGCCGTCCAGAGACATTATTACTGGAACTTGCGCTAGACACGGTTGTCCACCATCTCCCCACCTTACCCGTAAAGAGGTCAGCTGACCAACGTCATCAGGAAGGGACGGAATCTTGTTGTCGTGGAGATCGAGGACCTAAATGCAAAAAGTGGCATTAACCCTTTAATACATTTTCTTTACATACATCTGATAAACGTTTCCGGGTTGATATAAATTCTGAGATACCGAGATATCGTTACGTTTACACGACGGTCCGTGCGAGCGCGTTCTCTACCTTTAAGGCTGAAAGGTCCAGAATTTGGCACGATTTGGGCACGAGCTGCGTTAAAAAATTGCTGTGAAGAATCAACACCTGCGAGAAAAAGCGGAGATCTGGAAATTAGAACGTTACGTCTGAGAACGCGAGCGATTCGTGGAACCGGAACCGGGGGGAACGGACGCGGAACTGGAAGCGGGGGGAACAGACGCGGAACTGGAAGCGGGGGGAACGGACACGGAACTGGAAGCGGGGGGAACGGCCGCCGAACTGGAAGCGGGGGGGGGCGGACGCCGAACTGGAAGCGGGGGGGGCGGACGCCGAACTGGAAGCGGGGGGCGTAATTGCGGACGCACCTTTTTCTGCAAAACCCGGCATGTCGAGAAAACTCCGTCCGGGATCTAAAAACAGACGAGGGAGACTCAGGTAAGTCGGCGCGTTCCGGCGTAACGCCAGCCGAGTATTCATGAAACAGAGACCCCCGCTTACCTCGGATAGTTCGCATTTCGAGAGGTCCAAGATGTCGTCGGCCCCGGCCTCCTTAGCCTGCAGGGAAACAATAAGAAGATGAATGGCCATGTCTGCTAAACGGCATTATCGCTGCAGGCGCCTTGTGTGTTGTGTGCAGGAATAACACTGTTTAGCAGACATGGCCATTCAAAATGGCCTGTTTTCCAGTCAGTAACACTGGAAATGGGTTTGTTTCGGAGAGTAACCCGCTATTTTCTGGTATTTTTTAGCGAGCGGAGGGCGAGTCTCCGAGCCGAGAAGCTGACGCTCCGTGTTTACCAGGCACAGCTGATATTCCAGCCGCTTGCGGGCTTCGCTGCTCTGCTTCGGTCTGCGGGAGAAGAGCGGCATCATGTCACCGCGGCTCTGCGGGGGGCGCCAGGAAGTCACTCGGCGGCTGCTTGGGTGTCACCGCATGGCGTCCTCCCCTGGGGACAGACGCACAATCATTACGCGGGGTAACTGCTTTGTCCCCCCCCCGCGCCCCAACATGGCGTTTTGTAGCTGCGGATACCAAACTCTCTGTGTTTTCACCCAAACAAGTCATCGGCAGACCCAGGAGCTTCCTGAGACTCTGGAAATATTAACCCTTTAATAGCCCACTGCGAAGATGCAGTGACTCGCCAAATGTGTCACCCAAATAGCTCTACTACCAGTCGCCATGGAAACCTTGACATGTCATTATTTAATGATACACTTAATTGAGTCACCAGCATTCAAGCAGGGAGATCAACCACAACATACTGGGGGCAAAAGCACCGACTGGGAGTCTTATATATGATCCCAGCAGGGGGGGGGAATAGGAAGGAGTCAGACTGTGACCCCCATAACCTGCCCCGTCACCCAGGTATGGTGGTTGGGGGCTGCGACAGGCGCATTATACAGAGACACGAGACGCTCGATGTTGTTCGCGGTGCAAGAAATTCTGGTTTTCTTACAGCGAGACGTCAGCCCTGAGGTGATTCAGTAGGAATCAGACGCGGCGCTTCTCACCTCAACAGCGACTTCTTCCCCCCCATAACCCAGCCCGCAAGTAACACTACTGCCCCCCACCGGGGCACCTCGCCGGCCATCGCTGCTGCCACTCACCCACGCGTTTCACAACGAGATCAAAGCGCCGCCGGGAGCTTCACGACTGACACAGATCCTGTGGTGTTTATAGCTCGTGGAAATCCACCGGTGACGCCCGCGGATTATGGCGTCACGGAGCCGGTATCGCAGCCGAGGACACGCCTGAAGACGGCATCACGGGGACATTCAATGATTTGATTGGAACGCCTGGAATGAGGAAATAAACACCCAGCTCAGCCGGCCCCGGCACCCAAGGGCCACAAACAGCCGGCTGACACCAGCCTGGGTACCACGACACCCACAAAACAACTCTCCGACATGAAGAATAATTAACATCCCGGCTGCACCGACGGATCTGCTTCAGGAGAAAAACGGAATCAGGAGATCGTTACAAGAGGATGATTTACGGGCCGACGGCGGCGGCAGACGGAGCGAAACGCGATTCATTACCAACACAAACCGACACAAACCAGTGACGGCCGACTGATACAACACCAAGACCGCCCGGCACTAACACCCCAAACAAACACACACAGAGAGGGACCTCCCCCCGACCCATACAGTCACACCCAGGGTACCACCCCCCCGACCCATACAGTCACACCCGGTACTACCACCCCCCCGATCCATACAGTCACACCCGGTACCACCTCCTCCCGACCCATACAGTCACACCCGGTACTACCCCCCCGACCCATACAGTCACACCCGGTACCACCGACCCATACAATCACACCCGGTACTACACCCCCGACCCATACAGTCACACCCGGTACCACCTCCCCCCGACCCATACAGTCACACCCGGTACTACCCCCCCGACCCATACAGTCACACCCGGTACTACCCCCCGACCCATACAGTCACACCCGGTACTACCCCCCCCCGACCCATACAGTCACACCCGGTGCCCCCCCCCGACCCATACAGTCACACCCGGTACCACCCTCCCCCCAACCCATACAGTCACACCCGGTACCACCTCCCCCCGACCCATACAGTCACACCCGGTACTACCTCCCCCCGACCCATACAGTCACACCCGGTACCACCCCCCCCACCGACCCATACAGTCACACCCGGTACTACCCCCCCCCCCGACCCATACAGTCACACCCGGTACCACCTCCCCCCCACCCGACCCATACAGTCACACCCGGTACCACCTCCCCCCCACCCGACCCATACAGTCACACCCGGTACCACCCTCCCCCCGACCCATACAGTCACACCCGGTACCACCCTCCCCCCGACCCATACAGAAACACCCGGTACCACCCTCCCCCCGACCCATACAGAAACACCCGGTACCACCCTCCCCCCGACCCATACAGAAACACCCGGTACCACCCTCCCCCCGACCCATACAGAAACACCCGGTACCACCTCCCCCTGACAGTCTAAGGACATTGTTTACAAGCTGACATCACTACTTTAACCACAATGTGACACCCAAACAATGACGCCGTAACACCCCAGCACGGAGGGATCACACAGCCTATTGCCCCAGCCTGCTCCCTGCCCCTGTACTCACTGTGATGGGCAGGGCTGGCACACTGGGCACGCTGACAGGACTGCGGCTGGACCTGCACAATCACTCTACAGACACTTCCGGGTTCCCTCTATCACGTGATCCACTCCCCACACATACACACTGTCAGCTGTCTGACATCAGCTGGGAAGCCCCTCCATGTGTCAACTACCTGCCCTCCTCCGAGCACTGCAAGAGGGCACTGGCACAGGGGTAACTGCATATCCTGCAGGGTGCCACCCACATTAACCCTGGTGCTGCTGCCCGTCCGGTTCCGGAACACATTACCTCTGTACGGTCAGAGGCCTCACTCGGTGCCAGGTTTGCCATTCCCAGATGTTTTGGTTGGCAAGGGCCAGGCAGTGCCACACACAAGATGGCGGCAGTCCGTCAGTATCGCGATATCTTAGGAGCTATATTCACGGCATCGCGCAAACTCCTCCCTCTTTCTCGCCCGCTTCGCTGCTGGTTGAGGTGCAACTGTCCAATCGGTCGTCCCGAATCCGGGTTCATCCGACACCGAAACCGGTCCCAGTGAAGCGGAAACCCCTTATATCGAACCACCATGCCTCCTAAATTCGATCCTAACGAGATTAAAGTTGGTACGTGCGGGAAGTGGGAGCCGCGGGCTCCGGGCGGTCGAGCAGGCCTCAGCGGCAGGCCCTCACGGTACTTGTACGGGGAGACGGGGGCTGGGTGAGGGGCTGTACTTCTACAGCAGCATGTGTCGGGCAGTAAGGGGTATCGGTATCTGCCCCTGTGGGGGGAATTAAACTAGGAGAGCCACGTGTGCGGTTACCGGTGCATGTGTCACGGACCTGGGGATGTATCCTGATAGCGTCTGCAGGGTATGTAGCGCAGTTAGTGAGGGACTAGCGCTTTCTGCGGCTTCTCTGCAGGGTGTTGGGGTTTCCCCGGAACCAACGAGTCCTTACTCACTGGGCTAGTACAGTGGGTCAGTTCTCTCACCGGCCGAGTGTAGTACAGAACGTCATCCTATGGGTAGCATATTGTCTGCCGGTACGCGTGCAGCTGGTGGCCCGCTGGGCATTAGACCCCGGCTCGGGTAATCGTCTCCGGTGAGTTGTAGTTTTGTGCGAACCTTTTGTTAGAACCTCTTTAATATTTATTTGGTTAAAACGTGCTATTTTTGCTGCGGTGTTCCTTTGTTGCAGTGACACTAGCCACCCGCCACTATGCCAGCCTGATCCGCGTGGCTCGGTGTATTCCAGTGGTGAGCTTAGAGTAACCTCACTTCAGGAAACAGAACACTTCTCCGCGTGGAATGCTCTGTGCCGAAAGCTGAGAACAGCGTGCCCACTGGCCACCGGCCGGCCCCTCGCCGCTGTCTGGGCTTTCACGTCTTAATGTTGGCTAAACCTTGTATTTTCTTTCAGTGTGCCTGAGATGCACAGGAGGAGAAGTGGGAGCCACATCTGCTCTGGCCCCGAAAATCGGCCCTCTGGGTTTGGTGAGTTCTGTTCGTTGGGTCGGGGTTTTTAGTGCTATAAAGTGTGACAAGCTATTGATGGCATTAACCCTGTCCTGGCCCTGTCCATTGTGTAAAACATATATATATTTTCTTATTTTTTTACAGTCTCCCAAGAAAGTTGGTGACGACATTGCCAAGGCAACCGGTGACTGGAAGGGGCTGAGAATCACAGTCAAGCTGACCATCCAGAACAGACAGGCTCAGGTAATGTGGCTCTCGGATGTGGCTTTAGTAGCAGCTGTTACTTGTGGGTTGGGGTCTGGACGGGGCAAACGGGTTCGTGGATCTGTGGCCCTGTGCCCAGGGGCGGCTGGCCCGATTCAGCTTTTTAAAGCCACCCGCCACTATACAGGTCTGCCTGTGACCGGGTATATTCCAGTGGTGAGCTGAGAGCAAACCCCGTCTTAGGAAACAGAGTCCTTCTGTGTGTGTGAAGGACCCTGTGCCGAAAGATCGGGGACATACAAGGCGCCTTCGGCGTGGCGGGAGAGCCGCTTCTCCTCCATCCTCACCCCGGGCCGTTTATTTTTTGCAGATTGAGGTCGTCCCGTCTGCCTCGGCTCTGATCATTAAAGCTCTGAAGGAGCCTCCCCGTGACAGAAAGAAGCAGAAGAACAGTAAGTGCCCCTCGAGTCCCTGCGAATGATCAACACAGCCACCCGCCACTATAACAGTCTGCTGCGTGACTGCGTATAATCCAGTGGTGAGCTGAGAAGAAACCCCTTCTTAGGAAACAGGCTTATTCTGCTTGTGAATGATTCTGTGCCGAAAGACTGGGGACAAGATTTATCATCCTCTCCGATGGCCGCGGAGGTGGAATTAAACGTGTGTGTGTGTGTAAATGTGTCTGTGTGTGTAACTGTTAAGCATTGTTGATTCTTCTTACAGTTAAACACAGTGGAAGCGTCACCATGGATGAAATCATCAGCATCGCTCGTCAGATGAGGCACCGGTCTCTGGCCAGAGAGCTCTCCGGTGAGTTGATTTCTTGCACCCCTTGACGATGCCAACGCGTGTCTCTGTGCCGCATGCTGGCCGAGAGCGGCAGGTCTGGGGGTGACAGTTTCTCTGGTACAAAACTGCGGTCCCCCGCTGACCTACTGCACAATGGGCCGGTTATAAGGGGGTTCTTTAATATCCCCAACCAGACCATTTATGCTACATAGATCGGTGCGGCGCACCAGTAAGACATCCTGTCCCGGCGCTGCGTTAAAGCCCTGCGATGTCTTTTATTGTATTTGGGATGCTGGCTGCATGGGGGGGAGGGGGGGTCGCTGTTCTTTGGCGACCCGGCGGTTAAAAACGTTGCTTGCCTCTGGATTGTAAATTGTAATTAGTATTTGGTTTTGCTGTAACGCCGTTCCCTTCACCGATGACCTCTGACACGTGTCTGGTTTAATTTAGGAACTATTAAAGAGATTCTGGGGACAGCACAGTCTGTTGGCTGCAACGTTGATGGCAGACACCCCCACGATATCATCGACGATATTAACAGCGGTGCAGTTGAATGCCCAGCGGTGAGTACCCCTTTAAACCAACTGGGGGGGGGGGGCTGCACGCAGTTAACGGCCCCGGTTTCTGTCTCTCCTTACATGGGCTTTGCTGGTTGTAACATCCACCGGTGGTAATCAGCTGCATGCCTTTTGGTCCTTGGAGTTCCGCTGATCGGTCCGAGGGGTCTCGGCAGGGGCTCCGGATGGGGCTTTCATTGTGCCGTTGGTTTTGGGAGCATCTGATGGCAGATAAATGCTCGGCCCTTGATCCCTGATCCTGCCCTATATCTGGGGTCACCTATCCCTGTAATGTGTCAATTCCCTAATTGCCTTCCTGCTCTGCACCCCTAACGGAGATCTTTTTTTCTTTCTACAGAGTTAAACCTTCCATGAATACAGAAAAGAATCTTTAATAAAGAAAAATCTGAATTATTTCTTGTGTTGTGTGCTCATTTGGAAATATCCGCCGTGTCTGCAGAGCTTTTTGGGTTAGGTTGGTGATAGAACGTCCTGCAGAAGGCTGTCATCCGGATTCCACTTTATCTGTAACTAAAAGTTCTTCTGCCCCGGGGATAACGGCCTCATACAACAGATCAACGTATTCGTTAAATATAAATGATTGTAAAGGTAAAGATCTTTCCTTAATGTAAGTAGCTTTACCGACTGGCCCATTGCTCTCCCTGTTAGCCTAAAGGGGGCTTGGTGTACAATACAGATTTTGAACCCCCAGCGTGTTTGACTTCTGCGTTCGCAAATATTTTTTCGGTTTTATTTCATGACCGATGTTCACATACTAAAGGGCAATAAAAGGTTCCAGGTTGGCAGCATAGAGGAACAGTCTGCCGGAACCCCCGCTAGGTGTCACATGTGCCCGATCTGCCGGTCCTGAAAGAAAATAACAGATTGCAAGGAGGAAATTGAAAAACCAAAGTTTGTGTGTCCCGAAAACTAACGATCAGGAAGGGTCCTTCATCCAAGTTGCACTCACAACCTGGCCCTAATGGGCATCGGAGGTGCCCAGAATGATCAGTGGGGGCTGTAAAACACATGGTTTGTAATGTTGCATTATGGGGGGCTGTAAATGTAGGATGATTGGGTATTGATAAAATGCAGCTTTCTGGGTGGGAGCTGAGCCCTCTTTGTCTTGGAAGGAAAGAGTATTTTGGGTCAGTTGGGGTTTAGAGGCGATGTCCTCTGCGTGTTCTGGGATTAGGAATGATTTTGGTGATGCGTTCTGTTTCTCCGAGTCACATGTAGCTACTCCCATTCCAATCAATGTGCCGGCCTGCATGCACCTTATACACATACTACTCCCAGGAAGCCCTCTGTTTGCTTTCCATGTTGCCATGGTTACCAGCCGGGAACCAAAATGTGTTCAAAGCTAGAATGCCTTACATTTATCCAAAAGACATTCTGAGCTAGAAAAGGATGCAGGATGCATAAATAGGGACTGGGTGCTAAACTGGGACACTTGGGAGTAGTGAAAGCCATGTTTCATAACACTAATGGTCGCATGGTGCCCGCGGGTTATTAAATGTACCCTGTGCTGTGCATCTGCTGGCCCTTTAAATGTCTGACAGACGTGACATCACATTCTGGGCACAAAGCTTCCCGCGAAATTGACGTCACCAGACAGCACGAATCGCTCGCTAACCCCAGAATGTCAGAGGCCCCTTAGCTCCGCCCTTTTTGTAATCTGATTGGTCAGCCCTTGCCGGCTCTTCGTTCTAGGCTTGCGCCTGCCGTATGCTTTGATTGGCTCCTTGGCCGCACAGCGATCGGGGCCCCGCCCAGTCAGGTTGTAGACTGCGCGCGCGGCCGGGAGAGGCGGCGCGTGGCATCGCAGCGGCTCCCGCGTGCTGCACGAGCTCGGCCGGTTGGTCCTGAGGTTCCCGCGCTCGGTGTCCGAGGGGTCAGGAGAGCCACCGCGCCCGCTGTCACAACCGGTCTCCGCGACATGACGGACTTCAAGCTGGGCATCGTGCGGCTTGGCCGGGTTGCCGGAAAGGTGAGAGCCGGAGAGAGGCCATGCCGGTGTCGGCCAAACGGGAGCAGACTAAGCCCCCGAATGCTGAGGGGAAATGGGTGTAACGCGCGCTGCGCCCCTTGTTGCGAGAGGGTTAATCGCTTGCGGGGGGGCGGGGTCAAGGGCATGGGGACTGACACGCCTCCTGTGGGATGGGCGGTCCCATTCCGGCGTGGCTAGGCCTTCTGACACCCCAGAGGAGAGGGGTGGGAAAGTGACTCAACGGGTTGCCTGTCACCCTTGATACCCCAGAGGAGGGAGGTGGGACAGTGACTCCAGGGGTTGTCTGTTACCCCAGAGGAGGGGGTGGGGCAGTGACTCCAGGGGTTGCCTGTCACCCCAGATACCCCAGAGGAGGGGGGTGGGAAAGTGACTCAACGGGTTGCCTGTTACCCCAGAGGAGGGGGTGGGACAGCGACTCCAGGGGTTGCCCGTCACCCCAGATACCCCAGAGGAGGGGGGTAGGACAGTGACTCCAGGGGTTGCCTGTTACCCCAGAGGAGGGGGGTGGGGCAGTGACTGTCACCCCCGATACCCTGGCTCTGGCATGGCTGGCCCCAGCGGGAAGCAGGTGCTCAGCGTTACGTTTGCGTGTTCTGGGTGCACTTAGTGTGTAACTTAGTTCGTTAAATGGGCTGGAGTGTAAAACATGCACCTGTATAAACCCGGAGGCTGCCACGGGGCAGGTTACCCGGCAGCGCTCACCGCAGGGAGCTGGGCGAAATCTGGGTCACGTACAGAGGAGGGAGCGGGTGACACCTGTGCCGTGTTCAGACATGTTTGGAAATGCCCGGGGTGTATTTAGAGAAACGCTGCACGTCCTCCGTCTGCTTGGATCCCTTTTGCCGTAATGGTTTGATACTCGTGCCACGATCATAGATGGATTGTAAACCTGGCACATTGCACCGGCCGTCGGCACGTGGGGACCGCTCTGCCGCTGCCGGGTATGGAGGGCCGCTTGCAGATGGGGAGGTGGCTCCCGCTCCATGCGCTGTCTTTGTACCTAAACATGCGCTCTCCTCTCTCTCGTAGATAAAGTACACGCTTATTGACGAGCAGGACATCCCACTCGTGGATAACTATTCTTTCGAGGTAAGAATGCTGGGACTCGTGGCCCTTCTCTCTGCCCGCTGTCTGCCCGTCACGCTGCTGAAGCCGTCGCTGGCACGAGACTCCTGCGCCGGCAGCGCTTTTGACCGCTGACGATGTTCTCCTCCCTTTCAGGCTCGCATGGAAGTCGATGCAGACGGGAACGGCGCAAAGATATTTGCCTACGCGTTCGACAAGTACAAAGGCAGAGGCTCTGGCTGCTTTCTTCACGAACTGTTGTGGTGCGTAGGAACGGGTTATGTTTGCCGTTAATCGCTTGCCCTGATCATGTGACGAATGCCTGTTGAGGTCCTTCACTTCGTTTGGTGTTGATTAGGAGTTTTGCAACTTTCAGGCAAAGACACAAAGGGGGGATCGCACCCGGATTTCAAGTGGTCCATCTAAATGGCATCACCGTCGATAATCGGTTGGATAACCTGCAGCTGGTTCCGTGGGGCTGGAGACTCGAGAAGGAGGAAGTTTCCAGCAAGCAGAGGTAATTGAACATGTGCTCAAGAGGGTGATAGATAATTGGAAGAGCCTCCCAGCAGAAGTGGTAGAGGGTAATACAGTGAGGGTATTAAACATGCATGGGACAGACATACGGCTCCTGAATCTAAGACGAGACCAACGACTGATTAAGGTTTGAGTCTTTACAGCAGGAGAAACGGGCGACTCGCCGGGGGCCGATCTGCTGACGGGGTCTGGGTTTCCGTGTTGATTGGGTTACCTTCTGTTGCAGGGAGCAGTCTCTTTATTGGCTCGCCATACAGCAGCTCCCCACCGACCCCATAGAAGATTTATTCCCCCTGCTGAACGTCACGCGCTGTTACAACGCCAACGGAGAAGTCGTCAGGGAGGAAGAGAATTCTTGCACTTATTACGAATGCCATTACCCTCCGTGCACCATGATGGAGAAGCAGGTACGACAGTCACCGGAGTACAAACTCGCCTTATAACGGTGCATGCGATGCGTCCTATCCCTCTGCGGGATCTGAGTATGCAGGGAGCCGCGTCACAGCGGTCTCATTCGTTGGTGCTGAACGTCCTTCACTTGGCTTCAATAATGAAATCCCCCTTTTTTTTCTTCTTCGTAGTTGCGTGAGTTTAATATTTGCGGGCGATGCCAGCTCGCCCGGTACTGCGGCACGCAGTGTCAGCAGAGAGACTGGCCCACCCATAAAAAATCCTGCGCGGAGAAGATCCGAACTCTGCAGAACGAGCCGGAACCGGAGCGGTGATCCGCGTGATCCAGGACCCCAGCGACTATGCTCCGGTCTTGCCACGAGATCAGGATTTTGCACGGTTTACGGCCGCCTGGTCGGAGGAACCAGAGGCACTGAAGAAATTCCTGCGATGCTTGAGTGGACAGCGAGGCCGCGTCGGACCGGGCGCCTCGCGCTGCGACTGCCAGGGAGAGGACGCCTCCAGTCCAGCGTTATGTCTTCAATCACAAGGACTACTGTGAACGCTCCGACCCGGGGCTTCTAATTTATGTTTCTCTTTGTAAAGTCAGCGTACAGAGGGGGGGTTTTGTTTTTTATATATAAATATATTTTGAGGTTTTTGGGAAGTGATCTCGGTGTCCAAAATGAAACAATTTTTGGCCTTTTTGCAGTTGGTTTTATTTGCCTTTCCATTCATTGCAGAAGAGAGTAAAACGGATGGGGTAACAGTTCGGGGGGGGGGCAGGGCTCTGAACATCTAATGCATGGAAATGTTTGTAAAATAAAGTTAATGGTTTCGACTCCTTTCCGCTCCTCGATGAACCGCCTGCCCTTCGTTTGATCCACGCTTTCCTAGTAAGAAGTTGTCCAGCGCCCCTAGTGGTCGTGAGGTGCGAATGCGATCTGCTGGTAGAGCACCATCCCCTCTCACGGGGGAGTTTGTAGAGGGAACATAAAAAGGACAGCCTTCCATAAATGCCTCCCTTCCCTTCAATGCCTCAGCTACGGGAAACCACTGGGGTGGGTGGAGTGGTGTGTGATGTGGGTGGTGCTGTGGTGTTGGTGGGTGGAGCTGGGCCCGTTTTGGTGTGATGTTGGCTGGGGTATAATTTAGGATGAGGCGTGGGTGTATACGTGAATTTACCCTTCTCAGGGTCACACACACAGGATCTGACCCCGTCTTACCCCCCCCCCCGATGAAATAAAGACTCCCAGTTTGCGTTTGCGCCCATTATGTAATGGGAGAGATCCCTGCTTGATTGCAATGATTGGTGTATCTAAATACTGAAACAAGGTTTCCATGACAACAGGTATTAGAGCCACATGGCTAACGTATTTAGTCACTTTCTGATTACCAATAACGGTTTCAGGCTCTGCCCACTTAAGATGGTCCCAGGTGTGGTGGGTGGTACTCCATAGAATTGTGGGTGGAGTTTGGATGTTTTTAGCGCTTGGCACTTTGAATATTTTGAAATAATCTATAAATACCACGTCATAATTGCCCCTCCACAAAGGGTATTAAGACCCTTGAACACTACTTTTTATAATAAGGCAAATAGTGCAATATCAGCTACAAGGAAACACAGGGGGTAGATTGTGTAAACTGCCCTCAGGTAACAGCCCCCACTCCAGAGCAGGGGCAGACCGGGGGGGCGACGAAAAGAAACAGAGAGAGAGAGAGAGCGGCTGCTTCTTAGGGTAGAAGGTGATTGGTGGAGAGGCCTGTCAGTCAGCGTGACGTGGCCTTACAGGATGCCGGATGTAATTACTGAGGCAGGAAGTGGAAGCTGCATGGTGAGTGCACACTGCACAGAAAGGTAGCTTGGCTGGGAGCAGCAGTATTTAGACTGCACTCAGCCCTATTGCTATGAAATTCTATACATTTAGAGAGATTCCCAAATTTACTATTTTTAATATTATTATTATTATGCCTGAAAAAAACTAACATATTTTCAGACAGTTTATTACATTGGAGTGAGATCAGAATAAATCACTGAGTTTGGCAGATAATTATATTAATCGAAGTATTATTTGTGTGGTCTGTGTTTAACACTTTGTGTGCCAGAACCCCATGAAGCAGGAAAAAAATAACAGCGTAGATTAATTTAACCAAAAACATGCTTAGAATTCCCCTCCCCTGGTTTTTTTTCTTATATTAGATTTTTTTGTGACTCAGTATTATTACGGCGCGCGTCATTGGCCAGCCGCAGGGGTGATACGCGTTGTTCCTTCCCGTTCAGGAGGTTTGGAAATGGCGGTGAGATGCAAGACTCAGACGCTGCAGGTTATAGACACGGAGTACAGCGCCGACGCTGCGGAGTGGTGTCCCCTCGACGGCTGGAGTAATATCCTGGCGTGTGGAACGTACCAGCTGAAAAAGCCAGACGGCGGGGTGGGTAGATGTCCTGACGCTGCCATGGCTTCTTGAAGCAAGCCTCGTGGTCTGGCTCTGCTGTCTAACACGCTGTCTCTCGTTACAGTCCGGCGAGCAGGAGAGCGACAGTCCGCACACGCGGCTTGGGCGCCTGTATCTGTATCGCTTCTCTCCAAACCAGCCGTTCTCTCCGGTGACTGAACTACAGAGGATGGAAACGGCTGCCATACTGGACATGAAATGGTAACGAGGGCCAGAATTCGGCTGCATTCAGAACTGTTACGGTTAATCTGGCGCACGGTCGCTATAATTAAAGTTCATTCCGTAGGGTTCTTGGTCATTTGATCGGCACCTACCGGTTGCCTCACGGTTAACGAATCAGACAGTTTGCTGAGAGGCGCGTAAAGATCTCGCAGGAACTTCCAGGAGTTCAGTGATGATGTCACCCGGTGTGTTTTACCCATTTTAGGTGCCACTTGCCGGTAGCAGACTATCCCACGCTGGGTGTTGCCGATGCAAAGAGCTCCCTGGGATTGTACCGGCTCAGAAGCGGTAAGGTAAGTGCCCATCATGCGCCGTAGCGCAGGTTTACCGTATGGCTCGTTATTCCATCATGCGCGACGGATCCACAGAAGGATCTTTAACTCTTGTTTGTCCTTCGCGCCTCTGACTTCAGGCTCTGTTGTTTCAGTAGGAGAGCTGCAGGGTGGAACCCGTCTGTAGCCTTGGCCTTGGAGACGAGTGTCTGGCTCTGTCTCTTGACTGGTCCTCTGGGAGAAGAGAGAGGTGAGACCACAGTGTTCTCTCTTTCGAACGTGAGCGCTGCGCAGGGATTGTGAGACATTGACTGCTCGACCTTTTGTCTCCGTCTTACGCAGCGGGTGCCCTCTCAAGATAGTCTGTAGTGACTCCAAGGGTAGGTTGAGCCTTCTGCTGGTGGAGGAATCGGCACCATCCCTGGACATCTCGTGTCAGTGGGAAGCTCATGAGTACGAGGCGTGGATAGCTGCCTTCAACTACTGGAGCCCTGATGTGGTTTACTCAGGTGGGTGCTGCTATTTTCTAAGAAGGGAGTGAAGTGCTAATCTCCCGTGAGTCTTCACTTGACCAGCCAAGCTCCACCATCCTGACTATAATTCTCCAATGCGCCGTCGAGTACCATGGGAGTTTTGGTCCCAACAGTTGGAGAGGGACCTCTGGTGCAGCAGCCCTTTGCGAGGCCGTTCTTGTTCTCCTGGCTGCGCATCTCATGATCCCTCTTCTCATTGATTTGGGGTCTAGGTGGAGATGACTGTTTGCTGAAGGGCTGGGACACCAGAACTCAACCGGACAGCCCCATATTCACCAGCAGAAGGTAAGTGTCATAATGCTGTGGGACGAAAGACCTGTTGAGATTGTGCTTGGATTTTACTCTCTATGAAGGTACCTGGAGATGATGGGGGGGGGGGTTGGGGGGGTCACCGCTTTCTCGTTGGTGATAGGCGCGGGTTACCCTGGTTTGAATCTGTTTTTAGAACGTATGATCTCCCCACCAGGCACTCAATGGGAGTCTGCAGCATCCAGAGTAACCCTCACAGGGAGAACGTGCTGGCAACAGGAAGGTGAGAAGTCGCTATCTTCCAGTCTGTGAGGCTGATGGGGGCAACAACCCCGGCTAGAAGCCTGAAATTGATACCCTTTAAAACGTAGTAACGGCTTAACTGTAGGGATGAGACCCGCGACCATCCCTTATGTCTTTGGATGTAACCATATCGTTTCCTCTGCACTGCCAGCTACGACGAGCACGTCCTCCTGTGGGATACGAGGCAGATGAAGAGACCGACGTCCGACACGCACGTCCAGGGTGGTGTGTGGAGGCTGAAGTGGCATCCTAGCCAGGGAAACCTCCTGCTTGCAGCCTGCATGCACAACGGCTTTCACATCCTGGACAGCGACCACCAACCGGGTAAAGAGAGGGCAAAATAATCCTGAACATCGGAAGTGTCTCAAGTACTGCACCGGACGGCCCACGCGCTTTCCAACGTTCAAATGAGCAAACCTAAAGCCCATTAATCATTACAGCCTATATTACCTCTATACAGTCTATAGCAGCATCACCCGCAGCCTCTCATGTAGGTTACATTATAAAGGCCCAGCCTCTAATTACTGTCTGCAGGTGAAGCTAGCGGGTGAACACCTAGGACCATACTGAGTCCTAAATACCTTCCTTATAGGAGTCTTCTCTTGGTGGGGTGCATGCTGGGTCCCCTAACCGCCTACCTTCTGCTAGTTGGCCTTTGCTAGTATCCCGCTAGCCTCACTGGTTGTTCTCATTGCTATTTATTTTTTCACCCCTGTGCTTTAGGGAGACTTGGGCACTATTTAGTTTTAACGCTGTTCCTTTCTTACGGTTGGATCTAATACTTGTTTCTTTTCTCCGCCGTTAGAAGAATGTGCCGTCCTGTCATCTTACGTTCTGCACAACTCCTTGGCTTACGGTGCAGACTGGTCCAGACTGCGTCCTCAGGCTTCCTTACTAGCTAACCAGGATCCGACGCCCCCCCAGCCCGGCGGACCATCCAGGCTGAGCAGTTCAGATAGTAAAGTCCACAAGATGGACGGCGCTACCCAGAACCTGAAGATTTTCTATGAGTCCCCGACGGCCAGCTTTGACGTGGTCATTGAGGATGACAATGGAGAGTATGTGCCTGACTCATGTCCGGAGAAGAAAGAGGCTCCGTCGGCTGCTCTGGAAGGCCAGTCTGACTCTGCCGTGGCCACTGCCTGCGAATATGGGACTCCAGAGAGCAGCCTGGTGGCTACCTGTTCATTTTATGACCACGTTCTCCATGTCTGGAGGTGGGAATCCCAGAGATCTCTGATAACAGAGTGACTCCCAACTCCAGCCTGACCAAATATTATTCAGAGACACTGCGACACTTCATATAACGTATGTTAAGGAGCACACTGTGGCTTATCCAGGTCTTGGCCTGTTTTACCTGCATTTAACGACGGAAAATTCTGGACACTTTAATTCTGATATATCCTGACAGGCGGCTCGCATGTTCTAAGCCCAGCTTAGGGCAGCTACCATGGTTACAAAATGCACAGATTAGAAAGAACTAAATCAGGTTCCTTAAGCAATAATGGCAGAGATAGAGAAAGGTCTATCTGTATATTTTCCATATGTGCTATAGACAGCTGTTTTAGTTATTACAGGTTCATTGATCTACCTCCTTCCGCCAAGCCACAAGATACCTGCCTGTCGGGTCTGCTGGGCCCTCATTTTTACTCTATTGAATAAATCCCCTGTACGGTGCAGTTTAAGCAAGCTCCGCCGGAGAGAGGTGGCATGGAGAGTAAGTAAGCATTGATTTGAATCCTCTGGCTGTTACTCACGTCTGATGCCAAAGCAAAATTTTAGTTTGTTTTAGAGAGAACTTTTACCGTCCGCTTTTATCAAAACTAAAAAGATTTTTTTTCCAGTGTAATTATCTTGGGGATATTTAGTTTAAAAGGGAACTTTTTTTTTCCCTTATGGAAGCTGAAAAAAGTATCAATGTCCAGTAAGGGGTCTGCTACTCTGCCCAGCCTGGCTGGAGGGACTGCATCCTGAAACCTGAGCTTTATAAATGTACATTTATCATCGGGATATGAAAAAAATGCACAACAAATAGATTTTTCTGACTTAAAAGCCACCTTTTTTTAATGGTTTAAGATTTTCTTTCTAGAGCACCATCAATGCATTGTATCTTCTGGCACCTAAACAGTTAATTCATCATGGCTGCCAGAACGTAGCTTTGATGCTAAACACCAGCTTGTACAGCAAGTCTTATAAATGAAATCATGTTTCACACCCTAGAAACGTTACTGTATCACAAGACATCTATTTTATGAATAAAGACCACCGGAGTGCACAGTCCTTTACGGGTCGTTTATTTAGAAAAGGTTTGCGTTACAGGAGGGCTCTTCGCGGTTTCTGAAGGATAACGTACAATTCCCTATCGGAATGTTATTGGACGTAGTTTTTAGGATACAGCTGCACCAGCTTTTCCTTCTGAGATGGTTCAAACCCGTATTTCTGCAGGTTCTCTGGATCGAAGTTCCCGTCTTTAATGTCTTTTTCTATCTGTCCGGCGACGGTTTCTGTAAAGAGTCTCTTGGCGGTCATCGGCTCCTCGCTGCCCGGCGGAGCTTTGTAAGATACATACGGTTTCAGTTTAAAGCCGGTTAGATCGGGGACCACGAACTCCGGAATCATTTCTCTCACTTTGATAAATTTGCCGCTGGAGGTCAGGAAGCCGGCCTTCTGGACACCTCTCGCCTTGTTGTTGTACGATTTGGGTCCTCGTTTGCTCGTAGTAGCAGCCATTCTGTCGGCCCCACGCACCAGACCTCGTACAAGATTGCTTAGTACTCCCATCTTTGGAACATGCGCGAGGACGACTCTGGCAAAGTTAAAATGTATTAAATCAGGGAGGAGGACTTGGTGAAAAAATGAACAGTTCTGAACAATTGAAATGTAATCATTTGTATAACGGAATAAAACATCTGCCACTAAAGCGACCGACGTGAAGAGTAACCGGATATCTAACGGCGCCTCAAAAACCGGGCACTCAGGTCTACAAGCCGGATCCTCTCCGTAACCACCTTCCCAGGGGAGGATGGGAGGGCAGATGAATGAGTCGGGGTCTATCGCTCTGATTAATACCCCTTACCCCTAAGGGGTCCTGTGACCGGCTCCATTAGGATACGATTTACGTGGACGTCATGAAAGTCAATAAATACAGTGCACAGGGTTCCATCAGCATTCCGTATTCTAGAAATGTATCTCCCCTATACTATTTAATAAGATAGGAGCCGAGGCTCAGTGGTATAGCTGCCATCTATCCTGATTCCCAATGTCACATTCGGGGGGTTTCTGAAGACTGTAACTGAATTACAAGATCCTTGGATTAGGAATGAAGCCCCTAAAGATAATAGTGCAGGAGTCCCTGGTCAGCACTGGCAATCACATGGTGTTAGGGGCAGGCAGCTGCCAGTACCCCAGCTTCCGTGGACTACAACTCCCACCACGCTCAGCCTGACATTCAGGAGCTGCAGGGCCAACATATTCAAAGGCTCATGCTAAACAGGACAGTGGTAACTCCAAATTAACCCGTCATCCCCAGCAGAGAGATAGTTAAACACCTTGCCCCCCTCACCTTCACACTCCACGCTCAGTCGCAGGGAGAACACGTCACTTCCGCCTGTCAGCTGTCACCGCTCTGCTCTTACGCGAGCGTCTATTTCCGCGCGTGCCTGGCCTCGCTCTGGTAAATAATTATATGAAAAGCAAAGCGCCCGGACGCTGATTGGTTCATTGGCTTCACTTTTGTACCGTGACCCTGATTGGAGGTTCTTGTTCACCCCACCCCTCTTACGTGCGGCAGTTGTGACTGCAGAGCTCATCCTTGTAGCAGGAGGCAGCTTGGGGCAAAGTCAGCTTCACAGCAACTCTGTGATTGGACAGGATTCTGACTCAAGTAACCAGTTAGAGATTAGCGATAGAAGCGATCACGTGACAGTGCCTGGACGGGGCGGAGTCATAGAGGGGGCAGCCGGGTGACTGGAAATATCGCAAACGGGACGGGGCCGTGAGGGACAGTTAGTGAGTACCGAATAACCGAATGCCGAGTATGCGCACCGGGTGACCGAATACTGGGTGTGCGCTGTGTGTGTCAGGGAATGCCGTGTGCGCAGGCTGTTGTTGTTGTTGTTGTTGTTGTTGTTGTTGTGGTGTGTTCTGTCTGTGTGTGTGGGGACTGCCTGTGTCAGTGTGTATGTTTGTGTACACGGCCTTTGTTTGTGGGGCCTGTGTCAGTGTGTGTGTGTGTGTCAATGTGTGTGTTTGTGTACACGGCCGTGTCAGTGTATGTGTTTGTGGGGCCTGTGTCAGTGTGTGTGTGTGTCAATGTGTATGTTTGTGTACACGGCCTGTGTCAGTGTGTGTGTGTTGGGGCAGCCTGTGGTATTTGTCACCATGAAGTGGGGTACAGTGACCATGTTGTCATCATAAGGTGTGTGGTCTCTGGGGACGTGCTCTGCGGGGGAGTGGACTGCCTGTGTTGGTTTCAGCGGGGGTGGGGAATAAGGTCGGGGCACTGCCTGCACCGGTTTCCGGGGGGGTCATGGAACGGCCTGCGGGCGACTGCTGTGCTGTTTAGGAGTCAAATAGCCCGGACTGCTCATTCCCTCGCATGGCTACAGCTTTAAATATTAATGCTACTCGTTGGGAGCCCCCGGTGGGAGCGGGAGATGCCCTTGATCGCTCTTGAAACCCGGCCAGCCCTGATATATAATTACAGAGCGTCGGGAGATTATTCGCTGGACTCGAGCCTGTCCGACCTGGGTCTTCAAGAGGCGAGGCGTGCGACCCGGGTAACAAGCCCTCTCCCCTTCGGTATATTAAATGCGTTGGGGCTTTCAGAGGGCAAATCTGGCCCGTGGTCCTGCCCCGTCCGTCGGCTGGATCGTCCCCTTCCAAAATAATTCACGGTGGCGTTCCTCCTTCGGTGACCTTCTCGTCCTGCGGGCTTTGGCCACACGAAGCCGCGTCTTCCGAGGGATCTGCGTGATAAATGGGCTTCCAGTTTATTGAAACCCCATAAAAAAAATTAATAATAAAAAAACTTTATTAAAAAAGACAATCGATTTAGCAGCCGTTAGAGGGTCCTCCTGAGTCATATGATAGCTGAGAGGTCCCTTTAAACCTACCCGGTGTCTCTCTTGTGAAATGCGTGGGGGGATTCTGCAGAAATGTGAAACTTTTTTGCTTTCTGGTTTGGGAGTTTTTGGGAAGACTCCGCGGCACGGCGGGGCTTTCAGACGGGTAATCAGGAATCGGCTGACGATGAAAGGGACGATTGGGAGCGTGTGACGTGGCTCGGCGCGGTAGGAGGAAACCACGGCCTCAACCCGCTGGTTACACGTATGACCTCGCCAGTAACGAAAAGCTTACGTTTCATGGGTTTTTATTGCGTGATCCTGATAACCTTTTCTTGTTAACCCCTCGTCGTTGTGAGCGTGCGAGTTATTCATTCTCCGCCTTGTCTTATTGCTCTTCTCTCTAACATTTCGTGCCCCCCCCGCTGACCTCTGCTCCTGAATAACAGCCGTTTCTGTCTCTCTGTCCCTAACGCTTGCCCTGTCCCTGCAACCTCTAGCTCTGGATTTAAAGCCACTTTGTGTGACCTGCAAGCTCTACTCATGCCGTCCCTCGGAGAGGTAGGTCGGCTCCTTCCTAACGTGGCGTCCTGCTGCTTACCCTCCTCAATTACCCGGCGCGTTTCGCTTGCTGCTTCCGAGGGCTGTGAAGGGTACAAAGAACGTGCTTCATGTTTTACAATATCGAGAACTCGTTGGACCTTCCAAGCACCAGGCAGCTATAGGGGGTATGAACAGGGGTATTAACCGTTTCGGGACTCGCTGCTAGGAGCCCAACTAGGGTTATATCCCTCGATCAAAGCGAAACAGCACATCGATCCGAGCCCAGGGGCCAATTCTAGTAGCCGGGGGGTCGGCTCCTGGGATTTTCCAGCCCCGCTTGTCGTGTTTTGGCTGCTGTTTTCGGGTTTGTTTTCCTGTTCCGCGGGACGTTGTGTTCCCTGCGATGTTCTGCGGATCCGGGGGTTGTGTAACCGGCTTTGTTGGTGACATTTGTCTGAGAGGTTCCCTTTTTTTTGTGCCACTAATCGCTCCGTTGCCAAAAAGCCGAGGGGACTGTTTGCTTTTGTCTTAAAGCCCAGATGAAATATTATAACCTGGAGCTCCGTGCCCTGCGGAGACGGGTCAGATATTATTATTATTATTATTGTTATTGTTATTATGCTGTCTTTAAAATATTAATAATAAATGGTTAAATGTATTTACCTGCTTCTGGAGTCTAAACGTCGATTGCGCAGGAACAATAGAAAGCGATGTCCGGGTAATAAGTTAAAGGGACCCGGAATGCTCAGCAAACAGTTGTTATTATTGTATCGGGATCCGCAGATCGTTTTACTGAACCCAAAGTCCGCGGAGTGAGCGCAGGCTTCTCGGGTCCCTCCCTGTAATAAAGGATCGGGTCAGTCATGTGATACGGCGATCGCGTTAAACCCGTAATGTCTTTTCCATGATGATTTTCTATTATGCCGTCTGCCTCTGTATCATAATTTTGCCCCCCCACACACACACACAGTGACCTGGTTTGGGTGGTACACGGACACATCGGGGTTTACCCCTGCCCCCTGTAAATGTTCAATTTAGGTCAAAAAAGAAAGATATTATTATTATTAATAAAATATATTACTTTAAACAAAAAGGCAAGCAAGTCCCCTCTGGCGAGTGCTGCCAATTCTTATCCCCCCGGTAAGTTTCTCGGCTGTTGCCGCTGCGGTCGGAGGAACGGCGCGCCGCTCGGCCCTTGGTCTCGGGTTAGTTCCTGCTTAGCTGGGTTGTTTTTTTGCGAAACGCAGACGCGCAACATGCTAAATCTCTGCTCCGCTGTGATGTGACCGGCCCGGGCGATTAATACGCGTTCTATCTGTGTGTCCGGACCGGTCCTCCATAATAACTCTCTTATTCTCTCTGCAGATATGGCTGATGAGAACAGCAGCTGCCTGGAGGTAACGTGTGTGTTTAATACTCTTAAATAACACTCTTTGTGCTCTCTGATGGTCAGCGCTGTGCGGTTTTGGCTGCGGTCTCTGTGAGATCGGGGGCTCGGTGCTCTCTCTCTGAGACCCTTCTCACCCAGAGGCGGTGCAGACTGCCGTCTGCTTTCCAGCCGTGTTTAATAGGCGTTTGCTGTTGCTGGGAAGCCGCGTGTCGGACTTTGCATATTTGGACAGAGATGCCTAATAACCACGAGGATACATTAATGGTCTTTAAAGCTAAATTTTACCGAAGATGCTTTGAAATGTAGCCGGCAGATGCCGGGGATCTAACCGTCTCGTGTCCTCTTTGTTCAGCCGACCTTCTCCATCGGCGTAGACCTGAGAAACCGAGTCCTGCAGTTTGTGGAGGAGAAGCTGCAGACCACAATGGTAAGACGCTTGTGGGAGAGCGGCGGGCGCTGCCGCAGTTCTTGGGTTTGTTGCTTACCTGGTCTGTGACGCGTATCCGGTACCCATCAAACCCGGCACGATATACTAGCCCGCTGTTAACATATACTCTTTCTCTTGTTGGCCATGAAGCTGACGGGCATCGTCATCGGAGCGGCGGTTGCCATATCCCTTATTGGGGTCATCGTGTTCATCGTCTACAGGAGGTTCAGGCTTTCCAGTAAGTGCCTTATTTACTACTGTGACTCCATATTGTGCATTTCCATGTTGAAGCCACCGGGTCCTGGAGTCAGATTGGTCTCGTAGAAAGTCTTTCCTTGCCTGCGATTTCACCGTGGGTTGGGGGCGCCGCGTGTCCCCGCTGGGAACAGGTTGGGGGGGGGGGATGTGGCACGTAAGTGGTTTTGCGCTGCAGAAGAGGCCAGGACAGGACTTTTCACACAGACTCCTCGCGTATCATTATCAGTATCCTAAACCCATAAACAGACCTTCCAGTTACGTTTATTACGTGACTGGATCTGGCTCAGCTTGGGCCGGACGCTCGCAATTATCTCAGCAACGAAATCTCTCCCCGACAGAACCGTGCAGAATGTTTTAATAATGAGCTGTAATCGCCATCTGGCAGCCGGCTGATCTCCGCTTCCATTAGCAGCCGAGTTCTGCGGATAAAATTCACAGCGGAGATCCAGAGAAAAGGGACTTTGACTTATTTACTCTGCCCGATGTGCAGCCCCATATGCAAATTACTTTCTATACTATACTGATTAGATGCTGTTTATGTAATATTGTCCACAGATGGGACTATAATAATGTAATGTGGCCCTGAATGTTACGAATGTCTAATGTCTTATTGCAGAGCAGCAGCAGCCAGAAGTTCCCCGGTACCGGTTCAGGAAAAGAGACAAAGTCATGTTTTACGGGCGGAAGATAATGCGGAAGGTTTGTGCGATGAGGGTCTCCTTGTCCCCTCTACAAGCTTTGGTGCCTTTTATTGGGAATATGTTTTCTGCTTATTCTGGTGTCTCTGTGATGTCATGTACCGGTCGTGTTGTTTTAAACGTATTCGCTGACCTTTCCCGAGCTTTATTGATTAAATAAATTCTCTGTAGCCGAGCGTAGCTCTCGTCCCAGCCGTAGCCCTCCTGCATCCTTCGTAATGGAGACCCCCGGGGTCTGCCCTGCCGCGCCGGGCTCGTGTCATCCAGGTAAGTAGACCGAGGCCGGCAGGCTCTCACTGGTCTTGGCGTGGGGCAGAATGACTCACAGCCGCCAGTGTATTAAATCTGGCGATACGGCCCCGGGGGGCCCATCGCACCATCAGATCCGAGTTCCTGAAAGGCTGAGTGGGATTGAAATCGTGTGAATTGGCAAAATTAACCTGTAAACTACAAAACGGCAACTTCTGAAGTCCAGACTTCTGGATACTGTCTGTGAATGCGCTGCATAAGTGACTATTAAGCAAAATCACGCAGTAAACCGAAGCGCTGGGGCCAGTCCACCCCGGGGTAACTCAGCTGCCCTGTATCAATGCAGTCTCCTCTCGCCTCTGGCACTGAAAAGGTTAAGACGAGGACGACCCAGCTGGTACCTCCAGCTATTGGTGCGTTATAGAGTCATCGATTCCCAAATCCTCACCCCGCTGGGAGCGTCCATTAAGCCGTGACTCATTATTCCTCCCCTGTGAGAGAACCCGAAGAGCTTTGGTAGGAGGGATCTGCCCCGGAAAGCGCAGATCTGCCAAGATGTAGATTTCTAATACGAACTTCATCACAGGGTTCACTAAATAAAACCATGGAGGTAAATAGTACTTCGCTCGCTGTAAGCGGAAGCCGTAAGTCCTCATCTCCTCCAAGGCAGATTCAGGCATGTGCCGGTTGCAGGTGGTCTCGCCGCGCCGTGGGGGCTCTGGTTTATTGTAACGAAAACCTTTCTGCCAGATACTGGATGTGCTTGCAATGACGGTAAATGTTGCCACTTGCGTTGCTCATTTACCGCCAGCAGGTGGCGATAGTGACGCAGACTTTGCCCCGAGTAGAGGTCAGTTATCGGTAAAAATGGGATATTTAATGTTTTTTTTAATACAATAAAAAAACGGGCTCAAAAATGGATAAAGCTGTAATGGCTCAAGAGTTGAGTTTGATTCCTTTTATTGGGCCAACAATAAATAAGGTTACGTTTGGGATCTCTAGAAGAAGAGACCTCTGAGGTCCTGAAAGCTTTTGGAGTTGAACCTCTTTTTCTGTGTTGCTCCCGATGTGTATTTACAGTCAGGTGTAACAGATTAACCGTTATTCACTTCTGAATAATTTCTGAATAATCGCTGCTGTCCCGTTCTCGCAGGTCACTACTCTTCCAAACACTCTGGTTGGGAGTACGGTTGCCAGACCCCGGAGTAGGAAGCGAACCCGAGTCCTGACTTTGGCCAAAAGGTAAGTAATCTCGCAAGGACCCCTCTCTATGGGAAACCTACCTCCACAGCTTTAAATGCACCCTGCTATTTGGGCAACTGTAGAGGAGTCCCTACCCATCTGGCGCCCTTTTGCCAACGTGTTGGAAAGACCAGGATCAGCTGTTGGGTTGCCGAGGGACATCTCCGCAGCGTTCGGCTTCTTCTTTCTGTTTTCAGAATACTCCGTTTTAAGAAAGAATACCCCACGCTGCAGAAGAAGGAGCCGCCGCCGTCGCTCCTGGAAGCAGATCTCACCGAGTTTGACGTGAAGAATTCTCACTTGCCCTCTGAAGTTCTCTACATGCTGAAAAATGTCAGGTACGAGCTACAATAACCACGGCCCCCCCCGGCAGCTGTGTAGAACCGGCGGCCTGTTACTAGACCTGTGCTGCACGACATCGAGAAGCGTTCTCGTTACCGGCCCTTCTGGAAACACACGCTTTAAGCGCCCCCCGTCCAGCGCTCGGCTGACTTCTCCCCTCTCTGACCTCCGGCAGGGTGCTCGGTCACTTTGAGAAGCCTCTGTTCCTGGAGCTTTGCAAGCACATGGTGTTCGTGCAGCTACACGAAGGGGAGTACATCTTCCGCCCGGGGCAGCTGGATAACAGCATCTACGTGGTGCAGGACGGCATATTGGAAGTCTGCATTCAGGAGAACGTAAGTGAGCATGCGCAGGGTATATGGGGTAACTTCTGTATCTTGGTGGTCAAAAAAAGCCCCTTATTTGATCACCCTGCTTATTGTCCTATAACAGACGTGTGTTTTGCTTTGCAGGACGGGAACGAGATGGTGGTGAAAGAGGTTCCCCCTGGAGACAGCGTCCACAGTTTGCTCAGCATTCTCGACGTTATAACCGTGAGTTCAGTGTTTACGATGATGTCATAAAATGCATGACGCGGGGATGGCGATAACCCTGCGTACTTATGGTACAAAACTGGGAAAATAGTGTTTTAAAAAATGGTATTCAGCTTATGTATCTTGTGCTTAGAATAGACTATTCCCATGATGCACCGACTCCCTCTTCCTGATTGGTTGCTTTAAATTTGTTTCATAGCGCAGACCATGTGTGTCCAAAACCCCTTCAAAATAATCAGTCCCTTGGCCAATAGGCTGAATGCACGCTTATAGATATTTTTTATATAGAATATTTTTAGTGCTGTAGTGCAGTTTGGGTGAAGGAACCTTGTTGAATATATATTTTTTTAAATTGATTAACCTTTTGAGTGCCAGTGCAGTGCAGAGCCGGCGATGAGGTCAGATAGAGGAATACGTTCCCTGTCTCGCTCCCCGTCTTGCGCAGAACGTGCCCTGCAATCTGAATTTAATTCCGGGCTGTCTGCTCCCTGCGGACTCGCGTTCTCTGCTTCTGCCCCGGGGAGTTTTCTTGGCAGTTATAATTTTTTTTGTTTCTGCTGATAAATGAATATCTTAGATTCTGGTGTTTTTTATATTATTCCCACCCCCCTCTCACACTTATTAAATGAGCCATGGAAACGTATTCTCCATGCTGACGCTCGGGGGATATAACATTTTATACGAAGCGCCCTGCGGTTCCACTGAGCGATGATCTCTCCGTATTTTTATTTAGATGTGTTTAACCCTTTCAGTTACAGTTTCAGTGCATTGTCACGTTGACACATCAGTCTCATCCGGTTCTGCTCGGTCCTTACCCGGTTTATAAGATGCCACGATTATCTGATAAGTGTGTAGTCCGTGGCCCGCGTGCTAAATTAATTTCTGGAATTAAATTAACTTTAATGAAACTTTATGAAATTTTCCCCGTTTTCCATCTCTCAGGGACACCCGGCTCCTTATAAAACCGTTTCGGCCAGAGCGGCCACCGCTTCCACCGTCCTGCGGCTTCCCGCCAACGCCTTCCAGGACGTGTTTGCCAAATACCCGGAGACGCTCGTCCGGGTCGTCCAGGTAACCGCCCCGCAAGAAAATCCATGCTTTTACCTGTAAAACCCCCTGCGGCTGGAAATAAATGTGCCGGCAAAAATAAGGCTGAAGTGTACTTGCAGGTCCGCGCACAACAAATGAGACGTTCATCGCGGGCAGCAGGGGGCCGAGGTGGACGGTGTGATGGCGGAATGGGAAGTGTTCTCTTTTACCAGCGTTGTCAGACTCCCTGCGTCTCTCTAGCTGCGCCGTCCCCGCTGCTGGATGATTTATATCACGGAGTGCGCTGTCTTTATGCCGGCGGGTGCCATGTGTATTTTTTTTTATGTCTCTAAATGCTGGGGGGGCTTCTATACGTTTCTTTGTGTCTGAGGGGGTCCACTGTGTGGGTGCCGGCGGGGGTCTGCTGTGTGGGGGTCCCCTGTGTGGGTACCGGCGGGGCGCTGTGCGGGGGTCCCCTGTGTGGGTGCCGGCGGGACGCTGTGCGGGGGTCCCCTGTGTGGGTGCCGGCGGGACGCTGTGCGGGGGTCCCCTGTGTGGGTGCCGGCGGGACGCTGTGCGGGGGTCCCCTGTGTGGGTGCCGGCGGGGCGCTGTGCGGGGGTCCCCTGTGTGGGTGCCGGCGGGGCGCTGTGCGGGGGTCCCCTGTGTGGGTGCCGGCGGGGCGCTGTGCGGGGGTCCCCTGTGTGGGTGCCGGCGGGTGCTGTGCGGGGGTCCACTTGTTGCTAACTTCACTGTACCTTCCTGCAGATTATTATGGTGCGACTTCAGCGAGTGACTTTCCTGGCGCTACATAACTACTTGGGTCTGACCACCGAACTCTTCAACTCCGTAAGTATCGCGATATCGGGGTGATTAAATTATTTTCTGGCGCGCAGGTCGTTTGCCCCCCGGACCAGCCCAGCTGTTATTTGTAAAATATAAATAAAGTGAAATAGCTTCCGTATTGAGCCGTCGCCGGCGTGTGAGAGGAAGGGGGGTTACGTAGAAGGTCCTTTGCACGCCCGCCGGCAGCGTTATTTCCACGTGTGCTCGTATGTACGGATTAACGCGGATCTTGTGTGTTACCGGAGACTGCAAACTTACAGGGGTATTAGGCTTTGGGGCTTCTGGGGTTTAATATTTCCCCAAAACGATGTTCCTTGACACGTGAAGCGTAATTTCCGTCTGCCGGGTCCGCTGTAAAATGAACGCATTAATCTCCCCCTTCTCTCTCTGCTGGAAAGCGGTCCCCGGCTAGCCTTTAAAATGAACAAGCTGCCAATTTGAGCATCGGAGCGAGCGCCCCCCCCTCCGCGGCAGGAGGACACGCGTGTTTATCCGTGCGGTCTCCGTGCCCCCCGTCTCATTTCAGCCGTCGCTTCCTCTAAAACGGTTAATGAGGCTTCGCAAATAAATGGCGCCGATGCTTTATATCTGGAGCGCGGCGGTAGGTTTGGGTTTTAATGACTGTTTTTTTATGCCGTGATGTTATATATTCCTGAAAGCTTCTGCACAGAATATCTGAGTATTTCAGGACGAGGCGCCTCTCGCCGCTTTGTTGTTGGGTGAAGTTTCGCCAAAACTGCTGTGTTTTTACATAGTTTTCTGGGGTCCTTCTAATCTGTAGCCGTTTAAACCGTTAAACGCGCTGTAGGTGTGACGGCTGTCGCTGTTATGCCTCTTAAAGAACCCAAACAAGTTCAGGGCCGGTTCTTAGTGTCCTCGCCGCGTCCTGCTCTGGTTGGCGGATCCCCGTATCACACTCCCGGGTTTTTTGTTCTGTAGGAGAGCCAGGCCATTCCTTTGCTGTCGGTAGCGAGTCTGACCTCCGGAAGCGGTAAAAGCATCAAGAAACAGACGTCCACCGTGTCCACCGACGAGGATCACGGAGGATCCGCTGAGAAGGCCGTGGAGTGTCTGCCGGATCCGGACGCAGGAGTCCTGGGTAATTCCCAAGCCGCGTTACTCTGTTTAGTTGCCCTAACTTAATGGATTGATGGTGGTTAAAGGAAGGAAGGAAGATTAACCCCGAGATCACGTATGGGAAACGCACCTTACCCGTAGGGCAGCCATCTTAACTACTGGAAACAGGACTCTCAGAACTTCTCCCTTAGAAGGCAGAGCGAAGGGAGTTCGGTTTATTTTACTAACGCCGTATTTTTTTTTTTTTAGCATCTAAGAAAAATAATGTAAAAATTTAACAAAGCAACCGTCTGAGCTGCATGTAGATGCGGTTACTATTTCCAGAACGTTTTGTATACCAGAAAGCGATGTGTGTGTGTGTGAATGAATGTCTGTGAATTTGTGTGTGAGTGAATGTATATATAATGTTTAATTCCTTGCACTTGCTATAATGGCTCTATCGCTTCTCCAGCTGAGGGGTAAGTAACTCTTTCCGCGCTGATTAATGAGACTGAGTATACGGCGACGTGTAGCGAAGGTGATTATATTTTGGGAAACGCCCCCCCCCGTACCTTCCGTGCTGCCGGTGAGTCTACACCGAGACCCCGGAGTTTATCGACCCCCGTTTGTTGCATCTGTTTGAGTAACGTGTATTCTTGCTGCTCATATTGGGAATACTATCTGTGGCATGTGGGTCACGGAGATGATTTATAGGACTTATTTGGAATTACACTCGCACATATACTCTCACACGTATACTCACACACATACTCGCACGTATTCAGACACACTCGCATGTATACTCACACACGTATACTCGCGCACATACTCACACGTGTTCTCCGACACACTCACACGTATACTCGCGCACATACTCACGCACGTACTCGCACGTATTCTCAGATACTCGCGCACATACTCACACACGCGTACTCGCACGTATTCTCAGATACTCGCGCACATACTCACGCACATACTCACGCACATACTCGCACGTATTCTCAGATACTCACACACATACTCGCACACGTTCTCCGGCACACTCGTAAGAGGTTTTTTTGCTGTGACGTTTTCCTGCCCGTTTAATTTCAGACCCCAGCAAGTTCTCTGCCGTTGACGGTTCGGTCAGTGGTCACAGGAGAAGCCGGTCATCTTCCAACCTGGCCGACATCCCCGGTGAGAGCCCCCCGTCCTTATTCACTGTAACTCGCACCCCGATTATCCAACTAAATGCTCCTCGTTCTATTTTCATTACCAAGCATGACGGCGACTTTTTGGTCACATGACGTCAAGTCGTTCTCATGCCTGAAGATTATCGTAAGAGCAGCAGCGGCGCCCGGCGGGTCTTCCTTTCCATCCAGCATCCAGAGAGTTAAAACGAGACCCCCCCCCTGCCGGTTCCATTCCTCTCTTTGCGTGTTCGGACCTGTCTCCCTCCCCCGCCGGGTCTCATCTCGATTGCGAGACGCCTGATTCCTCCCCGCTCTGTGATCAGTTAGAAAGTATCCTATTTTCCCATCTCCTGTCGCTTCTCCGCTTCTGATTCGCCTACTTTTAGCTCCTCGCGTTAGATTAATTATCACATCTTTGTGTTACGGCGTGAGCGCAACCGCGACAACGCGTATCAAACCACGGGGCAAATCTGTCTTTTCTGCCCCAGCATGTGGCGCTTTCAGGGTCACGATCATCCTCCTCATCCCTGCCGGCTGTTCATTCAAACCGCGGACCGGGGAGGTTTTATGCGATGCAGACGTTGGCGGCGTAAATATTAATATTTAACGTTCTTTTGGTTAATCTTCCTCCATTTTTAGGCCGTATTGGTTGCCGGAATATAAAAAATACAGGCTTTAGTGAAATTTACAATATTTGACATTTCCGTTTTGCATCTTTTGAGCCCCAGAACTGCCGTCGGATGCAGCAGGAAGTGACGGGTGCTGCAGATAATTACTTCCCCCGGTTTAGGAAACGATGTTAAATATATGAGTGTGAATGGATGGTAACGGTCACCGTATGGAGGAAAGATGGAGATGAGTCTATTTAGCGATATGAGAGATAAAATGCTGAATTTGTCTAATATGTAGAATTTTGGTTTTTAACAGGGAGCCCCAAGGCAACCAAATCCGATATGGACATGGCTTACGAGCGCGCCCGCGTGAGTCTCACCCCCGACGACCCGCCGCCGAGCCCTATAATCAACAAGGTAGGGAGCGAGAATGAATTCCTGTTCGGTCCTGCGCAGACAATCTGGAGGAGATAATAGATGAAGGAGCTGGAAACGAGGGGCGCTGAGACGCGAAGCTGCTTTCGCTCCCGTTATCATCACGTTCCAGCGACAGACGGACCCCGTAGCGTTACGTGACCGGGCATGTCTGGGACCGGCCGGTGGGGGGTGTGTTCGAAAAATGACTTGTCACGTATAGCAGACAGACACGTGTCCTGGCGGCGTGAACGCTCCGTGTGCCGGCGTTGGGGCCGTTTCATCCGAGCTAATGTCTCTTTAAATGCACTGTGTGTGTGTGTGGGGGGGGGGGCGGGGGGGTTACGTGCGACGTGCCCCCCAGTGCCCCAAAACGAATAGAAATGTCTCTGAGTGTTTGTAGAGGACGAGGTCGTGGCTGTCGGATGGGAATGGTGGGCAGCGAGTGCCGCGTGTGGTGGTCGCGTGTTAACCCATTCTGTGTTTTTAGCCCATCCTGAAGAAGTCGGTGACCGTCACGGAGACGCCGTCGGCCGTCTATCACTACAAGGAGGAAGATCTGCTCATCCCGGAGTTCAGCGTCAACAGACACATTAACGCCATGTTTGATGCCGCAAAAAAAGACCTCTCGACCCTGATGAAGCTGCAGGTGAGAAACGAAGTGGTTACAGGGAAGGGATCTTATATCAGGGGGCTGAGATGTATATCGGCCGGTACCCTCGGAATATCTGCTGATGTAATCTGTCCCCTGATATAAAATGCATTAAATTGACCCTTTTTTATCCGCGTGTCCCCCGATCTTCGTGTTTTAATACCGTTCCCTCTCTCTGTGAGCCGACGAAGCCCTCCCCATGCGCGGTCGGAGACTATGTGCTGACGTTGGCGGTTCTTCACTTAATGCCGCGTCTGCTCGGTTTTTTTCGTGTGCCCAAAATGCCCTCCGGATAATGGGTGCCATGGGTTTGTTTTGCTGACAAATAAATGAGCGATTTTTAGCGTTGAATCGCCGTTAATTTAGCTCGGTTTGTGATGTTCCTTTCCGCGGCTCTCGGTGTTAAACCGCCACGTTCTTGGAACCGGGTTCTGCCGCCTGGCAGAGTTGGCAATTGTTATCTCCCCGGTCATAAAGGGATTTCTGGATGCTAGTAATCAAGAGATAAGAGGAAGCCGGTAATAGCCAGCGATCTGCGCCTCACCGTTAAACACGATTACCGATTTAAATACCCCCGCCCCCCCCAGGAGGTCCCCGGCTGACGAGGGTAAGACCGTCCCCGCACATCGGCCACTATGGGGTTAACGGCGCATGTCAGCGTCTGACGCTGTCTGAAAATAACCCCTTAATTATGTTGCTTATGAAATGAATCATGAAACGGATCCTCGACTTGAACTGAAATCGCTTTGAATAATTACAGCCCCGCTCCCCGTAATTACCTTCAAACATCGGGTCCTCCCACGGCCCCCGAGTGCCGTTACCGCCGATTATCCCCCAAATAGACCCGTCCGCCCGCTCCCAAACCCCGCCGGCTCCTTATTGAGTCGCCGAGCGGATCGTACGAGTTCTCTGCGTTCTTCTAGAACAAAGACTACAGATCTACAGCGAGGGCAGCGTGAAAAATAACTTATTAACCCCAGCGATGCACCAAGTGACCGGCCCCATCCGGCCCGTCCAGTCCTTTCTCCTGCTGTAGAGACCTTAAATCAGTCATTGGTCTCGTCTTAGATTCAGGAGCCGTATGTCTATCCCATGCATGTTTAATACCCTCACTGTATTACCCTCTACCACTTCTGCTGGGAGGCTGTTCCACTTATCTACCCCCTCTCAGTCAAGTAAAAGTTCCTTCCATTCCATCTCAGCCTCTGATCCTCTTTTGATGACAAACCTGCTTAAATAAAGCCATTCCGATTTTTTCCACACGGTATTCCTATTGGCTGACGACCGGGTTCTCCCGCGGGGGGGCCCATTCTGTACATTGTCCCGTCCTTGCACTAACTGGTGCCGTCTCCCCCCCCCTTCTCTCACAGGACCCGACGCTGCTGAACGGAAGAGTGACTTTGCATCAGGTGAAAGGCTGCACCGTCTTATCAAGGCAGGGGGACCAGGTGAGTAAACGCAGTTACCCCCCCCCCGAGCTCTGAGAGGCCGCCGCTTCGCTTGTCCCCGGTCCAAGGGCAATCGCCAAAATAGCCAGTGGAACAATGCAGCCTCTTGTGATGAATGTCGTGGAAAAGGGTTCCGTGGGGGCGGCGCCGGCTGGATGTAGGGGGCGGTGCCAGCCGGCCTCCCTGTTTACTAGACCCTCCCAAGTAAAACGTTGGGGTTGCTTGAAGGTGACCTGCGCGCTGCAGCCTGACGTTGGTTTGTTTTATTTTTTACCTTTGCCGGAGGTCACGCTTTGCAGCCGCTGTAAATCAGTCTCTGGCTCCCGAGGGCCGCCGCACAAACCTTGATGTGTAAAGCTTGTCATATATTTTGGACGGCTGTTAAGCTCCGAGCCTTTCATCCTCTCCTTGAATTTGTCCCCGGCCAGCGAGACGCCCCCCCCCCCCCGCGCCGTGCGTTCCCGGGGCCCGCGCCGTGCGCCCTGAGTCACGCCACCGAGTCACGGCTTCCCGTCTCGCCGGAGAAAGCAGCGCTCTGTTAAATGGCTGAAGGCCGCGGGGCGCGGAGTCCGTACGGGGACAGTGAATCCGACGAGGCTCAGAAGCTGCCCCCTGCTGGCAGAGCAGTCGTTTCAGAGGCTGAGACGTCGCCATCCCCGGCAAATCCTTTCAAGCCTCCACAAAGCCGCTCGGCTCGGAATCTTTTAATTGGCTCCGTCCCGCGGCTGCTTTGTGCCGAGCGACGGCTCCGGGTCTTTGTCTTCTTCTGACGGTCTGAGAGTGTTCGTATGTTAACTCCTTACTGCCCGTCGCATAGATTTAGATTACCAGTCGTGGGACAAATCCCTGTTTATTGAGCAAGAAATGAATGTCGTCCCACATCAGGCCTCATGTATTCAGCGTTAATGCATCTACCCCATTCCTCCTCCTCCTTATACCCGGGGCAGGGGTGAGGATAAGGGGTCTCGGGGGTCTTTTCTTAGCGTGCTTGGGGGGGTGCGCTGTCACGGCTTGCTTTGGTCACGCGTCTCTCTGTATCCTCAGGACGTGAACATCCGCTTCGTGATCTCCGGCCTGCTGCACGTTTACCAGCGGAAGATCGACCGAGAGGAGGAGACGTGTCTGTTCATCACCCACCCGGGGGAGCTGGTCGGTCAGCTGGCCGTCCTCACCGGGGAGCCGCTCATCTTCACCATCAAGGCCAACCGGGACTGCACCTTCCTGTCCATCTCCAAGTGCCACTTCTACGAGTGAGTAGCTCGCAGTCCGCAGCATTCTTCCTTCTATTATATATATTTTATTAGGGAATGCTTAATTGTCACGTGACACAAACATCATGCACCGATAGGCTGTTGCCATAGAAGCTGGAAATATTCCTTTAATGTTTATGTTATGTGATTAAACCTCCAGAGGAAACAATACATTGATTTGATTCTAAAGTGATTATTCGGGACACGCGGTGTTCTGTTTAATGTTCGCTGCGTCCCAGGAGCTGACGATCCGTGATTATCGAGTGCTTGCTGAGACCCTTATAGGTCTTCTCTGGAGAGTCTCTGACCGCGGCCGCCTCTTACGGAATAAATTCACTTTCTTCCCACGGTGTTCTCCCTGCCGAACTTTACAGAGGAGGGCAGACTGACGGTTTATTCGCTTCCGGATATCATGCCGTTCCGGATATCATCCCTGGGAATGGTCGCCGGGGGGGGCCCCTGGGAATGGTCGCCAGGGGGGCCGCCGTCTGTTTAATGTGTAGATCCTCGCCGCGCAGGCCTCGTGCGACGTAATTGGGGCAGAGCCGGCTGCTTGATAAATAGATGTCCTACATACCCCGGCTTCAAACACCCCACGGGGCAATTAACCAGCCCGGGGGTTCATGCTTTCATTTGCAGTGAATCTGAATTTAACCCCTCGGTTTCCGGTGACTTTTCGCATAAATTAATCCAATCGGTTTAAAGGCTTAGCCGGTGGTTTTGGGGCAGATTTATGATTTTTTTCGTTTTCCGATGACGTGTAATCCGGCCTCGCTTTCATTCCGTTCATTTATATTGATATGGCGCCTGCAGACTCCGTAGCGCCCCCAGCCCTTTGGGTTTTGTGTCCCGCTGTTGATTTTCAGGGGGTTTTAGGGGCCGTTATTTATCAGGAGATGTCAGGCGGATCCGTGGGCTCCCTGCGATGTATGAAGCCGATGTACCGGATAATCCGTGCGGACCGGAGCTGCTTCACCTGTATTTATTTATTCATGCGGGAAAATCAAAGGGATCTCAACCTGTCCGGCGGGGAGAAAGAGAGGATGGGGGAGAGACATCTAAATACATAAAAGGATTACTGAGAGGGCGCTACATACATGGAACAGCCTCCCAGCAGAGGTGGTAGAGGGTAATACAGTGAGGGGATTAAACATGCATGGGATAGACATACGGCTCCTGAATCTAAGACGAGACCAACGACTGATTAAGGTTTGAGTCGTTACAGCAGGAGAAACGGGCGACTAGACGGGGGCCGGATGGGGCCGATCTGCCGTCAGGTTCTGGGTTTCGGACCGTTTTAATATCGTTCTTAATACAAGCGGATTGTTTATCTCCTGGTACCGGCTGCCGATCGAATTCACAATAATTACAATAAACAGAAATATGCATTTTATGAGCAAACTTTAGGGGAAGTTCAGGGCGATTCGGAGCCATGGAGTTAAAATACGACAGAAAGACTGCCTCTTTGTCGTCCAAGTGATTGAAATGGAGCCCGACGTGTCCTCGTTACTCCGTTAAACATGTCCGCCCCGTTTAGTTCTTTAGTGCGGAATGAAAGCTCTTCTCCCTTCCAGCTGCAGCTTCCACCGCTAATGTTTGGAGGCCTCCATGGCGGGTCGTCATGTGACCTTTGGGCTCCTCCTACTCGATCTATATAGCGCCCTCGTATACCACGGCGCTGTTGTGAAGGTGACAATTACAGCCAGCCAATGGCTTTAAAAGCGGGTAAGCGGCGCATGTGGCGTTCCAGGTGGCTGTAGGTTTAGCTGCACTCCGCTGTTGGCAGCACAGAGAGGTTTTGTGTTCTCTGCGTTGGAGCTCGGCAGAGCTGGCCGCTCCGGCACTCGCTGATCGCTCTAACCTCCAGGGCTAAGTGTCTGTGGCCCCCGCGCACCGCGTCTTGTCGAAGCGCGTCGGGTCGCTCCATTAGCAGTAAATGGATGGTGAGTGCTCGTTACCGCCGGCTCGCTGTCCTCCGCCCCCCCCCCGACGCCCTTTTCCCTCCAGACTGCAGTCTGAAACCCGTAATTAGATCCGAAAACAGCGTTGGGGCTGATCCGATTAATCAGTGTCATCGCCCCGTGCCGAGGAGGCCGCGCTGACGGCGTGATGACAATCGAGGCTCGGAGCCAGCGAGAGACTTAACCCTTCATCTGCCACAAGCAGGGCACGTTTTTGGTGGGCATTTGTTGGTGACCGAGCGGCCACGATCCGAATCGCCTCCGTATAACCCATGGCGGCGTCTGAGCTCGGCAAACGTTTCACCGCATTCCAATCCGGCATTTTTTCCTGTTTGCCGCAGAAAAGGCTGAACCCTTCGTTTAAATGAACCATTTTTTTGGTAGCAGATTTATCCCCCCCCCCGGATCTGGTTGCTAACGGTGCGCGTGTCTCCTCTGTTGCGTGTTTTGCGCAGGATCATGCGTGAGCAGCCCAGCGTGGTGCTCGGCGTGGCCCACACCGTGGTAAAGCGGATGTCTCCCTTCGTGCGGCAGGTGGATTTCGCGTTGGATTGGATGGAAGTGGAGGCCGGACGGGCCGTGTACAGGTAAGAGCTCAGTCCTGCCCCCTACATGCGTGTATGTGTGTGTGTGTGGGGGGGTGATGCCCTGGGAGGGGGGGCACAATGATAGGTGGGATACAAAGTCACCTGACCTCAAGCAGCCATAACGGCAGGTTAAGGAAAAGGTCAGTTTAAAATGTGATCCGTGTGCGAGGAGTATGACTCCCATCACCTGATCCACACTCCGTTGCTAGTCCTTGTGTTTATTGTAGGACCCTTTGCTGGGGGCTTTTGGTGCCCCCCATATAATCCACGTCCGTCTCTCCTTTTCGTTTGCAGGCAGGGAGATAAATCGGATTCGACGTACATCGTCCTGAACGGGCGACTCCGATCCGTCATCAGGAAGGACGACGGGAAGAAGCAGCTGACCGGTGAATACGGCCGCGGAGACCTGATCGGGGTGGTGAGTCCGCTTTTTATTGGTGTGAGAGCGCAGGAGGCGGGGATCTCCTCGACCAATCGGTACAGATCAATTAATACGATAAGCAGGGGTTAGACTCGAATGCTGTAACTGGGTGGGGCTAATTTAACCACACCCACTTTGTGTGACTAGGCGGGGCATCATTTAACCGTGCCTACTTTGCGTGAGTAAATGGGGCTAACTAGATTGGACTATGGTTGGGTTATATTTGACCACCCCTGCTAAATGGGTGTGGCTATGTGGCCACACCCATTCCGTGCCATTACTACCACGCGTGTTCTGGTCTCTGTATGAGAAGCCGTGTCTGAATGCCTGGAATAGGAGAGGTGAAGATGTAGCAGGGTGACCGAGGAGCTGGCGGGGGGCCAGGGCGCTGTCTGCGGAGGGTAAATTTATTACCGCTTTCTCCGGGGCGCGCTGCAGATCGTTACGAAGGCTCTCTGAGTGTTGGCGTTGGCACAAATGGGGCATAAATCTCTGAAGCCGCGGCGTGTTCATGCGATGGGGGGAGGGGTGCGTCGTCCGTCCGTCCGTCCTCCAGACTTCACGTCCTGCGTCTGAGTTATAGTTTAATCCCAATCAGCAGATTTCGGGGTCGTTCTCGTGTATCTAAGCTCATCACCTCCAGCCGTCCCCACCGGTTATTTCCCACGCGGGACCCCACGCCTCGCTGAGCCGATTCTCCCCAAATCTATTTTTCGATCTGCGGCCCCCAAAGCACGAGGGCCACTAAACCTCTCCATTAACTGCGGTGGAGCGCGAACACGCGGAGCCGTCCTCCGGCCGACGCCAATCAATTAACCCATAAACGGAATAAAGTCGCCGTTTCCTCGCTGCCAAAAGTAGCGTTTCTTTTGGCAAAGATTCCCAGCGCCGGAGCCCCCCGTGGGCCGCAGTGCGGCGGCAGAAATCTTTCCCGGGGGTTAATACATTTTGGATGGCGTTGTTACATTGTATCGCGTCTTGTTTTTGTTGGGGGGTCGCAGCCCCCGTGATGTTTTTTGTTAGGGGGTCCGTTATATGTATTTTTCCGCGAGTATCCGGCCTCTGCAGACGTGCTTTCTCTGTGAAGCCGCCGACGCGTTTCCCCCGGGACGCTACGCGGACCCTCCGAAAATAGCTCTGACCTTGTGATGTTTCTTTTTCTGTCTAAACGCTGAAAATAATCCGTGACGCACTTTTAAGATGAAACGCCGTCTGTTCTGTTAGTTGCTAGGTAAGCTTTATAATCCCCGCTAATTGCTCGCGTTACCAACGGCTCGGCCGCTACCGGGGCTTTCGGGCTCCGCGTGGTCTCCTGGTTGCCGTGATTCTTAACAGCGCGGCCTCCTGCCGTGTTACCGAAACGCAGCGGGTCAGACGTGACGTCCAACTTCCGGCCGCTCGGAGGGGCGCGCTCTCACATATCGTTTAGATCTCTCTGGAGTCCTGCGCCAGTTACACGTCCAGCGGGTTCCCTGGGGTTCTAAGGGTTACCGGAGCGGCCGGCGATCGGTTACCCGCTTCTCCGTTTATCGTTTCAGGTGGAAGCGTTAACCCACCAGCCGAGAGCCACCACGGTGCACGCCGTGCGAGACTCGGAACTGGCCAAGCTACCCGAGGGAGCCCTGACGTCCATCAAACGCAAGTTCCCCCAGGTAACGGATAAACGGCGGCAAATCCCATGATGCTCGGCCGGCCACTTAGAACAGTCAATTCTGCATACTGAGAAATAAAGCTTAAAAAAGGTTGAATTGTGAGTGTTGGCGTAGCGGGGGTTAACGGGACGCTTTTACGGATCAGTAACCGGAAATGGTAATTCCGATAAAACCCAAATGCATGAAAACCGATATATTTTATCTCCGGCGTCTCTGTAATAAAATCCCTCGTTCCTCTCCCGCCGCGTCCAGGTCGTCACCCGACTCATCCACCTCCTCGGGGAGAAGATACTCGGCAGCTTACAGCAGGTCAACGGACCCCTTACCGGTGAGAATCTGCCCTCGGCAACTGCGGGAGGGGGGTTTGGGGCAAATCCGGGGAGGACAGTGTCTGGTTTATCAGAGCCCGAGACCGTGTCCCAGAGCTTGCGCTCTATTTTAATGCACTTATTCTTCTCTCTCGGGCTTGTAATCAGCCGAGGGGCCGCCGGGGTTCAGTTCGGGGCAGCCGGTATTAATCTGGATTGTGCCGGTCGGTAAAGTGTAGGGAAGTTCAATTGATTGCAGGTGAAGCGTCGGTCGTGGTCCTCGCGTCAGAATTAGAAAATTCAAACTCAAAGCGTAGACGATCACTCTCAGCCGACACGAGAGTCGCCCTCAATAACTTGTCGCCCCCCGGCCCGCGTCGGGGGGGGTCATCTCTCCTCGCCTGCCTTCATTCCTTAACGTCGAGGCGTATCTGTTCAACTCGCTCTCTCTGCCAGGTCAGCGAGAATAATTGAGCTCGCCGTGGGATGTTGCCATGGTTACAACATGGTGAGTCATCTTCCCAACGGAGATGAAACGGCCGCGAGCCGCCTGCGCCGGAGATCTGCTCCGACAGCACACCTGATCGCCGGCAGCCGGAGGTGGGGGGGGGGGCAGAGCGAAGAGCTTAACATCCATCACTAACACATGAAAAAAAAAAGATGTCTGCCGTCTGCACGTGTTTTAGATTCCTTATCTTCAAAAACCCGGCTCCTCGTACTTGGAACGCGGCATTCTCCTGACTCCGTGTCAGCGACGTGTTCTAACCAGTGCGGGACTCGGGAGATGTCCTGAGACTCTAAATCCCTCCTCGCAAGGAAACAGAAAATATCATTTTATGAGCTTTTTGGGGTTTTTTGTTTAACAAACTATTGTTTTAGTCGAAGCAAATAACTGTCAGAAAGCCACACCTCTAACCACACCCCTAGCACACCCGTACAATACCCCTACCACACCCCCTAGACCCAAAGTGCCCTTTATGCCGTCAGATTCTGCTGTCTGGATTGATTGGTAATGCCTGCGGGGTCGTCGTGGGGATGAGCGCTGATTGATTCGATTTCTTTCCGCCATTTTTCTCCAGGGCACGGGCTGGGGCTACACACCACGGGCAACAAATGGGATTCTGGGAACCCGGCCAGTAACCTCTCCACCGTGGCCATCCTGCCGGTGTCTGAGGACGTTCCTCTGACGGCCTTCACTCTGGAGCTGAAACATGCGCTGAGCGCGGTCGGTAAGTGCTGGCGAGATGTGTACAGCGCTGGGTACTGTGGTGGCATAAATTGGCACCAAGGTGGCAGGGCACTTTATAGGGGGGGGGTTTGCATTAACGATTGCGTGGCCGCCTGATTTCGCTGACCCCGGCGCATTTCCCCTATAAAGGCTGAGCCGCCCTACAGCCTTTGCAGCCTTTGGGAGGGTGAGACCCCAGCAGCAGTTGATTGCAGCATCATGCGTGAGAGATGGAAACGCGGCGGGTCTCTCTGTGCTGCAGAGCATGTGCTGCGCAGACACCGGCTCCGTCCACAGCGTGCTTTCCGCGTCACTGCATGCGGCGGGGAAATGGGGCGCAATATCTGCATTCATTCAGCTTTATGGTGGGGGCTTTAACCCTTGATGTCTCTCTGTCCGTACAACGTGACAGTTGCTGTTATCTGCATGCGCAGCGCAGGGGTCATGCAGGCTCGTTTAACCCCTCGTTGGGCAGGAAGCAGCGTTTTTGGGTGTGGGTAAAGCGGATTAACCTTTTCTATCCCAGCGTGTCTTCATGGTGCATTAAACTTCAACAGTTAACCCCTTCATAACCAGACTCTAAACCAACCCTGTTAAGCAGCACCGTCGGGGGCAGAATATTTTCAGTGTAACCCCTTGCTGTGTGCGATACCCCCCAGGGTGGATAATAAGGGGGGGTCACTAGAGGAGGGGGCTTTGTAAATAATAATATCTAGTAGTTCTTATAGACGGCGGATCGGCCCCATCCGGCCCCCGTTTCTCCTGCTGTAACGACTCGGACCTTAATCAGTCGTTGGTCTCGTCTTAGATTCAGGAGCTGTATGTCTATCCCATGCATGTTTAATCCCCTCACTGTATTACCCTCTACCACTTCTGCCGGGAGGCGGTTCCACTTATCTATATAAGCCTTTGACCCTCTGGTTTTAGATTATGGCGTGATGCGGTTATTGGGGTTTTCTTCACTCCTATCAGCTTCTTTTAGACTTAATAATGGAACATGGGATGAAGAGTTTTACTCGTAATCCGCGTCGGGGAGGAAAAAGTAGTAATGGGCTTTATTATTTTATATAATTTCTGGAATCAGAGGAATGATTTGCGGCGGCGGCTGGTATCCGGACACGCGCTCCCACTCCATGTTTGCTTTCTGCGTTTCATTCAGTCCATTTATATAGCGCTGCATAAACTGTTGGCGCTATAAAAATAAAAGATAATAATAATAATAATTTGGTGACTAATGCTTTAAAACGAGAGATGAAGGCAAGAAGCGTCCGTCCGGCGCTCGCCGTTTCCAAGGAGATTCCGGTCAGAAGGACTTGATCCAATGAGACGGATTTATTACCGGAGAGAGCGGGGGGGGCGCTGTCTGTCTGTCCGTCTCGTTAATCTCTGAGTGTCTTCCACATCCCTCTCTCTTAAAGGGGACGCTCCCATTTAACCCCACCTGTGTTTAAATCCCCTCACTGGATTAGCCTCTACCACTTCTGCTGGGAGGCTGTTCCACTTATCCACCCCCCTCTCAGTGCTGGGCCACATCTGCATTAGTAACTTTGTGTTTCTGGAGGCCGGTTGACGACCCGACACATCTTCGTCAATCGAAGCCACGGAAACCGTTTTGGGCAGAAATGCCCCATTATTCGTAGAATTAACGGCTGATCTGCTGTTATCGTGGTGTTGGTTTAGTTGCCCCCGGGGGTAACTCGCGGCTCGTCCCCCTACTCTGGATTGATTTGGCGTGAAGGGTCCGTCGTCTCTCTGGCCGCGCTGTCTCCTCGCCAAAACACGGGGGGGGGGCTGGCAGAGCTCTGCGCAGGGTGAGTGCGGCCCAGTGAGTCTCGCACTCGGCGACCGGCACTTTGTTTCCGTTTTGCCTGAAATGTTTGTTTTTTGGGGTGGTTTTATCGCGGTTTCAGGGATGTCGGTTGGCGGACGCTGGCGAATCCGTGCGTTCCGGGTTCTTTTCTGAGCGTTTGTTTATTTTTCAGGCCCCACGTTACTTCTCACCAGCGACAACATCAAGCAGCGCCTGGGATCGGCCGCTCTGGACAGGTTCGTATCGGTTACCGATCGCCCCGCGCGTTCCGCCCTCCGGCAGAATGCGGTTTCTCTGAGTCCGGCGGGGGGTAAAGGTGGGTACCCGTGTGTTTTGGGCCATGTCTCCTAAACGCCTCCCCCGCTCGTTCCGCAGCGTCCACGAGTACAGACTGTCCAGCTGGCTGGGGCAGCAGGAGGACATTCACCGCATCGTCCTCTACCAGTCCGATTACTGCCTCACCCCCTGGACCCAGCGCTGCATACGGCAGGCGGACTGCATCCTCATAGTGGGGCTGGGGGAGCAGGAGCCCACTGTGGGGGAGGTGCGTATATGCGCCTGCGCGGGGGGTTGTAAGGGCTGTTGTGTGCGTGCGCGGCGCGTTGCACGGCTGTACGAGACGGGGTGTCTGCTCCGGTTGTGACGTCTTGTCGTGTTGCAGCTGGAGAAGATGTTGGAGAACACGGCCGTGCGTGCGCAGAAACAGCTCATCCTCCTGCACAAGGAAGACGGCCCCCCTCCGTTCCGCACCGTGGAATGGCTGAACATGAGGAGCTGGTGTTCGGGGCATTTGCACCTAAGCTGCCCCCACCGGGTTTTCTCCAAGAGGAGCCTGCCCAAGCTGGTAAGATGCGGCCCCTGAAGGTGCAGGGATGCCCCGGGGTCACCGGTGGAAGCCACGCGTGGGGTACAGGGAGAAGCGTCTCAAAACCCGCACGTCTCTCACCGACTAATCGCTTTTTCGGACCCCCCCCCCCCGGGGCAGTATTTGCTGGGATTATATCTGATTCTGTATTTTTTCCTCCCCTGCCCTGTCAGATCGAGATGTACGAACGCGTCTCCCAGAAGCCGCCGGACCGGCACTGTGATTTCTCGCGCCTCGCCAGGGTTCTGACTGGGAACGCGATTGCCCTCGTACTGGGAGGAGGCGGAGCCAGGTGAGGGGCAGTTATTCTGGGTATAATAATGTAACACTCGGGGGGGGGGGGCTTTAGAACAGCCGGCCCCGATCCTGTGTGATGGGATTGTACAGCCTTTTATGCAAATGAATTATCCTCCTGTTTTGCATACGGGTTTTCAAACCCCCCCTTTTACAATGCAGTTAATTTCTAAGCCCCCCATCCCGGCCCTGGAGGTGGCCGGTTTGCTTTCGGGCCACTTAGCGTTTAGTGCCTGCCCCGTGTGGGGTGAGAGACGCCCTGCGTGGGGGGGGGGGGTTGGAGTGCGTGCTCGTCACCCCAGGAGGAATCAGATGTAAAATGACTGGGTTTTTTTGGGCTGGATTCTGTTGTTTTTGGCTCATTCCACCCCCAAAATCTGCGAGGTTTATTTTGCCCTTTTGTAGCGTGGGCTGCTGCGCATGTTCATCCATCCAGCCTCCGAACGAGAGAGCTTCGAAAGAGCATCAGATATGTGGGCGACGGACGCTCACCCTGCGGGGGGGGGGTTCAGAATGCGCGGGAGACTACGGACACTCACCCTGCGGGGAGGAGATGAGAATGCGGGGGGGGGTGACGGACACTCACCCCGTGTCGAGGTTCGGTAACCGTAACTCTGCCACTCCTGGGGAGGAGGTGAGACCTCGTCGGGCGCCGGTACCGCATGATGTCACCACGTGATGCTGTATTGGGGAACATCCTGGGAAATGCTGTCATTGGATGAACATGCGCAATAACGTACTCCATAACGGCTGGAGTGGGCTCTGTCCGCTTCACGCAGCGACGCTCCGTCCGTGTGCTTTACGTTGGGTCGCTGGTGGGGTTAATGAGTTCTGCAGTCCGGCCGCCGGGTCGGCAGCTTCCCGGGGGTGGAATTATCCAGCGAGCGTGCACCTGCCCCAGATAAAGTGCACGAGTCTGCATCTGCCCCGCGGGAGCACTTTACATCCCTCGCTGCGTCCCGGATCTTATTACCTCCAGGGGTGAAGCCCTCGCCCCGTCTGACCCGCCGTCTCTCTCCACAACGTCTCTCTCCACAACGCATCTTTGTTTTGGAACCCCCTCCCCCCGGCTTCATAGACCTATCGGTGTCATTAAAAGAAAACATACGCAGCTCGTGCTCCCCCCACCCCCCGACAAAAAAAACCTATTCTATTCTTATTCTCATCTTTACTTATTCTCCTTAATTTCATTGAAATGCCCCCTTAGCCCCCCCTCTGCAGTCCTACTACCCCATCGTACCCGCATTCTGCCCACCGCCCGGGTAAATAACGATGGAGTTACCCCGGCTTTGTGAGCTCTGATTATTGCACGACTGGGATATCTGGCACCGGCGCTCCACAACCACCGCCCCCCCCCACCGGTGCTCCGCCACTCTCTTGCGCTCCGCTGACTAAAGCAGTTGGGTCAGGAGATGGTCACCCGGGGGCAGAAAGCCAGAGACTGCCCCGGGGGGAGGGATCTGGGGTATGAGTGTGGAGTTCGCGCATGCACATACCGGGATCTCAGCCCCGCGCTGCTTTCATCCTCCTGTCAAGAATAAAGTTGTTAAGATTCACGAAGCTCCGCGCCGAGTGACATCCAGCTGCCGCCTCGCAGAGCGTCTCCCCCCGGGGGGCCGACGTCTCGGATAACGAGCTCCGGGAAACGAAGACGGAAATCGGGCCGAGAGCTCGTTATCCGCCTACAAAAAACCTCATTTACATGATTAATGAACCCAAAAATATAAAGGCCGGGGCCTGATCTTCTAAACGGCGCGCCCTCCTCGCACGCTACCCGTTCACATAGTTATTCGTGTATATATATATATATATATATGGGGGTCCCGTACGGCGGGTTTATGGCGTCTGTTGCCCCCCTGTGACCAGTGTGCCCTTCCCCCCCTCCCCCCGCAGAGGCTGTTCCCAGGTGGGGATCATCAAAGCCCTGATCGAGTCCGGCATCCCCATCGATGTGATCGGCGGGACGTCCATCGGCTCCTTTATGGGGGCTTTATACGCCGAGGAGCGCAGCTTCAACCGCATGAAGATCAGGGCCCGGGAGTGGTGCATGGTGAGTGTGCGTGGGGGGCTCGGGGGGCTTCAGCCGTTGTTATACCCTTTGGGGCGATTAATGTCAAGCTGTCGCCAAAATCATTGGAAGTGACGAGCTGGGGGAACTTTCCTCAGGTCGCCATGGCGACTGCTCCATATAGAGAGCCTTTTGCCCCGGATTATTTATTATAAATCTGTTATGAGAACTCTTATTGATTCTTTGTACCGCGCTGTGGTATAGGTTAGCGATGACTTGCGTCTCACGGCCCCCGGCCGGCCCTTCCGTTCACTTCTTGTCTCGTCTCCCCGTCAGGACATGACGTCCGTCTTTAAGAAAGTTCTGGATCTGACGTACCCGATCACGTCCATGTTCTCCGGCGCCGCGTTTAACAACAGCATCAGCAGCATCTTCAAAGACAAGCAAATCGAGGTGAGGCGGGGCCGGGGTATCTACCCCTTCCGTGGGCGGGGCCGGGGCATCTACCTGTCCCGTGTGCGGGGCGTGTCGCGTGTTCTGTGTGCTCCTGGGGTGGATGTTTCTATGTATTTTCAGATTCTTTCTTTAACGCTGAGACATTTTTTACCAGCTATGGCATCATTATGTGTTTGCTGCCCCTGCTATGACATCATTATGTGTTTGCTGCCCCCTGCTATGACATCACACTGAGCCCACCCATGCTTTCCATTTATAGGACCTCTGGATTCCCTATTTTAACATCACTACGGACATCACAGCGTCGGCCATGCGCGTTCACACGGACGGTGAGTGTCGGGGCCGAGGGGTTTGTTATGCGGTGCCGGGGTGGATGGGCTCGGGTTACCAGTGGTTGCGTGGGGCAGCTTCCGGGAGTAGTGGGGATGGGGAACAGGCCCTCGGTGCAGGAGGTTACCCGGTTGGTCATTCTCAGTCTATATACCCGCCCGGTAATGTTTATAGACCGCCGGACGTCACCGAGCGGTTACCAGCTCGTTAATGAGGGAGCTCATTAGGGTCATGGCTGAGTTGGGGGTCTCTTCCCAGCAAACAGGGTCAGGGGGCTGAGGATAGGCGAATAATGTGCCCCCCCCCGGGGTATTAATGCCCCCGCTTCCCAGTAGCGGATCAAGTCTGAATTGGTGTGTTTAAAGGGGGAGGGGGGGTCACAGAGGATGTTAGTAGATAAAGAATGCAGCCGATTGGGGGAGCAGAGACCCCGGAACCCCCCCCCGTCTCATTTCTGGCGGCACTCGATCCCACCGGCCGCGGATTACCCGTCGCGTTTCGCTTTCCTTAGGCTGCCTGTGGAGATACGTGCGCGCCAGCATGTCTCTGTCGGGGTACATGCCGCCCCTCTGCGACCCCAAGGACGGACATCTTCTGATGGACGGCGGGTACATCAACAACCTTCCAGGTACCGTCTCACGTGTGTCACGTATGTTACAGAATGAGAGCCCCGGGCATCTGAAGCGGGTGTCACGGGCAGAGACCCCTCTCTATAGAATGAACTCATCTTGTGTCCCCCACAGCGGACGTGGCGCGGTCCATGGGGGCCAAAGTGGTGATCGCCATCGACGTCGGCAGCAGAGACGAGACGGACCTCGCCAACTACGGTGACTCTCTATCTGGGTGGTGGTTGCTATGGAAACGGTGGAACCCGCTGGCCGAAAAAGTGAAGGTGAGACCCCCTTCCATTATAATAACCGGGGGGCCGCCGTAGCCGAGATGCGTCTCTCTTCCCCGCCATCAGTGGCTGCGGGGGCTTCTGCCCTTATGGGGTGAAACGTGTCGGGCCAAGCGGCTCATCTGATTGGCTGTTCCGGGGGGGGCCCCGCTAGCGATATTCAGCCAGTGGTGCATGTCTCACGCCGTGTCTCTTCACGTGACCGTCCGCAGGTGCTGAACATGGCGGAGATCCAGACGCGCCTGGCGTACGTGTGCTGCGTGCGGCAGCTCGAGATGGTGATGAACAACGAATACTGCGAGTACATCCGGCCGCCGATCGACCGCTACGGCACGCTGGAGTTCGGCAAGTTCGACGAGATCTGCGTACGTCTGTCTGTCTGTCTGTCCGTCCTCGCTGCGGGGGTGGGGAGTGGATTCAATCTTCTGCCTTCCTAATTATCATCACCAAGGAACCAATTTGCATGATTATTCCTCCCCATTACTTTATTCCTCCCCGTACGGGAAAGCTGATTCTGGAGGCTCCGTTGATGTAATAATCCGACTGTCCGTCCGTCTCCAGGGTGACCTTCTGGGGAAAATCCCAGTTGGCTGTTTTTGAAGCTGCGTGTCGCGGTGTTTAGCAGTTATTGCCCGTATTTGGCATCTTGCCCCGCTCTGTGTTCATGCGCTGTGCGGTTCTCACCCCGCTCTGTGTTCCTGCGCAGGACGTCGGGTTCCAGCACGGGAAAACGGTTTTCAGCGTCTGGGGCCGCAGCGGCGTCATCGATAAGATGCTGAAGGACCGGCAGGACACGAGCAAATCCAAGACGTCGGACGTAAGGATTTAACCACCCCCCCCGACCGCTTCGCTCTCACGCCGGACCCCGCGGCTCTCCAGGGGCCGACCCCTGTCCTCGCACTCAGCTTATCCCTCCCCGAGTGACGACTGAACCCTCCACAGCGTCACCGGCAACTCAACCTCCCTGGAGCCGTAACCCCCGACGCTCTACCAGTTACCCCATTTCACCCCCAGACGGCAGTTATCAGTTTCACCGAAGCCCCCGCTTACAGGAGGCAGGGGCCGGGTTTAGGGGATCTCCGCAGAGCGTTCGCCAGGCAGACGAGTCAAATCGGGGAGTCTAGTGTTTTATAAATAGCCCGAGTCATCAGAGAAACGCACAGAACCCTCAGCCGACGGGCGAGCCAGTCTCCAAAACCGTACATATCAGGGTTCGTATACCTGCTGAATGCCCCCCCCGGGTATGAGGGGATCGCAGGGTTCTACGGCCCTAAAAGCCCCGATAATGATGTAATGATTATGATGTAATGACATCATCTCCTCTGTGTCTCCAGCTGAACACCTGCCCCAACGCGTCCTTCACGGATCTGGCGGAGATCGTGTCCAGGATCGAGCCGGTGAATACGGCCGTGGTGGATGGTAAGTACAACTCCCATCACACCCATCCCGGGTCCCCTCTGGTTGGCGATCTGATGAATATCCCGGCGACGGGGGCTTAGTTGCTTTTGTGTCTGATGTTAAGCGCGTGGGGGGGACGTCACATTTCTGCACTTTCTGGAGGATTATCCGCTCAATCCGTCCTCGCCGGGAGGCAGGCGGCCTGCGGTGCGGGGGGGGGGGTTCGGTGACGCGAGATCGCAGGCAGAACACGGAGCCTCCTGTTCACACAGTAATCACGGCTCAGTCCCACGGCTCGTGCTGCTGGCGTCGTCACCGCGTGGTTACCGGGTGGTTTTTGGCATCTTTAGCTGAAAATTGCTTTGTTTCTGGCACGGGTGCCCGGGGGGGGGTTGGGGGGTGCAGCGACGCGTCTCGCGGGGCGATTCACACGAGTTCCTGGCAGTCGTTGGAATCCTGGAGGGGTTTAAAGGGTCGTTAATCACAAAAAACAACCTAAAAGGCCAAAACCTTTAAACCCCCCGCGCTAAGGGGTTAACTATCCTGACCCCCCCAGCATTGCACCGAAGCAGCGTGATCAGCTGGACCTTTAAGGCGTTCATTACCGTCCGCGTTCTCCCCGCTGCCGCCGGCATCTGTTACCCAAACGTATTAATTAAGCAATTGGCTCAGACCCTCAATTACCGGCTACCGGCCACAATCCGACACTGGAGGCTGAGATGGAAGGAAGCTTCTTTACTGAGAGGGTGGTGAAGTGGAACAGCCTCCCAGCAGAGGTGGTAGAGGGTAATACAGTGAGGGTATTAAACATGCATGGGATAGACATACGGCTCCTGAATCTAAGACGAGACCAACCACTGATTAAGGTTTGAGTCTTTACAGCAGGAGAAACGGGCGACTAGACGGGGGCCGGATGGGGCCGCTCTGACTAGATCCTTTAGACTATTATTCTGGCGAGCCGGTTAACCGCAGGGCAGCGCCGGGATGTGGCCCCCGAGGTCCGCTCGCTAATGCATCTCGCCGTCTCCTGTGTATTTTTTGCTGATTCTCCTGTTTTTTTTTTTTCTGTTTTCCCTTCTTTTAGACGAATCCGATTATCAGACGGAATACGAAGACGAGGAAATCTCGGACTCCAAACGCGAGGATTACCTCAACTTCCTGAGCACCCAGAGCCAGGACGACGTATCGGACAGCGTGAGTAGAGACCGCCGGGGATGTTGCCGGGACGTTGCCGGGGACGTTGATTTGTTGGGCAGAATCTCTCTTGTTTTCCCCCAATAATCGTTGGGATTGATCGCTGGGGACTCGCCTTTCTCTGCTGGCTGTCGGCTCAGCGGCTCTTTATTTTCCTCCGCAGGACGACGACGCGGAAATGGAGGTCCGCAAACGGCCGGCGCGGCGCCAGGGGGCAGATAAAACGCAGGAGATCAGCTGAACCCCCCCCCCCTCGGCTTTACCCCGGCTCCTGCCCTCCTGCCTCGGCGGGGTCTCCTGCGCGGTTCCAGCTCCCGGTGACGGGCAACTTCTAGAAATGCAATATGTAGCACGTAGGGGTGAGCAAGGAGCGGCCCCCCGGACTCACCCTGCCTACAGAGTCCGGCAAGAGCCAAAAACTTTCCAGCCTTAAACGCTTATCATTTCACGGCTTGTGCCATCGGGCGATCGGATACAGAGGGTGCGGCGGGCGATCGGATACAGAGGGTGCGGCGGGCGATCGGATACAGAGGGTGCGGCGGGCGATCGGATACAGAGGGTGCGGCGGGCGATCGGATACAGAGGGTGCGGCGGGCGATCGGATACAGAGGGTGCGGCGGGCGATCGGATACAGAGGGTGTGGCGGGCGAGAGACGAGATTCTCCGCTGCGGAGACGGGTACGGAAAGTGCGATTTTAGGTCCTCAGCGGGTAACGATTCTCTTTAGTTAAATGTTTTGGGGTTTTTTTTTTTTTGGACGGGGTGATTTTATGTTCTTTGATCCTCACCCCAGCGGCGGGGGTAATTACCGAAAGGTGGGCATTTTATACCAAAGCGATTATATTCTTTCTTTTTTTTCCGTTGGACGCCGGGAACCCCCAGTATCTATTCAAGTGCCTGGACAGTTTGCTGCCGCAATGGCCCTCGGGGGGCTTCAGTGTGAATTCCCCAACCCCCCCCCCCGAGAACGGACAGCCGCTTCGCTGAATGAATTCTTGTGTTATTTCTCGTGGATTTTGCACTAATAACATTTTAAGCCAAACTGGAAAATGAATCTCTAAGGGGCATCGGGGGTCTCAGGGGTCTCTGCTATGTATGTGAATAAGTCTGCACACGTGTTTAACCCCTTTAGGTACAGAGCCTATAAAACGCAATCAAACCGGCCGCTTCAACCACCGCGGGATCCACTTGCCCCCCTGGCCAGTGCATTGTGTGCGCGCTGTGATGTCATACAGAAAAGGTTGCCCTGTGATGGGGTGAATTCGATAACATTTCACAAATGTACTGATATATTTAAAAATAAACTCTTTAAAACGGCCTCAGCCTCCCAGTCTTCATTTTCTCCCCGTTTCTGATATTTCTGCCCCAGACAGGGAAATTCGTGACGTTTACAGAAACGCAGATCATTTAAAGAGTCGCTTCATGCGCGACCACCGGACTTCTGACACAGAGCTGCACATCGATGTCAGCAAGAGAATTACATTAAGACTAATTGGGGGGGGGGCTCGTAGCTCTACCCCCCCAATATAATATAAAAGTGATTAAAACTATCAATTAACACAAAAAAAACATTTACAACGCCCTTAAAAATAAGCCAATATATCTAAAGGGTTAACTCCGCAGCCTGTGTATAAGAAGCTCTTTCTATTAAGGCTAAAAAAAATTGGGGAGATCCCAAATCCGCCTCACAGCATTGGTGGGTGTATTAACGGGGGATGGGATCGGGTCGCCTCTGTTGCTGGCAGCTCCTGGGTTAATCTTTTTTTCATTCTTTAAGACGTTTAAAGTTTAAACCGGTTTAAAAGTTCACGTTTTTTGATTGCTTTTTTCAGTTCCGATGAATTCTGAACCTTTTTTCAATTAGATTGCAGGAAATTGGCCAAATCTAAAAAAAACCCCAATCAGGCGGCCGTTAGAACGAGGCGGCCATTAGAATGAGCGGGTCGAGCCGGTCCCGGCCCCCGATGCGTTCTGGGAAGTGATTTCCATTTGGATTCATTTCTTGGAACATTTTAACCGTTTTCCAAATTCCACATAAAAAGGGAAATTAAACGCAGCTCACCGCCGCCCCGCCGCCGCCGCTTCAAATCTAAATCGGAACTAAGTGAGCGGATTTTAGAGACTTGTGTCCGAGGTATAGAAAGCTAGAGCCAGCCGGCCCCCACCGGCCCCCGCGCCCAGGATGAAGTAAATTGATATTTTCTGTAATAAATGCCGATTCTGTAGCGAACGATACGATTCTTCCTATTGGTTTGCTTCTGTTAACCCTTCCCCTGCCAGCGAGCGTCACAGCGCTGGGTAGATTCACAATCTAACGCCAAGCAGCCGATGGCATTTAATTCCAGAGGAACAGATTTCCTCCATACACACAGCACAGGGGCCCCGTTGTTTTGCTGTTGGGGGGCGTTATGGGTGCCTATGACCCGTCTTCCAGGTTTGCACTGAGGGTCTGGGGTGTCATCGCCCAGTAGCTGCCCCCACGCCGTGCTGGCTTAGTTTTAAGTTAACGAGAAGGCTGGACTTTACGGAAAGGCTTCATGTGAACCTCATGGGTGGAGCTAAATATTAGCCCTGCCCATGAACTGCCCCACCCATGCATTTTAAGTTCATAGCCTTCATTGTGTTTATGCTCAAGGGTCAGGTGATTCGGCGCGGCTGCAATTTAATAACATGCAGCTCCCGAGGCTGACCTTTTCCGTGGTACCTGACCGAGGGGCCGACGTTAAGGTTGGATTTCTCCCATAATCCATCTCTCCCTCATCCTATAAACCAAAAGAAATTGGAGCTTCTCAGATTTGCTCACCGTCCATCGCCACTACGATCAGTAACGGTGTTTATCATTAACCCATTGTGGACCAGAGTTCTGCCTCACCAGGCGGCGCGCTCCGATCTGTCACCGTTTAGTTATACATTAAATGCATAAAAAGCTCATAAATCAGACCGTTGCCGATAGATCAGCGTTTCACGGAGGGATGACAGATATTTCTTTGGCCCCAAAGTGTTTTTTCCGCCCTTTTAGTTTGTATTTACGGAGGTGGAATCAATCAAATCAATGGGAGAAAAAATATAATAAGGATGTGGCTGGGTGGCGGATCAAGTGTCTTGACTGTAACTACAACCCTCAATAATTAATCACAGCTCAGTAATTATCAGGGGGGCTCCTTCGTACCGCGGCCCCTCGCCGACATCGTCATTAATTATTAAATATCCAGCTCCAGGCTGCTCGGGGCCCCCAGGAGCCGGATTGGACACGGGGCTCCCAAAGTGTCATCACGGACTGGACTCCAGTGCCCCCCTCTGAGCAGCTTAACCTTTCGATGCTTGGGAGTAAGTAACTGCCCCTCACCCCATATTCTATTTCCATGACGTCGCCCCAGAACTGTCAGCCTTTAAGCCCCTCGCGGGATAATCTGACGCCAAATGTTCAGATCCGCGGACGGATAAAATTAAACCCGGAGGAAACCCGATCTCCCCGAGCGGCCCCTGAGCGGCCCCCGAACTGGACGGGCAGAGATCCAGCGCGGGCTTTTCCAAACGGCATTAACTCCTTTACCGCTGGACCCAACTGATACCGCCGAGGCTTTAACCCTTTGTGGAGTCATGACGCTTCCCCGACGTCGCTAAACCATTAATTATCTGATATATCGCGAAGAGACATCTGACACGAACTGCGCGATTGGCTGCCACGCGGGAAAGCCAGGGGCTAAGAGGGCAACAATCTGGGGACAGAACCCCCCCGGGGTCCCACTAGGAGCCCAAGGTGGTCATTTGGGGCTTTCAGGGCATGAAGTGGAAATACCGGTGGGAGCTCCAGCGGGCCGATGACATCACACGCGAGCAGGCAGCCAATGACATCACACGCGAGCCGGCGGCCAATTACATCACACGCGAGCAGGCGGCGAATGACATCACACGCGAGCAGGCAGCCAATGACATCACACGCGAGCAGGCGGCCAATGACATCACACGCGAGCCGGCGGCCGATCCGCAGAAAGCATCAAATATTTTTTGGATGAGGTCACGTGGTGTGGAGCGGAGTCACGGGGAGCTCCCCCCTCAGCTGCGCGGGAGGCCGGCAAATCGTGACACGGACCACCTGCCACCAGAACCGACGCAGACCCGACCGGGGCCGGCAAAGAGCTGCCGGCACGCGGTGAGAACAGAAGGATCCATACGTCGGGCCGCCAGCGGGATTAGGTCCCTATAGCAACTATACCCGCCCGCCTCGCTATACAATAACCCCCCCGACGGCTCTGTGAATTATTTATCCCGCGCATGCACGGCCCAGGTGTTAGTTTTTGGCACGGAGTACGTGTCAGACAGAGAATTATTTCACGTCTTTGCTCCAGACGGCAGAATACGGAGCGATCCGGCAAAAAAACAAGGGTTATTTTTATAGGTTTTTAGTAAAATAAGTATTAAGATTTTCAGATAAAAAAATTTAAACTTTCACGCGGCCCGAGATGCGAATTCCGCAACAATTTCATTAATATTACGGCAAAACCGCCACGTCACCGCGGCAACTGGCTCCACCCACAGCGAACCGCTCCTCAAATCGCTTTTACTACATAATAAAAGAATAAAATGCAGATATCATTTCTAATAATAAATATATATATTAATTTCAGCAATAATGAGCAAATATCCAAAGAATGCTTCTAATATTTAGATTGATCCAGGCCTACCACCTCTGCTGGGAAGCTGTTCCACTTATCTATCACAGAGTTGTCTCACTTAAACCAGGTCACCAAACCCTCCTCATGGTCTCTTTATAGAGTCACGGACCCCCCATGCGGAGTCTCCGCCAACTCCTGGGGTCTCTCTCTGTAGCATTTTAGTGACACTCGGTCAGGATGCGAGGGGTTAAAGGTCCAAGGGGGTCCATTATGTCCCCACTTATAAAATCCCAGTATAGGAGTTTTAGGGTGGGTGAACCCCAAATGTGTGGTTGTGATGTCATAACCGCCCCCCATTTATAACCCATCCATAACATACCACACACGTGTTACTCAGACTACAAGAATTACATGTGATGTCACAGCAAGATCATCATCATCATCATCATCATCATCAACTACGATTTGGGAAAGAAATGTTTGTTGATTATCAGAAATGATCAGAAAAAAAATCACACCAAAAAATAATAATTTTAACCAAAAACAGAACCGGAAACCGAAATAAAGTTGGACGAAATAAATGTCCCCCCCCCCATAAAATTGAGTGAAAAACTCACTGATTTCACTTAAATCTCTTTTGAAACGAGCGTGAAGAGCCTCCCGAGCTCTGCCAGCACTAAAGATGGGGCGTGGCGGGCCTTGCTCACTAAGCTTGCAATCTAAAGGTTATCCGGGAGCCGGAAGCCAATGGGATTGAGACGCTAAATGCAGATTTAAAGGGACATTACCCACAAAATAACATGCCGAGTCCAGGGGTAGATTTTATTTGGGGGGGGGCAACTTTAGTTGGGGCAAAACTACTGGGGGCCGAAACATTTTTGGAAAGATTAGAATTCCGGAACGGATTATTATTCTCATCTATCGGGGTATAAATGATATAAAGTGCCGCCTATCACTCTCAGCCGACAGGTGAATCCTGAATCCAGGGAGATTTACCCTGCGGGGGAGGGGGGGGAGATCAGGTTTTTGGGAAATAATCGCCCTAGAAGAGGAAGAGGGAATCTGGACAGGAAGGGGCCGCAGGCCGCGACCCCCTCCAGCGGAAGCTGCGCTGTCTCTGTACTGCGCTACAGACTATGGTGGCAACAGCACAGAATTCTCTTACAAGAAATACCGTTTTACAGAAATAAATGAATTCACAAAAATTAGGGAGAAATTCCCAAAATGGGTGCTTAATAACCCTTTGTGTGCCGGTGTGGTTTGCACGCAGCCGCCGGGGGGTCTTTTATTATTGAATCTGATTGGTTTAATTAAAATAAAACCAAAATAAAAACATTTCTGAAAAAAAACAATAAAAACCATAAATATTTTCTTTTCCGCCTCTAAAGAGAAACATTTTGTGACTTAAAGGGGTAACTCTCCCCCCTTCTCTCCAGGTTACCCCAATCCTGGTTCCTTTCCCTCCTCTCCCCGGATTACTTCCCCCTCTCCATCTTTCCAGGTCACTCTCCTCCCCAGCAGGTTGCTTTCTCTCCTCTCTCCAGGTTGCGCTCTCCCCCATCTTTTCAGGTCACTCTCCTCCTCTGCAGGTTTCTGTCCCTCCTCCATCCAGAGAACGCTCTCCCCCCTCTCCATGCCTCCTTTGATGTCAGTGCCTGGGTAGGAGGGTTCCAGGCACATCCTTTGCCCATACATGGGCGCAGCTTCCCGAGGCTGTATCTGTGTGCGGTGTCAGTGTAGCGGTGTGTTAGTATGTATCAGTGTGCGGTGGCAGTGTGCGGTGTCGGAGCGTGCCGTGTCGGAGTAGCAGTGTATCGATGTGGGTGTCAGTGTAGCGGTGCGCGGAGTTAGTGCGTATCAGTGTCCGGTGTCGGTGTAGCGGTGTTAGTGTGTATCAGTGTCCGGTGTCGGTGTAGCGGTGTTAGTGTGTATCAGTGTCCGGTGTCGTGTAGGAGTGTGCGTTGTCGGTGTAGCGGTGTTAGTATGTATCAGTGTGCGTATCGGTGTGTGGACGGATCCACCGCATCCTCCTCCATTCTTCTGCATTGAATGAGAGGAGCTGCACACAGGAGCCGGGCAGCCGGACCGGGCAGGACCCAGCACCGGGGCATTTCATGTGCCGTAACCCACCCCAGGGGCAAATCGCACCCCAGGGACCCAGCCTCTGCAAGCCCACTCCCTGCATTGTCATAGTGTCTGCTCCCGGCGAGGCTGATCGGATGTGTCCCCAAATCCTCGTCTTCTCCAAGGACCATGGGCACGGCTGTCTCCAAGAGGAAGGCACTGAGGAATGACACCATCTCCAACGTAGCAGCCAAAGTGAGGTGAGTGGCCCCCAGGGCCCCGGTGTTGGGAGTCACACAGGAGCCTCGCCGTGCCGCCGTAGAGGTAACAGCTGTCTGCTGGGAGGGGGAGTTGGCACAGAGCTGCCCCTGCATGATGCCCTCGCTGTGCGTCGCATTTGGAGGTTCCACTCCCTGCGCAGGCAGCGATAGATTGCCAGCTCTTCGAACGAGTGAGATTTGTAACTGAAATGTGGGGGAGGCTGCGTTATTGCGAGCGTTCATAGATTCCGTATTATCCCAATCATTACGCAGGCGTTTGGTGAATTTGCCGGAATGTGCCGGGATCCGCGGGGGGGCAGGGGGGGGGCGGATATTGGTTTGGCGGACACCGAGATCAGGGAGAAGTTTCCGAGGCTTTTGTGGATCTCGAATCCAAGCCTTGTCTTTGCACTTGGGTTACGAGCAGGGAAGATGCCCCCAGCTGCCCCCCTAGGACTATTTTGCCCATGCATGTTTAATCCCCTCACTGTATTACCCTCTACCACTTCTGCTGGGAGGCTGTTCCACTCATCCACCACTCTCTCAGTAGCAGTGAATGTTCTGGCGGCTGCATTGTATCTGTGCGGCCCCCGAAGCGCTGGAGCAGGCAGAGATAATTGTAATTATTACGTCTTAATTACAAAGAGGCAAACATGAAACATCACGCAGGGGAACAGAAGCCGAAGCCAATAAACAGCCAGGAAACAGACACGGGACAGGGAGCGTTAGGGAGAGCGAGACGGGGAGCGATAGGGAGAATGCGATGGGGAGCGGGATAGGCAGAGTGTGAGGGGGAGCGGGATGGGGAGAGTGTGAGGGGGAGCGGGATGGGGAGAGTGTGAGGGGGAGCGGGATGGGGAGAGTGTGAGGGGGAGCGGGATGGGGAGAGTGTGAGGGGGAGCGGGATAGGCAGAGTGTGAGGGGAAGCGGGATGGGGAGAGTGTGAGGGGGAGCGGGATGGGCAGAGTGTGAGGGGGAGCGGGATGGGCAGAGTGTGAGGGGGAGCGAGACACATATAGAATCCGGGTTCTCAGCTTCCCCAAGGTCACGTATAGAAGGTATGGAGGAGGCGGAGCGTTCGTTTTTTGTTAATAATCACAGATTTAGGAGGAAAGAGTTCACGGGGTGCGTTTGTGAGATAAATGAGCGAATCGTTAGTCGGCGGCCGGGGGCCACGCGTGGCGTCTGCTGGCAGTTTTGCCACTTCCTGCGAGCCTCAGACTGACTTTCTGTCCCAGCCCATGCGCCACCAGGTGAGATCCCCGCAGCCCGCTCCCTCGCCCGCTCCCCCCGCTGCTGACATTTTAATACTCGATTAATTAACCTCCCACTGCCTGAATATGAATTTCACGGATCGGTTACGGATCCTGCCGGCAGGTTAACTAAACGGCGCGCCAGGTTATGCAAGGGGCAGCGCCGCTCCGATTTATAGCGGGAATTAAATAATTGTTTGTGCGTTTCTGGTTACATGATCTGCTCGTTACCCCGTTCCCAGAACTATACGGAGAGTGAGGCACTGAAAGAGTTAAAAGGGCCAAACGCAACACGCACCGAAAACGCCGCCAAGGTCACCGACAGACGGACAGAGAGAGAGAGACGGACAGACAGAGAGAGAGAGAGAGAGACGGACGGACAGAGAGAGAGAGAGACGGACAGAGAGAGAGAGACGGACGGACGGACGGACAGAGAGAGACGGACAGACAGAGAGAGAGAGAGACCGACGGACGGACAGAGAGAGAGAGAGACGGACGGACAGAGAGAGAGAGAGAGACGGACGGACGGACGGACAGAGAGAGAGACGGACAGACAGAGAGAGAGAGAGAGAGAGACGGACAGACAGAGAGACGGACAGACAGAGAGACGGACAGACAGACAGAGACGGACGGACGGAATTATAACGGATTTTATTCCCAACGCAGCCAACAGACAGAAAATTGCTTCCCCCCCCCTACATTTTTGCTTTTAAAAGTTTGACGGATCACCCGCTGGAATCACTTCATATTCTGAGACAGACGGACAGAGAGACGGACAGAGAGAGACAGAGAGACAAATCATTTAGTTTGTGAGCAGATGGAAAATAATTTGGGGTATTCATTGGGTATTATTTGGGGTATTTGAGGCATTAGTTGGAGTATTATTTGGGGTATAAGGGGTATTATTTGGGGTATTTGAGGCATTAGTTGGGGTAGTATTTGGGGTATTTGGGGTATTAGTTGGGGTATAAGGGGTATTATTTGGGGTATTTGAGGCATTAGTTGGGGTATTTGGGGTATTTGAGGCATTAGTTGGGGTATTATTTGGGGTATTTGAGGCATTAGTTGGGCTATTATTTGGGGTATAAGGGGTATTATCTGGGGTATAAGGGGTATTATTTGGGGTATTATTTGGGGTATAAGGGGTATTATTTGGGGTATTTGAGGCATTAGTTGGGGTATTATTTGGGGTATAAGGGGTATTATTTGGGGTATTTGAGGCATTAGTTGGGGTATTAGTTGGGTTATTATTTGGGGTATAAGGGGTATTATTTGGGGTATTTGAGGCATTAGTTGGGGTATTAGTTGGGGTATTTGAGGCATTATTTGGAGTATTATTTGGGGTATTTGAGGCATTAGTTGGGGTATTATTTGGGGTATTTGAGGCATTAGTTGGGGTATTAGTTGGGGTATTATTTGGGGTATAAGGGGTATTATTTGGGGTATTTGAGGCATTAGTTGGGGTATTAGTTGGGGTATTATTTGGGGTATAAGGGGTATTATTTGGGGTATTTGAGGCATTAGTTGGAGTATTATTTGGGGTATTTGAGGCATTAGTTGGAGTATTATTTGGGGTATTTGAGGCATTAGTTGGGGTATTAGTTGGGGTATTTGAGGCATTAGTTGGGGTATTATTTGGGGTATAAGGGGTATTATTTGGGGTATTTGTGACGTAAGGTTTGTTCTGTGACCTTCATCAGAAAAGGTCAGCGTGTTTCGAGAGACAATAAGAAGGGCATCGTATATTTATATATATTTATAGATCTCACTCTAGATTGTCAGCTCTTGCGAGCCAAGCCCTCTTACCCTTGGCATGAAGGGGTTAAGCAATATACCCAGACATTATTCTTCGCGGCATCCGTTAGGGGGACCCTTTAAACACAGATTAACCCTCGCTGCACCGTGTCCTGCCCGCTCACCGCAAGCTCCTCCGATACGCGCGGAAGTCATTAACTCTTTACACGCCTGGCTGAGGCTGATGGGCATTATATTCGTGCCCCGCAACCCGCAGTATTCTACGCATCCACCGAATTAACCCCACGTTAGCCAGTCGCTGGAACGCAAGGTTATAATATAATCGAAGGCCTCCCGGGACGCTCTAAAGAACACGTTCCGTGTACGCGCGTCTCGTGCTTTTCACGCTTTGCCGCGAGGGCCGGGGGGTCTCACTGAGTGCCGCCGCTCCGTGACACCATCTCCAGTGTGAAGAGACACCCAGCCGCGTAGGTTCCTCGTGTTGCGGCGAGCAAAACGGGCGAGCGAGAGCTCTTTACCGAGGATAATAGTAGTTAATACCGCGCTACGGAATCTGCTGGCGCTATATCAATAAATGTCATTTTTTTTTTCGCCCCACAGCCTGTAATTAACCTCTTTCCCCCCCAGAATAGTAAGAGAGATTTTGGGAGGCTGAGGTTTTGCCCCTCTCCGCCCCGTGCGGGGGGTTATAGGAGTACCGAGTGCCACCCGGGCCGGGTTAGGCTGACAACACATGGTTAACCCTTTGAAGGAGTAGCGCAGTCTGAGAAAGAAATGAGACGCAGCGAAGACCCCAAACGCCTTAACCCATACCCCCCCATATCGGTATCTTCTAGAAATTGATGCGTTGGTTTTAGTTATTATTTGTTGACGGAAAATCACGTTTTTCACATTTTTTTTTAAAGCACACCGGGTGAGAGCCCCCCCCCCCACGGTTTAATTAAACTCACTTTGCGGAAATCCCATGAAAGTCGGCATTAAATAAATAATTAATTACCGTTTGATTATTGCTATAAAGCAGCACCAAAGATCAATAAATGCCCAGAGTTAACCCTTTCAAGTGTTGGGTCCAAAGCATAAGATTTAAAGGGTTAAAGTGACCCCAAGACTCTCAGTACTCTCAGCAGCTAGCACTGGATAGTGGGGATTGTAGCCCAACAAGGGGGGAAATGCCCACCCTGGGCTGGAGAAGCCCTTTAATGCCTCCGGTATAAGACATCTGCCCTCCCTCTGGGGCAATACTGACCCTTCCGATTGGGGCATCGCTCACTAAGCCCAGAGTTGAGGTCTCACTAAACATTTTATCTCGACGATTAAAGTCTAAGCCCCCCAAAGCTTTCCCTTCTGGAAGACGCCGGCTCCGGGTAACACGGGGTGTCCCGCAAAATGCCCCAAAATGTCAAAAAAAATAAGAAAAAATCTTTTTTTTTTTAAATATATTTTTTAATTTTATGGTTGGCTGTGTGTCCCTGCAAAGGGTTAAAGTAGTATGTGGGGGGGTGAGAGCGCCATCTAGAGCCCCAGATCTGTATTTCCCGGGAGATGGATCCCAATAATTAACCCTATTGTGTCCAGTCTCTACATATCCCCCCGGGGGCCGAGTTTAGGATTTCGCGAAGCCCACTTGGCCCCCGCCGGCAAAAACCGTCTGCCTTTACAGAAACAAAACATCCCCTCCCGTCGCGTTACTTTTCCAATATCATTTTTGGGGTATTTTCCATAGATTTTAGCTCCAAAAAAGTCGGCGTGTTCTGTCCTGTAATCTGCCCCGTGGATTTATAGAGCGCCAACAGATTCTGTAGTGATGTACGGCGGGAAGTATAGAAACGCGTCGGATCTGACGGGGGCCCCCGGGTTCGGATCTGTGGCCCCCGGTGGTTCTGTGCTTAGTAAAAAAAACCTGTTTCTTGAGCGGAACCTAATCCCCCCGGGGGGCCGCGTGACAGACCGCGGGGGCATCTCGAGGGAGGCAGGGGCCGTGGGCGGACGCCGTTCTGGAAGGATTTTTATAGATCTTTCCGTGGGCTTTGAATGTGATAATTGGGGGGAGGGCAGGGAGGAAAAAAGGGACAAGAGAGACATGTCAGGGGGGGTCAAAGGGGGCTATTGAAGGGATTTGGTTCGGGATAATGGGAGTTAATAAACCGCACCCCGCAGACCCAGAAACGCATTTCCACCGAATTCAGCCGTTTCTACGACATTAAAATAAGAATTTTCGCTCTCCGTCTCCGGCCTCCCAATCACCCCCCCCCGTGACTGTTCGGCCCCTGACCGCGTGGCCCCTCCGGTTCTCCGCCTCGCACTTTGGGAATAGAGCCCGGCGCTCATCGCCTTAACGAGCTTCGGCCGCCTCTTCTGAATGCGGTGCCGTTTTCTGTCGGGGGGGGGCAGCACGTGGGGTAATTGGGCAGGTTGTCGGGGGCTGGTGTTTGTGCCGTGTGACCAATCCCCCCCGTCCCTAACATGTCTTTTTTTTGTTTTTTTTCCCCTTTTTTGCGGATGTTCAGAGCCGCCAAAGCCTTCGGAGATTACCTGTCCCAGACCCATCCCGACAGCCAGAACGGCTCCGGTGAGTTCCCCCCGCGGCAGCAGAAACGACCGACAACCTAGAAAAACACCGGAACCCGCCGGCAGATCGGCCCCCGGCGGCCCCCGTCTACTCGCCCGTTTCTCCTGCTGTAACGACTCAAACCTTAATCAGTCGCTGGTCTCGTCTTAGATTCAGGAGCCGTATGTCTATCCCATGCATGTTTAATACCCTCACTGTATTACCACCTCTACCACCTCTGCTGGGAGGCTGTTTCATTTATCTATCCATATGCCTATCCCATGCATGCTTCATATATCAGAGGATCCTGGCAGTAAGGGCAGTAAAGCCGTAGAATCCGCTGCCTGATTAAATTATCTCGACGCCTCCAGAAAAAGATACTTTTTCAAAGAAAAGCGAATCTGGAACATTTGATAAAGAAAACGATTCGCAAAAACCAAGCGATTGTATAAAAGACAGTTTCTGGGCAGAGGATCATAGGAGTTGTAGTCCCACCAGTTAAACGCTCCGTTTTATAGGCTGTGCATTGAGAGACAGACTTTAAAAAAAAAATCCAGTTAATTAGCAGCGAAGGTTAAAAGGGCAGATCTTTACCCCAAAACGAGCTTCGCAGCCAGAAAATAAGGGAGCAGATGCTGGTTTTTATACCGCGAGGTAACGTCTGGGCGAGATTAATTCTATCAATCTGCTGCCTCATTACCCGGGAGCCCAGCGGCACCTCCTCGCCCAAAACTAATGAAACAAAAAGTCACTTCCCCCAAAAACAACCGCAGCGCCGGCGCCCCCCGCAGGCTCCCTATCACCCAATAAAACGGGTTTCACATCTTTAGCGCACGTTTACAGTCTCGACGCCCAGCCTCCGCTCTGCAGGAGCCGTGACGTCTGTGGAAACACGCGTGAAGCCGCATAACGAGGCAGAGGTCACGCGTGTGGCGAGGGAAGGTGCTTTGGCACATGGCAAACCCTAGAAATGTAAGGTTTGGCTCAACTTGGGCGGAATTCAGGTTTTCAGAAGAATCCAGTAGCTTGATAGTGAGAGGCTGGGATGGAATAAAAGGAAGTTCTACTTTACTGAGAGAGTGGTAGATAAATGGGACAGCCTCCCAGCAGAGGTGGTAGAGGGTAATACAGTGAGGGGATTAAACATGCATGGGATAGACATACGGCTCCTGAATCTAAGACGAGACCAACGGCTGATTAAGGTTTGAGTCTTTACAGCAGGAGAATTAAATATCTGGATTTCTAATTGTGGGTTCCTTAGAACTCCGTGTAAAGATCTGACGGCTGGGAGTGATGGGCTCGGAAACTGAATGCGGTTCATTTACTGCTCCTTTAAACCCCGTATTACACCCGCGTGGGGTCTCCGGGCTTAAATAAAACGAACGGTAACTAAAGCAGTCATTTCCTCCCACTCATGGCCGGCGGATCGCTGAGCTAATAGCCCGGGGTGATTGCCGGCGGCTGAATGATTGACAGGTGGGCTTTAATCAGCCGTGACGTTGGCTTTAAATACCGCCGCGGAGGCCGCGTCTCAATCAATTCAATCGGATTTTCCCCGACCCGGAAATCCAAGAGAACAAAAATATAAAGAAAACCTTAAATTCCAAGAAACGGAGAGAGAAATAATACATTTATATCAAATAATCAAATTATATCTCCGCCAGAAATCCTCCCATCCCGAGGCGCGCTGCAGCAGAAAACGGAAGATATCCGCTACGGATGATAGGACTTGTAGTCCTCAGAAGACCCGGGATATATGGAAGGAGAGCAGAAAAGACTCCGTGGCGCAGCACCGACTATCAGCGGAAAATCTCTTCTTCCATATCCCCCCCGGGTTTATGTGACTACAAGTCCTATCATCCAATAGCATCGTGGAGATCTTCCGTTATTGTTACAATACGCGGAGACAGCCCGCTAGAGCCGGCACTTCTGATGGCGGCGGGCGGGAGTTTGGGGTAAAGAGACGCATATATTGTTCTGTAGATGAATATTTTTTCCTTTATTTTCTATCATTTTGGGTAAATTAACGCTCGTCCTCAGATCACCTCCTGGTCCAAGAGGACTCCCCCGAAATGCCCCAAAGCTCGCAGAATAAGCGGCGGCTCTCCACCGCGTCGGACAGCAAGCTGGAGCGGAGTTTCTCGGAGGAGCGGCGGGAGAAGCTGCCCAGCGAGGGCTCGAAGCCCCGCGTCTACACCATCTCCGGGGATGGACCCCTGCTCTCCGACCGGCACAGCGACAGCCTGGAGCTGGTGGTAATGAAGTCCGGGCACGAGGACAAGCATCGTTACCAGCACCGGCCCCACCACCCGCCCCTGCAGAGCTCCGGCAGCGCCCACAACATCACCCGGCCCTCCAAGAGCTGGTCGGGCAGCCGGCAGAACTCCAGGGAGCGCCCAAACGGCCCCCGGCTCAACGTGCCCACCCAGCACTCCTTCGATCTCGAGCAACACCAGGCCAGCGAGTCCGGGTGGCGCAGGAAGAAGCTGGAGCGCATGTACAGCATCGACAGGGTGTCCGGTGAGTGTCCGCGCCGGCCCTCCAGGGGTTACCCGGAGCGCGATCGGGCCGAGGCGACCACAATCCCTATCAGCCATCCTTTAGTGGCTACATTAGTGAGTGGCCATCTCTTTCTAACGAGCCCCCCAGCTTGAGATGGCGCAGGCGCGGAAATAAACCCTGCGGCCGTATTTAATATTTAACAAATTTAAAGCGACGACGACCGAAAAATATACAAAAAGAGGAAAATTCCCCAAAATAGGCAAAGTTTTATTTCTTGTTAATGCTGCTTCCGGGGTTCCGGAGCTGTTTCTGTTAATCCCTCTTAATCTCGTTCTCCTGCGCAGACGACGTCCCGATCCGGACTTGGTTCCCGAAGGAAAATCTTTTCACCTTCCAGACAGCCACGACTACTATGCAAGCGTGAGTCACAAATACCCCCCCCGGCGCGTTTCCCTAACTACCCACAAACCCCGGCGGCAACCAGAACATACAGCCCAGTACACGGAGGAGCAATGGGGTTATTTTAACCCACGATTATTCCACCCCCAACCTGCCAGCAGATCGGCCCCATTCGGCCCTGAATCAGTCGTTGGTCTCGTTTTAGATTCAGGAGCCGCATGTCTATCCCACGCATGTCTAATGCCCTCACTGTATTAGCCTCTACCACCTCTGCTGGGAGGCTGTTCCACTTATCTACCTCCTCTCAGTAAAGTAAAACCCCCATACATTACATGACGCAGTCCGCTCTGAGCGCTCGCTGTTTTCCGAGCCGTTGACTGTCTCGCCCCGAGGCCATCATCCGGCAGAGTGGGCTTTCTGAGACGCACCTGCGCTAATCCCGCCGAGCCGACGCGGGGATCTCATCCAGGGAGGCATCAACTTTGACAGAATTGGGGCATTCGCTTCAACCAAGAACAGGGGGGGCTCAGAGCCAACGATAGAAGCCGTTAAATGAAGCTCCTGAGGGCAAGCAGCTTTTAATGCACCTTTCAGCTGCTTGACTTCAGGTGTTGCTGCATACATTCAGAACGTCTGCACCGTGTCCCCCCCAAAAAGAGCCGTCACGTAACCGGCAGAGCGTAGGACCCGTGACCCGCCGGCAGTGGCTGCCGGGACCCCCAGATACATAAAGTAAAGTAAATAAAGCGTGTAAACGTGGCTGATGACCCCGCTTTCCTTCTCTCCTCCGCCTCGCGCCTCGCAGGATCTCGTAAGTATCTTTTTTTGCATCATTCTTTGTGCCGAGTTTTTTCACCCCGTGCCGTGGCATTAGAGTGCATGCGCCCCCCGTCTGTGCCGCAGCCTGTACCGGGAGGTCGTTCCCCGCCGTCCTGGCCCCCCTAGCCCTGGATCTGCAGTGATGGTTACACCTGTGCTCATGCACAGAGACCCCTAAACACTGAGGAGCTCTCAGTAGGACAGCCCGACAAGGAGACTATTGTGGCTCTTAGCCGCCGGTGGGTTGTCACATGTCTCGGCCATTTTATGCTTTTTTTCACCCTATAAAGCGAGTGTATGCTCTGCGGCACATGACGGGGGGGGTTGTGTTGTGCTTCACTGTATTACCCCTCTGTAAAGTTGCCCCTTTGCTTGTTTCCCGCACTCCGGGGTCTGTAGGAGGGGTGAGCGTTGCCCCCTCCGGCTTTGGTCTGGTTGCGGTACCGGTTCCGTGTCTCGTCTCTGTGCGGTCGGAGGGCCGGGTCACCCGTCTCCTGTGCGTCACCGTGGTGTCTCTCATGCCCCCCCCCCGCTGTGAAGTGCTTTTTGCCCCGCGCAGGGGTATTAATGACATAAACACGGTTTCTCAGGGCTTTCCGTGGCTACGCCGAGAGGAAGAGGCGGAAGAGGGAGAACGACTCGGCCGCCGTCATCCAGAGGTAGGGACGTCTTCTGCAACCATGGCTGTCGTTCCTCAAACTGTCTAACGATGTGACGAGCATGCGACATGAGGGCTTCCCGTGGGCCCCCCTCGCGCAGGTTCCTCGCACAGGTCCTCCACCAGGTCCTCCGCGCAGGTTCATGCAGGCAGGTAGCTCAGGTAGGGCTTGATGGAGAAGACCTTTGGCCGTTGACGCGCATCAGAGCGTTCAGTCTAACATCCCATGCTTTGGGCTCAAGAGCTTGCAATCCGTCACCCAGCAAAGGTTTGTTCATGGCGTCGTGTAGACATCCCCGACCGTAGCAAACACCAACCAGGCCACCAGGACAGGCGCTTGGAGCGTGAAGACACCATTTAGATTAAAGCGCGGCAAATTGGGGCTGAAAAACCCAAATTTCACCTTAAAAAACCCCAAAAGGTAGTAACTGGAAACATTGCTTCTCCGCACATCCAAGCGCTGAATGGGTTCGCGGCCCCCGCTGCGCTCTCTCCCTCCTTCGCCGTTATTAATGCCGCCCACGCCAGAAATACTCGATTTCCCGTCCGTGACGACAGCTCCAGATTAAGCGGATTCTCCCCCGGTTATTGTCCGGATTCGCCGTCGCGGAAGCGATTCTCGTGTTCCAGGAGAGCGAAGCGACTCCCACGGAGCTCGACGACATGTCTGCCACACGTCACCCGTCAGGAGCACGTCTCACCCCCCCCCAACACGGACGCGGCTCCTGCCCCGGAACCCGATGGCACCTTACCAACCAACTCGCCCGGGGAGCTTCGCCCGACGTGCTGCCAGTTAATGGAGCGTCACCCAAAAGAGCGCAAAACCCCCAAGGTGCCGGGAGTTCAGGAACCCAGAACCTGCCGGCAGATCGGCCCCCGTCGGCCCGTCTCTCAAACCTTAATCAGTCGTTGGTCTCGTCTTAGATTCAGGAGCCGTATGTCTATCCTGCGCATGTTTAATCCCCTCATGAGTAGAACATAACCGATAGTAACGGCCACAGAGTGTGTCCAGCGATCATGTGACACAAACCAGCCAATCCGGCCTGGGCAGAGACTTTAGGCGGTCCGAGCATGAGTAAAACGCGTGGGGCTGCCATGAAGCATGAAGGGGGTGTGGCTAGCATGAAACCACACCCACAGCAGACACTTTGTTCCGATTATAAACGCTCTATTTAACCCTTTCTTCGTTTTCATTTTCCCTTCTCCTTGCCGTCAGGAATTTTCGCAAACATTTACGGATGGTCGGGAGCCGCAGGATGAAGGCCCAAAGTAAGACAATAATAAAAGAAAAATGGCTGAATTTTTGGGGTCCCTCGGAGATCACCATATATTTGGGGGGTTTCTGAGCCTCAGGACTGCTCGCTCTCTGGGTAACGGATGCCGGGAGGGTTTGCTTTCAGTTCATCTTTAGGGGAAAAGATGTATTAAATCTATAGGAAAGAGCGTCAGCTCTTCAGGCTAGAGGCCTGTGATTTAATCGTCTTCTCCTTGTTTTTGCTGCTCCAGCATTTGCCGACCGCAGAGAGAGGAGCTTCAGCCGGTCCTGGAGCGACCCCACACCCGTGAAGGCAGACTCCATCCACGACTCCAGAGAAAGTGAGTACGAGTGCATGGCGGGTATAAAAAAAATGCTTTCCAAACTTAACTTTTATCACATACCATCTGAAGAAGAGACCTCCGAGGTCCCAAAACCTCATCCAATGATTCCCTTTTCTCGCGGGATTACACAGTCATACCCATTTTATCACACAAAGCCCTGGATTTATTAAGAATGTCGCCCCCTGCAGTATGAGGGGCAAAATGGTCCTTCCTGCAGACAAAAGCACCTCTCTGGGGTCAATTTCAGTGCCGGTTCCCTCGGGGGAGAATCACCCTGAGTGCCACTCGTCAGTATGAAGGGGGGTATCTGTCTGTCCATCTGTCTGACCCTGCAAGCTCCTAACTGTTGGTCCGTCCGGATTAGGCCACGATCTGCAGGACTCCTGCTCCGCTCTCGACGAGGAATGCAAGGATCTGAACTGGGAGGCAGAGCGAGAGATGGAGGTTCTGTCCTGCGACGGGGAGGACTTCATCCCACCCAAAATTATGGTGAGAAATGATTACCTGAAGGGCAGGTAAAGCCAAGTGGCTCTATCGTCCCCCTTGCCCCCCTCATAGCTCACGTACTCACCAGCACACAGATGTTTACACAAACACACTATTACACACTTTACACATTCATGCTCTCACACACATTCATGCTCACACACACACACATATTCATGCTCACACACACACACACACACACATTAATATTTATGCTAATACACACACATTTATAAATACACTCTAAGATAATCATGTTTACATAGGGCTGGTCAAGCAATTGCCCCCCTGCCCGTGGGGTAGAATTACAGGGCTCCCCCATTCCGACAGTTAAAGATCGCTGTCAGTAATCAGAGTCAGATCATATTATCGGTGCCGACGTCACAGACCGAGATGTCCCAATAACTGGTGTTTATTCACAATTTTCTCTTTTCCTCCGCAGCTAATTTCATCCAAAGTCCCCAAAGCTGAATATATTCCAACCATCATACGCAGGGACGACCCGTCCATCATTCCCATCCTATACGTAAGTGGCTCCGGCGCATGCGCGCCCAGACATTCAGTCTTTATAACGGAACTTGCATGTCTTATAATGTATTATTATATATAAACAGAAGAGAACTGCATTCACTCACTTCCCCCACCTTATGACATCACGTGACATCACCCCCCCTATAAATATATTTCTATCTCTCCTAGAGAGAGCTGCGGATCCACAAATAAAAACCTCATTAATATTGGCTGCAGACATCTTCATATTACTAGAAATCCTAATTTATCATTTTCTTCACTAAAACAAACACATTAACCGTACGCGGATACAATCGTTTCCATGGAGACCAATTAACCTACATCTTATTTCGATTGCTGTTCACCAACATTTACTCTTTTCTGTTTTAGGATCACGAACACGCGACATTTGATGATATTCTAGGTAGGTCCCTCGAAATCCACTCTGCGAATCCTAGTTAAAGAAAGTTATATATTTGTCAGCGGAGACGCAACGTTTTTTTATTCCAGATCTTTAAAATCCGCCATTCTACGCAGACGAATTTTCTCTCGCATGTTAAGCCAATAAACCTGCGGATCCATCATTTCATTATTCCCGCTACAAGTTTAATTAAATCACATTAAAACTAAACAGAGGCTTTTAAGACGCCTTTCCCGTTTCTATGGCAACAGCCTACCACAGCATGATTTTACGTCATGTGATATTTAGGCATTCCCAGCAAAATTAGGAATGATAAAAACGTTTACGCGATGAAAGAATTGTTTCGGGAAGGGTCGGGGGGGTCGGCAGGAGCGGGAATGCGGCTCTTAAGGGATCATTTAATAAATTCCGCAGAGCGGGTGGGACAGCAGCTTTAAAACGTTTCCTGACGCGTTCTCTATTCACAGAGGAGATCGAAAAGAAACTCAATATATATCGGAAAGGCTGCAAGATCTGGGAGATGCTCATTTTTTGCCAGGTGGGTAAATACCCCAAACACTGGGGGGGGGGGCTTTGGGGGAATAGGGGGCCGGTAACCGGGAGAAAAAAAGAAAAGTAAAAAAAATGCTTATATTTATCAAGAAAAATAAATATTGTATGCTCTATAAGTAAATTTGGGCGATTTGCCATGAGGCGCTATGTAAAGGCAAGCCGGTAGCCCCTCTCCCGAGTCCTGCACTTGTTAATAATGAAGTTACAGCATCAGCCAATCAGGAAGGGGGGCAGATACATTTTCTAATACCATGTAATTAACCCCCCAAGTGCTTCTGCCCCCCAAATCGCAGACATTTCCCGCTGGCAGATTACATTTTCTATCGGTTTTTTTTTTTAATAAAACATCCCACTTCTGCACCGGTTTTCTGAGGCTTGTTGTCTTCCTGCAGGGGGGGCCGGGGTATTTATACCTGCTGAAAAACAAAGTCGCTACGTTCGCCAAAGTGGAGAAAGAAGAGGATCTTATAATGTAAGTCAGTGTGATGTCATTTCTCACCATAAAAAGGGGTTTTATAACTCAATATTAATGACAAAAACATTAACAATGTGCTTGCGGGACCTGTGATGGCGCCATATATACTACTAATAATAAATAATATATAATAATAATAATAATAATATAACAATAATAATAATATATAACAATAATAATAATAATAATAAATAACAATAATAATAAATAATAAATATATAACAATAATAATAATATACAATAATAATGATAAATAATAAATATATAATTATAATATTTTATACATTATAATTTATATTCACAAAACTTTATTGTTAACCAAAAATTTCTGAATTACTGTTTTTCTATATATATTTTTTAATCGCGCCCCATATATTGATTCGATATGATAATAAAACCTCTTTTTTGAGGAAATATTATATAAAAAAATAGATATTTTTTATATACGCAGGTTAAAACGATGTCATAGAATGCGAAGGTCTTTTATTTGGGTTAATTTCAAATAAAATAAATAATAAAGTGAAACCCCAGCACGCAATTAAAAAAAAAAAGGTTTATGTCAGAAATTTTGGGTTGAAATTACAGTATTCGGTTCTCGCCTTAGCTAGTGAATTTCACCGTGTGTTTTTTTAAATTACCCCCCCATTATCAAATTGAAATTAGTATAATAAGGGCCATTTATTTCTGTATTAGCCTCTAACGCATCAGCTGGGAAGCTGTTCCACTTATCTACCACCCTGACAGTAAAGTAACTTTGCAGATTAGGTCTGCCTCGCGGGGGGTTCTGCCATCCCGCGGAATGTATCACTTTTAGAACTAAATCATATGTAAACATGTAAAATTTAGCTTTATTCAGCATTTTGCTGGGAAGGCTTAAATGTCATGTGACGCACAAAAAGGCACCGACAGTCTGTTGCCATAGAAACAGAAAAAACCCTTTCTTAAATGTTTCTGTCGTCTTTTGCGCAGAGGGAAGAGACGGCGACGGATCTGCTGTATTTGCTTTGCGTAATAAAGAGCGCGTCATTAACTATTTACAGGCTGGTTAATAATAAATGCTACTTTTCCAGGTTCTGGAGAAAGCTGAGCCGCTTAATGAGCAAAATGAACCCGGATCCCAACGCGATTCACATCATGGGGTGTTACGTGCTCGGAAACCCCAACGGGGAGAAGGTGAGCTGGGGGGGTAGATATTAATTATAGAATAATACGAATTATCGGAGTTATTATCTAAACGCGAAGCTGCAGGGTTTGCAGGATGAATTATTTGTTATTCGGTGGTCGGTAACGGCGTCGTCGGCACGGCTAGGGAATTAACCGCTAAACAGTTACTGCAATGGCCTGACGGTGAGATCGCTTTATAGACGGTAACGGGCCACTTATTTTATAATGGTGCGGAATAAGCAGGGACGGGCCCCGTGCTGCCGTTATTAACCCATTCATGGCCGTCTGTTGTAGCTTTTCCAGAACCTGAAGAACCTTATGAGTCCTCACCGGATCGAGTTCAAATCCCCTCTGGAACTTTCCGCACAAGGTAAGATTGGGCAGAAATACCCCCCGCAGGGGTGGGAAGAGGGGCTTTTTCACCATTTAAGTAAAATTCATATCCTGTTAAAAAAAAGCCCTGGGGTTCTATCAATAGTTACTCATCTAACAGCGATGAGCTGCCCCAGATGTGACGGACTAATGAGCCCCCCCGGGGCAAATGCCATTTTATGGAGGGCAGAGAGCGCAGCTGGTGACAGGGAATTCACTTTCCACCCATAATTAAAAACCTTGCTGCGTCTCCCAGGAGCGATCAGCATCTCCCCCCCATCCAGCGCCAAGATGTCCGTTACAATCCCCCTCAAGGTCACACGGAAGACGTCTCTGCAAAGAATCTGACATCTAACGGGGTTACGGGGATCATTATTACCCCAGCTGGGGGGCTGGCTCACCAACGTGTTCTCCAGACTTTGGGGGGATCAGTACAATCTGTTACCGGGGGGATTCCCAACAGTAACGTCGGCTTAGGAAAAAAAACAAAAAATCATGTGATATTTTGGGTGACTTTCCCGGCTCAAACACCGCACTGAGCTGATGCTTTATGGCGATGCTAATGAAGTCCGTCCTCCATAGACTTTAATGAGTCAGAGAGTCCGGCTGGGTGATTAAGACTGAGCCATTCTATTGTTCCCCACAGGCAGTATGATAAGGAGTCGCGGTGTTTAGTAGATCGGGGGTCAGATAACAGAGCGGGAATCATACAAACGGCTGATATGCAGCTGCCTGAAAACTTTATATTACGGGACAAAAACTACAACTGGGGTAAAAAAGAAAACATAGCGATATTTATAAAAACGTATTTTTAACCCGACACGAGGGATTCGGTTAAACCGTCTGATCCAGAGTTATATTATTGAACGCTTTGTCTTCGTAGGGAAGCAGCTGATAGAGACGTACTTTGATTTCCGCCTCTACCGCCTGTGGAAGGCTCGGCAGCACTCCAAACTGCTGGACTACGACGACATCTTATGAGCCTCTGAAGACCCCCGAAAAGGAGCGGGGAATTTCAATCGCTTTGGGAGCCATTTTCTTGCCGGTTGCCGGTGGGATGAATCCGTCCGCCGGGATCGTCCGGTCTGGAGAAGGCAGCGCCGGATAACGAGAGAGAAGCGGAGGCCGACAGACGCCCCATTCGGGATTTTTTGCCGGGAAGGGCCGCGTTGGTAAACGGCGCGCCTGAGCCGGAAGTCGTAGAGAAGTTGGTCGTGGATGGGAAGTCTCCGGGATGCCGAGATTCACCACTTCAGGGCAAAAAAACAACAAATTTATACGAAATAAACGGACCCGGAAATTCAAGGTCCTTTCGAGACTCGAGCTCAGGTTTTCTTAAGACAATAATTTGAATAATTCTTGCACTGAAGAGCAGGACCAGCCTTTAAACCACTTTGGACTTTTTTTGTAGCAAAATCCAGGTGACCTTTATAGTCCGTTGCCGCGACGGCGCGGCGGGCAGAGCGGCCAATCAGAAGCGCCGTACCTAGATAGTACTATATATTATATATATCCTTAGGGCTTTAGTTACTTGTGGGGTCCGCGTAGCAAATAAGTGCAATTTAACTCGTAACTTAGTATATCCAATTGTTAAAAAAAGACTCCGACGGGGGAGGGGTGTTTGTTTCGACCCCTCTGCCCCGCTTAGGGCGAGCGCGGCGGCGTACGAAATATCACCAGCAAATGCGCGGTTAATCCCGGCCGGCGGCTGCCGCCAAACCTTTCGCCGTCCGCAGATCCGTTGTTGCAATATAGAGATATTTCTGCGGGTCGCGTATTTAATAGGCTTTGGTAGAATGAGATATTTATATATACATTTACACACATATATATATATATATACACACACGTTAACGGGGTGCTGGGGTCTTCACCGCGCCGGAGGTCAGAGGTCGTTCATTTTTTGGCGCCGGTCCCCCCCGTTACTTTCGGCGGGTATCGGACTTTTTTTTTTTTAAGCGTTGTATTAAACGCAAAGACCTAGAACGGTTAGACGGGCTCTAGAACCGGGCCTCGTGTTTCTCGACCCGTTACCGAGGGCGATACGGACCTCGTCTTTTTTGATTGATTTTTGGGTCGAGGACACGGGCCGGAATTTACTCGTAGCGCCCAACTTCGTATTAAGCTTAAATAGTCAATTTTAGTGTAACCAAAAAAAACCCATCATCACCCCCCCATCCCGGACCATGTACATGCGCAGAAATCTGCCCGGGTAGTTAGCGCTCGGAAAGACTGCTTCTCTTTGCATAGAACTCTAGGGCCTTTTCGCCTAACTTGCATAATGTACAGTTAATATTTTGGGGAACACTTTCCAAACACAATAAACAGCCATAATTTATTCCCCCCAAAATGTATAGAATTTTTTTAAAAAATGACTAATATTTGCACACATTTAACAAATTCGCCCATTTTAAAGAAAATTTAATAAATGCATTTATGGTGGCGGATCGTACTTTTTGGCAGGAGATCCGTTTTAGGTTTTTCGGCTGCTTTACCCCCCAGTGCCTTTATAAACATCTCCAGCAGGGGGCGCCGATCCGACCGAGCTCTGCCTGCATCCTATTGGTTCCAAAATACTTTAAATATTATTATTATTACTATTACTATACTAATAATCATAGAACACTGATACATATCTAACGCCATTCATTGAACTGATACCGTAACAGGCGTGTTCGGGGTAATTTCACACGTTCAGGGGGTAATTACCTGAGCTGGCACTATGGGGGGGGAAATCCCCCCCATATATCAGGTTATTACAGCGCAATAATTTGACTAGAGAAACACGCAGGGAGGGGCAATAATGAATCCATGAATTGATTACCAATATATCAATAAATCATCAATCCTCATCGTCTCGCGACCCCAACCCCCGCCGTTTGGAAAGGGCCGGTCGTGGCCACAGACACGACACGTAATCATTTTCTTAAAGTTTCCAGTGATATGGATACGACTCGTTCGCCGTACTCAGGACAATTATTCTATATTTCCATAAAACCCATAAACGCATTCCGTCGCCCGTATCCACGGTAACATATAATAATCGCACGGCTGTTTCTATGTATCCGCGAATCCTAGTATCATATGAGGATGAAATATATGAATGTATCAGAAGCATATTGAACTATTTAGAGGTTAATGTATAGATAATGTACATAGTATTGCTGACGGGGGGTTAATAATAAGGCAAAGACCTTGCGTGTTACCCGAAGGGTTAACGCGTATCGGAATAGGTCAGCCACGGAGATAACGGCCATTTCTATTGGTCGGTGTAAGCGGGAAGGGGTTAACGTATAGGATTTTTAAGCTATATTGTACAGTTATTTGCCGCGTATTTCCAGGAATTAAGGTGGAAAGACTGTTAACCCCTTCACGACCAAGCCCATACATGTCCCGGCTCACAATGCATTGTCATTAATGGGTTTAGGGACTTAAGGGGTTAAAGAGTTGAGAGACCCCCCCTGAGGAAGGTCAGGGGCAGATAGGCGACTCGTGACTTTGTACCGGGGAGTAAATTGCAGTTTTTGGGTACATTTCTCACGGGCGCGGGTGATAATATTTGCACCTCTAGGACATGTAGGATTGTCGGTGTGAATCGAATCGTTACGGGTTCTACCCGACTCACCATCGCTGTAACTTCAGGCATTTAACGGTGTGACTGTTGGAAGGAGACGCCGTGTGTGTTGGGGGGGGCTCCGTGTCCGGACCCCCCCCTCGTGTCGTCTGGCCGCCATCACCTTGTAATCGTCTCTCTTGCATAGAACTCGATCCGCACTTCGTTTCACTGAAGATTCCGCGTTATTCGTCCATTTCTCGCGTCGTACGGACCGGAGGCCTCGGCCCGCGAAGGGTTAATCACGACTCCGGGTTTTATGCCTTTTAAACCTTTTTAAACTCTCCAAAGTGCAAAGAGCCATGTGACGTCACCCTCCAATAAACATCCTTGAATTGTTCTCTCGCGGCGTCCGTCTGCTTGGGGGGTTTCATCGCACTGCAAGGGGACACAAGGGGCATCGTCAACTAAATACAGAGAATTACCCCCCCACACACCAAAAAAACAGACAGAACTCGTAACAAAGACAGTACGGTAACAGAGCTCATAGGTCCCTTCTTCGTATGAAATCCCACCAAGCGAGGGCAGATTATGGCCAGGTTTGGGGGATTAGGTGTGATTCTGCCCCAAGGACAGGGGTCACTGATCGCGCACAGACCCCCCGGGAACCCGCTGTCAGGTGTTTAGGTTCGAGCCGGTTGGGGGGTATCAGATATCACCCCGCGGATTTCCCAAGGAACCCCAATATTGGCCATCATGTATTTGGTATAAATAGGTCAGGATCGGTCATCGTTGCCCCCCAGGAGAGTAAAAGGTACTTGCCAGACCATGTTGTTACCATGACTACAGTCAGGGGCAATCGCAGGTAATACCTTGGGGTAATACGGAGGGATCGGGGTATTTACATGACAGCGTCCTACACATAAAGGGTGATGGACACGGGGGGCCACGGGGCAACAACAACACCAAGCAAGTAAATGGGGGGGTCCTGCCCCTGGGTTGGCAGCAGAACAAGGGAGGTGCAGATACCACGGGCATCAGAAAGAGAAGGTTGGGGTAAATTAACCGACCCTTCATGGCCACTCCGGCGTCAGTGAGAGGTTTAAGGTCTTTATATTCATTACACTGATTCCATTCCACAGTCTTTTTCTGCTGCTATGGCAACAGAGCATGAAGAATTTCAGACTATTCGTGCCATCGGGCTCGGTGCGGAAATTGCCCCCCATCTGCTCCGCTCTCAATCTGGCAGAAGGGGGGCTCGTCGTCTAAAATATGTTAAACATCAGAGGACGCCGGCCGACGAGACGCACGTGAGACCCCGGGGCTGACAGTCTCGCTGCGCTCTAATCACAGGTTTGGTCGGTAAAGTCAGGGCAGATGCGGCGATTTCTATAACGCGGTTACAAAGTATCCCCTACGTCAGACTCCCGCGGCGCCGTAACCCCCGCACAGGTCTCCAGCAAGAACGGGGAGATAATCCCCTCTGCCACCTCTGCTGGGAGGCTGTTCCACTTCAATGCCACTGCCATCTATTTTGGAGATAATACGCATCCAGGAATCTGCCCTCCCCGGGGCATTCATAGAGAGCGTCCCAGATCCCCGCTGGTCGCTGCAGATAGGAGCGCTATCAGACCCAGAGCAAGCAGCGCTGAGCAGATAAACCCCCCTCACCCAACCAACGACCTCACTAACCGCTAGATTTCCACCCGATGATGTCATCAAGCGCTTGACCACAGCAGAACCTCTCAAACTGGAATGTCGGGGTTACAATGGGAAGAAGTTTTACGTTGCTGAGGGGGTGGTAGATAAGTGGAACAGCCTCCCAGCAGAGGTGGCAGAGGATATTACAGTGAGGAGATTTTAAAGAGACTTTAAGGGTCGAGTAAAACAAACATCGACTCTCCCTGCAAAGCAACGAAGTCGCGGAGAATACGGAAGCGCGTGTTTAGCAGATGTGGCCCCCAGACCCGGACTTCAAACGGAAAGAGCTTCTGAAGCCCAGCAACGGGGGTCGTGGGGGCCGCGGACCCCGACTAATAGATCCCCCCTCCCCCCGATACCTCCTGGGAACCAACAGATCCTCGGAGAGGGAAGATCCAAACCGCGGGGTATTTGTGTAACCGAGGGGGGCATTTAGAAGAATAATGGGGGGGTTATTTACCCCGTTTAATGGAGCCGTATGCCTGTCCCATGCATGTTTAATACCCCTCACTGTATTACCCTCTACCACCTCTGCTGGGAGACTGCTCCACTTATCCACCCCTCTCTCAGTAAAGTAAAACGTCTTTGCATTGCATTCCTCCGACCCTCTAGTGTTAGATTCCGGTCTCTTGTTCTTTGCCCGGTTTGCTCCGGTTTTGCCCGCGTTTCCCGGGTGGTCCGGGGGGGGGGGGTCAGTCGCGTGTGAATCATGTTTTAGGGGATTTATGACGGTCGGGATCAGGGGGTAAAACTCCTAATTTCTGGAACCGATTCCTTTTCCATATGAGAGGTAAGAAGGTCACGAAACAAACAGACCTTTGACACCCGGTGACCGACTTCGCAGCAGCAGTAAAGCGAGCGAAGAATTCGGAGGTTTATATGGAACACGCGCTTTGGATTTTTTCTTTGAAAAAGAGCAATTTTCATCAAATTTTACAGGAAACACATGTTTGCTCTGCTGCTTTACCCAATTACTGCTAAACTGCCCCATAAGAAAGGACTGCTCGTAAACAAACGTTATGATGTCACGCGGGGGGCCAGCGCGGGGGGGGCGAGCGCGGGGGGCATTTCCGCAGCTGTTTCTGCGCTTTATGTTCTCGGATGAAAGGGAAGCGATTGTCGCCAAACGGCCTCTCCGTGCGAGTAAAGCTCGCAGGTTTCAGGTGAAATCAGTCAACGCAGTAAATTTAAGAATGTTCACTTTTTAGGAGTTTGGAATCGTTCTACGCGCGCGGCCATTTTGCGTTTTTAAACCCCGCCCCTTTGACTCCCAGGTTACTGCACCTGGATGGAGTCGGATCCTATCCCCAGCCCGCTGGGATCTTTAGGCAGAAAACGGCCTTCCCGGCAGGTTAGGATTACCAGACCCTCCGCTGCCGACACGGGGGGGGGAATCGCCAGCTTTCACATTTTCTGCCCATTCCAGCTCCGTCCCCAAATCTGCCCCCAGCGCCCGGGATCTCACCCTCAATAAAGTGACCGAAATAAATCCAATTTACTTAGAAATCCATCCAGATATTAACATCAGCTGCCGGTGAATTCCACATCTTACCGGTCCTTACTGCTAAATCCCTTACTGACTGGATCTACTCTACCAACTCGCTAACCGACTGGATCTACTCAACCAACCCGCTGACTGACTGACTGGATCTACTCAACCAACTCACTAACCGACTGACTGGATCTACTCAACCAACTCACTAACCGACTGACTGGATCTACTCAACCAACTGACTGGATCTACTCAACCAAGTAACCGACTGACTGACTGGATCTACTTAACTACTTTGCCCCTCACGCCCGGGGTCTGAAGACGGACTCCTCACATCTGCGATGTATTTGGGGGTGGGGGGGGCAAGTAGGACTCCAGATGCCCTCAGAAAAGCATGAAGGTGCAGCTGCTGTTTTTTAAAGGGTTGGGAGTCACGTGGGGGGGGGAGGGGAGAAGAGAATTTAAACTCACTCAAAGGAACTAAAGCGCCTCATTCACCGCTCACCTCTGCCAGCCTCCCACCGGGTACAGAGGGGTCTCTGCCAGCCTCCAACCGGGTACAGAGGGGTCTCTGCCAGCCTCCAACCGGGTACAGAGGGGTCTCTGCCAGCCTCCCGTCGGGTACAGAGGGGTCTCTGCCAGCCTCCCGCCGGGTACAGAGGGGTCCCTGCCAGCCTCTTATCGCCGGTGACCGGTACGTGCCAATGCAATGTTTGTAACACAATGGATTTTAACCCCTCGATGTGTGTAGCCAGGTATAGATATTGTTTTTTTAAGGGGATCGGTGATAGTGACCCCGGCACAAAATGGGTTAATGTAAGTGGCTCATCGCTAATTAAAAAAAAAGTTAATTTTTTTAATCAAATTTGTATATTTTTCTTTCTTTACGTCTTTGATTGAGATGAACCTCTTTAAACGTCATTCTGGGACATTTATATTATCATTTATTTTATTTATATTATATTTATATTATATTTATATTATTATTTATTTGATTTATATTATTATTGAATTGAAAGCGTTCTATTTGATTGATCGCGTTGTCATGGAGATCTGTCTATTGGTAATAATAACGTACATTTGGATATTGTGGAGCGACGGCCCGCGGGCGTTTTGTTTAGGATTCGGGGGGTAAACGGGTAACAATGTATCTGGCGGTGACCGCGGACTGAATTAAAAGAAGAAGTCGCCGCATCGGCAAAAAGCAAAGTTTAAAAAAAGAATTCAGTTTTGCTGCCATCATCATTTCTCTTCGCAATGTTCTGCTTTTCTGTGGATGGCAGGTGCAACAAAAGGGGGCAATAATCTCGGGGGGGCTTTTTTAAAAATAAAATATCTATAAATAATCTTATTTCATTGGTGGTTTAATTAAACAGAATATTATTAATGGTTTTATATAGCGCCATCATATTCCACAGCGCTGTACACTGGGGAGAGATTATATGCCAGCCGGACTTTAATTAGGATTCCGCCCCTTTAAGATGCAGTGAGATTAATAACCATGGTGAAACGCGTCGACGCACTAGAAGGAAATGTCGAAATGTCTGAAGAAACCCGCGCTACCTTTACTTTTTGTGATCGGCTCGGACGATAGAAACTGCAGAGCCCTAGAAGCTTTCAAGACCTCAGCGGTCCTTTCTTCAAATGTATCGATTGCATGTAAAGAAGAGACTTCTGGACTAACATGATAATATATGTTGTTGTTTTTTTGTTAAAATAAGTATAACGGTATTTTTTGTTTTTTTTATTGAATACCTTGGAATTAACCCTCTCTTTGTCACAGAATGTAAGTTTTTATCTCGTCGCGTTCTGCGCTGTTGCAAAAAAGATAAGGCGGCCGCTAGCGAGCGAGAAACGATTCTCTCAACTGGGGCAGGGATATTAAGATGAGTCGGGGGGGGGTATATTTAGACATAATTCAAATATAGGTGTTTTTTATTTAGTGATCCGAGAAATAAGAATCGGGATAAAAATGCACAAAAAGTTAACTGTTTAATCTAAGAAAATGAATATTTTAGTGCTTTGTAACATTTAGACAAGAAGGTGAAGAAAGGGCAGAGGGACTGACCACACAGAACAGGTACACTTGGCATGTGTATATAAACAATGCACAGTATTTTGGGGGGGGGGACCTTCTGAGTACTGAAAGGGTGCTTGGCAATAACGGGGTTAAAATGCAGAACGGGGGGGTGGATATTAGGAAACGGTATAAACGCGCCTGTAACTCGTCCGCCTCTCTTATCAGGGAGATCGCGAAACGCGTCGGTTTGTAAAAACTTTCCTGCTACCTGGAAATACTCTGGGGGCTCCCACCAGATTCTGCCCGGCAGAGGGGAAGGGGGGGGCAGCGGGGGCAACGGGGTCTGTCTGCTCGGTGCAGCAAATACATTCTTCCTGTAAATGCCCCACAAACAGCCGGCAGCGGGGCACAAAGTCTCGTAAAACGAACAGCCGAACAGGAACAGATGCGGCTCGAGACCCCAGTGAGATTCAGAGCGTCCCGAGGGATCTCCCACCTCTGGATTCTCGGGGTCTGGGGTATACATTCAAGTCTTGGGGGGGGGGGAACCAGGGTTTTAGGAGGTAGGTAGCCAGATAGGGAGGTCATTTAGCCCTGAGCTGTATTCTCTAACATCTATGCCCCTTATAACGGGGGTCACGCAAATTACCCCCTCACTCCCTCTGAAGCCGGAGAAATAATGATTAATAATATCTAATAATCATAAAGGCCCCGCAGACCCCGACCGAGCCTCGCTCCTGAATTGTGACTCTTTTCTTCGCTCTGTAACCATTTCCCTCCCGGCTCCTCTCGTTTTTTCCCCTAAAGATCCAGATCCGGGTCCAAGATGGTCTTCGAGTCCAAACAGGGCTGCCTGCTGGCTCTGCTGGCGATTTCCGTGGTCTCGGTGACGATCGCTCTGATCCTGAGCGTGGTGAGGAACGTCGACGTCACCCTGCCGCCCGGCCTTAAGGTAACCCCCAGACCCTCACTGCATGGAAGGGCAACCGTCGGGGCAGATTAGATGGTCTTAAGGTAACCCCCGGACCCTCACATCCGGCAGACACTGGACTGTTTGTAGACCGACCATGGAGTCGGCTGTAAGGTCATTTCTTGGGACATATAGATATAGAACAGTTGCTGCCTCCTCACGGTGTGGCCCCTATAGACCGATCGTGACGTGGCCCCTATAGAACGATCCCTCTCCTTTCTCCCCACAGTACGGGATGGTATTTGACGCCGGATCATCGCACACCTCGCTGTTTATTTACAAATGGCCGACAAAGAAAATGACACGGGCATCGTGAGTCAGGCCCATGTCTGCGACGTGGAGGGTAGGTAACGCGAGACGAGACAAGGGAGGGGAGAGTAAAGAAAGACGTTTCTGCGGCTCAGCGACGTCTAATGTCGGGAAGATACTTTTGGGCTTTTTGCATAAAATGTATGTACGACGGCTGGTTCTTATCGTACGGCAGAGCTTCTGTAGAGCGTTTACACGGAGGTCGGTAGTTGGGAAACGGTTCCATGTAACGGGCAGCGGTCTCACGTATCTCTGATCTCTGCGTCACCATAAACTTCACGGACAGACATGGAGACAGAAGACATGAAGATGGTTCTGGAGAACAGACAAGTGGGTTTCGCCGGCCCCGGGGTCTCCCCATTTAACCGTCATCTCTAACGTTGCAGGAGGTGGTATCTCCAGTTACGCTTTGGACCCTCCTGGAGCCGGACGGTCTCTGGTCCATTGTCTGAATGAAGCCATGTCCATTATCCCACCAGAGAGACAGAGAGAGACCCCCGCGTATCTGGGAGCCACCGCCGGGATGAGGCTACTCAGGTACAAAGCCAGATGGGCGCTGATCGCATCACCGCGGCGTGCCAAAAACTTATCCTGGGTTATAAATCGCACCGCAGACCCAGGAGCTTCCCGGGAATGAACGGAATCTCAAACACGCTTCCCCGGTCGCTAGCAGGCGATACAAGAAGTTACAGTTACAAGAAGCAGACACACAGACATAGACTAACGAGACTGGAAAACAAACCTCGGGCCAACCGCTATTTACATTAAAATGTGTCCATAAAGTGAATCCATTCTTAGAGGTCCCCATTGGGGGTCTCCACCTCCACAGCTAGCGGATTCCTGAGGTTTACAGCCCTCCCTATAAAGAGCATCCTTCTCTAATAGAACACGAGCTCCTGTAATCATAACGGGGGGCATTTGGTTATTGGTGTTGTAGCACATGGATGGACTCTCTTCACGGTTCATTTGGGCGTCTCACGGGGCTTCACTTTTCACCCCCTAACCAAGGCCAGTTGTAGCCATTGTTTAAGAAGGTCTTCATACCCCCAGTACGTTACACAGGCTTTACCGACACAGCTGATTTAAAGCCCCTAAGCAGGGTTATCCATACATCTTGGGCCGTTCATGGTGGGTCGGTGTAGGTTCCTTCTCTAGATAGCGAATCACATCTCTGGGTCGTATCTTGTAGGCTGGAAGACGGTACCGTCGCTGACAAGGTGCTGGACGAGGTCTCTAAAACCATCCGCAGCTACCCTGTAGATTTTCGAGGTGCTCGTATAATTACCGGCAAAGAAGAAGGAGCCTACGGGTGGATAACCATCAACTACCTTCTGGAGTCGTTCATGAAAGTATGTTTTCCCGTTCCGTAAGACTTCAGAAGTTGTCTCCCCCGGTCTGCGATCAATAACTTTTATTAAGGCGGGAATTATTTTTCATATACATCAAATGTTTTTCAGTACTCTTTCAGCGGTCAGTGGGTCCGACCCGTTTCTTCCAAAATATATGGTGCGCTGGACCTCGGAGGGGCTTCGACTCAGATCAGCTTCATCCCAAAAGTGACTATACAGGACCCCAAAGAGAAGGCCGATTTCAAACTCTACGGATACCCCTACGACATTTATACCCACAGCTTCCTGTGTTACGGGCAAAACCAGGCTCTGAAACAGATGCTCGTCAAAGCCGCGGAGGTGAGAAAGCCCCCCCAGGAAATGAAGGGGTTAACCAGAGACACGTCCACCTCCATCATGCAGCCAGTGAGCATTTAGGTCTCCAGTTGTCCGTCTTATCTCCAAGCCATAGGGTGGGACGCCATGCTTCTCTTGTAGACCCTTAGAAGTCCTTGTTACCAAAGCCGTTATAGGCTTCCCCGTCTGTTCTAAAGAGCTTGCAATCGGTCTCAGACCTTATAGAGTCCAACGGTTCAAGAGGTTTAGAACTTGGGTCTTTAAGACAAGAAGCAGATCTGCAGATTTTTGGATGACCAGCTTGGGGAACGATCTCGGATGCGCAGCCGTTATCGCGCATGCAGGTGACGTCATCACATTGGGAACCTAGCGTAACTTCTTCTCTCGCTCAGGGCCAGGATTTAACAAAGAGCGTCCGCGTCCCCTGCTATCCCAAAGGATACGACGGCAGCGTCCCTCTGCGGTCCTTGTACGACAGTCCGTGCACCGCCGCCGCGGCCCCCACGCCACCGGGATCAGCGCAGGTCAACGTGATCGGGACGGGCGATGCCAACGCGTGCCGGACGCTGATCCAAAGCATCTTTAACTTCAGCGCCTGCAGCGGTCAGGCTTCCTGCTCGTTCGATGGGGTTTACCAACCGCCCGTCGACGGCAACTTCTTCGTAAGTCGGAAGATAAGGAGATAAATATCCTCGGTGATAATTATCTCTGTAAGAACGAGGAGTTTCTCCTTGCTTTCGGATGCCAGCAGCCTGACGGAGAATTAGTTAAGGGGGTAGTGGGAGCAGGAGCTGCGCTTTTATACTTATTTAATTTTTAATTAATTTTATAAATGATTTCTTTTTATTTTTATTATTTATGAAACAGAACGTTCCGGTAAACGCTTTCACTAATTAGACCCGTTTGGGTCATCTTCTTCCTCTCCAGGCCTTTTCTGCTTTCTTTTATAATTTCCGTTTTCTGAATCTGACGTCGGGACAGACCCTGACGACCGTAAAAACCGCCATCGAGAATTTCTGTGCCAGGGACTGGAGTGAGGTAGGCGCCATTCTTCATATACAGAAAATATTATATATAAATATCGTAATTTATATAAAACTACAGTCCAAAAGTTTCTAACATAAATCAGAAAACCCAGGCGTGATGGGAGTGAAGTTTCAAAATGAGGTCCATTCCCTTCCTATCCTTGGTTTGCCTGGCGGCCCCAGAGATGCAGATTAGGACCCCGAGCGGATAGTTTTCTGATATCGGTCATTACTTTTGCCACTTGTTGTGTATTTCCAGCTGGAATCATCCTACCCCAAAGAGAGGAGAGACCGGCTGCGGGATTACTGCGCCAACAGCAACTACATCCTCACCCTGCTCCTGGACGCTTACAAATTCACCGACAATAGCTGGAATTCCATTCGCTTCGTGAAGCAGGTGATGACCCCTTCTAACCCCCCCGAAACCGTCCGTAACACACGCTACAGCGGCTGCCGGGGTCTCAAAGGAGCTCTGTGGCTCCTGCCCCACTTGTAGCCGAGGGCGCCCCGGGGTATCACGTCATACCCCGGGCTCTCACGCTCTCTTATTGAAAAAGTCCTGTTTGTTCTTCTCTCTGTAGACCCCCTGGGACTGCAGACCCTGCAACGTCCCCACACAACGGTCACGGAACCAAGAGATGGACACACGTGTGTTCCTCGTGCAGCCACGGGTGTGTGTCTCTTGGTTCTGCTGGTTTATGTTATGCTGTGGCCGGGGCAGCTTCCAGTCTATGGGGCAAAGACATTGATAAAGTATTAGGGGCCACCAACACATCCGGCGCATGCAAAGTTCCCAAATAATGTAACTTCCTCTGGCGATGGGCGCTCATCACGCCGCATGTTACTTTGTTACAGGTAGCGAACACGGACATCGGGTGGACGCTGGGCTACATGCTGAACCTGACCAACATGATCCCGTCCGACAACGTCCTCACCATGAAAGCGCAGGACTACGACCTCTGGCTGGCATCCATCGTTTTTATTGTTTTCAGTCTGGCTTTGGCTATATTCCTGCTGTGCGTTTACTTCCGCCAGTGACCGGAACCTGGATAGATATAACCAACCCGCCAGCGACCACACAGAGGGGTCCGGAACCTTTTAAAGGGGTTCCATTTACCTTCCAGATAACTTACGGGTGAATTAAAGGGGTTTTTGGAACTTACAGAAAATACACGCGGGACAAAAAGTCAGAAAAACAAAGAATTTCAAAGCCGCAGAAGCCGGATATTTGGAGGAAGAAATGTTTTCGCCTGGAAATGGTGGCATTTGGGGTCAGTTCCACAAAACTGAAAATAGTGATTTATTATCACAAAACCAGAATCGGCTCCCGTTTCCGCATTAAATTCTATCATCTGCCGGCAGATCGGGTCTAACCGTTAACCGGCTATCCGACGGTGATGCCGACCCGGTACGTGGCGATGGTGGGGGTTCTTCCATTTGTCTTGGACTTAACCCCTTCCTATCAGCAAAGGAATCATCCCAGGTTCATTTATAAGGGATCCTGCATTTTACAGCAGAGGGCATATAACGGCCCCGCTATATAATAGATAGATAGATAGATAGATAGATAGATAGATATAACCAGACACCCTAACTACCCTTTTCTACGCCCGGCCTAATTCCCTCTCTCCCCTCCATCCCAGACCCTGTAACTCAGCAGCTGGTGAGACAAGGGTTGAATCTTATGTTAAAGTAAAAAGCTGTTCTGCAGCAGCCGCCGCCATATAAACGCTGACCGTCCTCGGTGAAACGTGCTCTTTTTATACTCCATGGTCCGACTCGCTGTTTAGTGAATAAACCCTCAGGAAACTAAACCAAAGAGGCAACCCTCTTGCTGACAGTGTGAGCTACAAACCCTATGTTGCTCAGCCGACCAGACACTGCTGGCAAATCTGATGCGCAAACTCCGAGATGCCTTCATCGGCTTTAAGGGAAGCATCCCGAGTCCTTCACCGGTTTTTAAACAGATACAAAATATTCATTTTCTTCACATTTAAATCTTGCCCCCCCATCTTGCTGTTTATTTCTCCTTTGCCTTGGGATTTGTAATAATTGTTATTTTTTAATAAACGTTTTTAACCCACGCAGTGACAATAAATGTGACGATATTGTGTTATTCAAAGATTCATTCATTATAACGAACGAGAGACAGAGCTGGGATTCAACAGAACCGTCCGCAGAGCCAGCGCAGGGCCGGGTTACACAAAGATACATAAAACATCTCGGCCAGGAGCACCGCAGGGACCCGGAACCCACCGGCAGATCGGCCCCCGCCGGCCCCCCATCTACTCCCTCGCGTTTCTCCTGCTGAGTTGCAAATGTTGGGGGTCTTTTCTCATAAACTTTGTAATTTACACTGAATTCAGCCAACGACGCAAATTATTTACCAGCTGAATACATTTCACTAAAATTAACGCAGAGATTTCTTTGGATTTGGTGGATTTTAACATATATTGGTGAAATGGGGAAAATGTAAATACTTCAGGGTAAGGAGGGCATTTCTGTACCCACCAAGAGGCTAACTGTCAGGGGTCACTCGGTGAGAGGTTGACTGACATTAAGCTGAGTTTGGGGGGGTTGGGGGCTGACACCTGCCCCATTTAACCCAATGCCCACCCCCGGGGGTAAATATGCACACAACGTGTTTGTTACCTGTGTTTCTGCCCCTCTCCTTTCTGGCACTTTCCTTCCCGCCGTCTGCTCTCTCATTTTCCCTCAGCTATCCGGAACAAACTCCTGGGATTAATGGGGAGAGTCTGCCACCCAGCGGCCACACTCAGTATTGCAGGGAGCATCAGCCTGAGCTGGAGACCCCCAGGACCCCTCAGTGTGATCTTTAGAGGATCGGAGGAGGCATTGGGCTATAAAAACAATATTTTGGGGTTTTTTAAGTTTTATATTTTGTAACTTTCTTCTACAGATCTTGAAATTCAAAGGGGGGCTCTTTGAGGGCCGAGGCATTTCTAAGGTGGTCCCAAAAAGAACCTCTCGCTCTTTAATTTATATTAAATGCGCAAAACAATAGAATACTCCAAAAAAAAACCCACACAGCAAACAGAGTCCGTGGGGTAACGTGGCCGCTCCCGGACTACAATTCCCATAAGCCTCTGCCAGCCACAGGTGGAAAGGTTAATCAATAGCGCTGTGAGAGCTGGGGGTACCTGCAGAGGTCGAGATACCATAAAAGCAGCTGCTTAGGGCCCCCATGGGTTAAAAAGGGCCCCTGCTGGGCATTTGAGAGACGAGTTCTGTTTCTATATTATAAAAATCGTAGGTTTTGTATAATTCATTCTTCATGTCACAGATGCCCCTGCCCCCCAAATATTTTTACGTGGGGCATCTAAAAACCTAGACCCACCCCCGGACCCATTTCTCTACCCCAGAGTAGGCAATTTCCCAAAGAAAATGCAATAGAAATATATATATTACACATAGATAGATATAAGTGAACCCCTTAAATGCCCCCTGCAGCTGTTGGTGTTGAGGTTGCCATGGGGCAGTTGGTCCCCTGGAGGTGCCCGGGTGGAAGGAATCAGCACTTTGATGCTGTGAAGGCGCGTGGCTCCTTTTACAGACCCGGTAAGCGGCGTGCCCGGTCCCTTTAAGCGGCGGCGACGCGTTTCACCCGCCCCCCCAACGGGATTTACATTCGCCCCTTTTTATAAATGGCATCATTGTGTTTGTGTTTGTTGACTGTTCGCGTTTGGTGTTTAGTGATAATACGAGCGAACGCGTTGTGCTTTCTTCCCGGTATGAAGTTCCCTCTTTTGCCCGCGTTGGGGGAAATCACACAGAACCTCATCCCGTTCCTGCCGTGTGTAAAAACGCGGAATAATTTTTACTGATTTACGTGTTTTTTCCCCGATGGATTTCGTTAGTCGGCGTGGAAACGGGTTTAGAATCTTCCCGTTAACAGGCGACCCCCCTGCCACGGATTTGGAGCCGTTACATTAAATGATGGAGTTCGAGGAGATTCCGAAGCTGTTCCAGTAACATTAAACTGAACAAATAATAAATACGGCAGACTGGGACAGGAGGAGGAGAGGGCCCTGGTCCTGGGAGCTTACAATCTATTAGAGGGTTGAGGGGGAATGAGACAGAACAGAGGGGCTGCTTGGGTGACGATGGTTTGATTGTAGCGAGGGTCATCTGGAGATATCAGCAGGTCTCCAAGGTGGGAGGACGGTCGGTGGGGGCCATTGGGATGACTCTCTGGTCATGGCCATACCTCGTGCCCACGCCTGCCCATTTCCCTCTTAAATGGGACCTCGACGGGACTGCCCACTGACATCAGCGAGAACCCCCACCGACACCAGTGGGAAAACCCACCGAGGACCTTCCCCTGACGCCAGTGGGCAGTCCTGGCCACGTCCCATAAGGGTGGGCTTTGGGTAGCCGGAGCCACCGAAGTCCACCTGAGGCCACCTTATTGCAGACATCGGGGACGCGGCCCCTCGTGATCGATGGATCCGAGTTCTCTTCTTCCTAACATAGTGACTTACGGCGGACGGACGTCTATGAAGCTCCACCTCACTATTGGTCCAGAAGAAGGCATCCCTCGCCATATATTAAAGTGAATCCCGTGTCCCCTGTGTCTTGGAACCAAACATGTATCGACATAAACATGTGACATACAAACATGCAACATATAAACATGTGACATGTAACAATACAAACACACGGATAATATTCAAATAATATGACAGGAAAGCATCGTCGATGTATCTCGCCCGTCGGAAGGGCCGCGATAACCGCTGGGAGGAACAATCACTTCCTCTTCTGGGGGCAGCGCGAGGCATGGAAATCAGGAGGTCACCGGCCTCGTGTTACCGAGGAACTCGTTCCCATGGAAACTTTTACCCGCCATGCCCTGTTATTACAGAGAAAGCGCCCCCAGTAGGTAGGAGACCCCAAAACCTGCCCCCGGTGGGCGACGGACTGCGTGTCGTTATGGTTTGGGGTCGGTTAGCAGAAGGAGTACTCATGGTTAAGAGGGGTAAAGGTTAACCCCGCGTGACGGGAGGGTTAATTCCCAGAATCCCCGGCTGAGGCTACGCTTCGTTTCACGTGGGAATGACTGCACGTCTTTCATGTCTCTTTTACGGGCAGCTGTCTGATCTCGGTCTCTGCAGCCGCGCTTGGAATGCGCTCTAGAACGCGTTTAATGTCCGTTTATTGCTCTAGTAAATCGAGAACTTTCCCCCGGAATGAAAGCAGAAGTACTTTGATGCTTCGGCCCGGGACGGATCCGCCGCCCCTTGTGTTACCCCTTTTTTTTTTTTTTTGTTACCCCCCCATGAGGCAGCTGCCCCCCCAATTACAATAAACGCAGATAATGAGATGATGAGTTTTATAGTTTTTTCTGTAATTAGGGTAAAACGCTCAGAGACCCGCTCTGTCTCTCTCTGTCTTTCCTCTCTTGTCTCTCCCTGTCTCATTCCTCCTGTCCATCTCTGTCCTTTTCTCTTGTATGTCTCTCTCTCTCTCTCTTTCTCTCTCTTTGCCTCTCCTCTGTCTGGTTCTCCTTATCTTTCTGGCACTCTCTGTCTCTGTCCTTCTCTCCTTTTCCATTTCCACCTTTCTCTCTCTTTCCCTGTCCGCCTCTCTCTCTTTCCCTGTCTGTCTGTCTATCTCTATCTCTCCCTGTCAGTCTCTCTCTCTGCCTGTCCGTCTGTCTCTGCCTGTCTGTCGCTCTCCATCTCTGTCTCTCTCTGTCTCTCTCTGTCTGTCTCTGTCTCTCCGTGTCCGTCTGTCTGTCTCGTCTCTGTGCGGTAAGAGGTGTTGTCCCGGTAGGAAGGGTTGGCAGGTCTCGCCTGCAGGTGATTGGTTACCTGTGCAGCAGGAGGGGTGATTCTCCGCCTTCACATACCCGGTATTACTGTACGCCGCGCACACACACACCGCTCACACACCGCACTCGCACACCGCACTCACACACTGCACTCACACCACACTCACTGCACCTTGACCCACGAGGAGGGCGACTGCCAGCGGGAAATTTACTTTAGTGTCATCGCTGCGGCTGGAGACCCCAAGGACAGGTATGTTCCTCGCTGACGGACAGGGCTCGGTATGCTGAGCGGGGCAGCGAGTGGAGCGTTGGAGTTTTTCTGATAACTTTTGTTGACATTGATTGTAGATTTTAAAACTAACTGCCGAGCCGGCAGCTGCCTCTCCGCGGGGTCAGTTAGACGTAGACCGCACCGATAAATCAACCGCTCCAACGGGGCTGAGTTATACCCACGGAGAGCTGCAGGGATCCGCTCCACTCGTCACCGGAGAACAGAGCTCTCCTCCAATACGTACGGGCAAAACGGAGAGAGAGTGGACGGGAGAGAGCAGGACGGGGAGAGAGAAGAGAGAGAGATAGAGAGAGGGATAGAGAGGGGATAAAGGACGGGAGGGAATTTATTTCAAAGGAGGAGAAAAATTACAACAAGAGACCGGAATCTAACACTAGAGAGTCAGAGACTGAGATGCCATGGAAGTTTTACTTTACTAAGAGGGTGGGAGATACATGGAACAGCCTCCCAGCAGAAGTGGTAGAGGGTAAAACAGTGAGGGTATTAAACATGCATGGGATAGACATCCGGCTCCTGAATCTAAGACGAGACCAACGACTGATTAAGGTTTGAGTCGTTACAGCAGGAGAAACGGAGAACTAGACGGGGGGCCGCCGGGGGCCGGGTTCTGGGTTTCTATGTTCTATTTGCCGGCAGGTTCTAGGTTCTGGTGCAATTTAACGGATTTGGTTTATTTATGGTGAGCCAATGGCAGGAAACATTTCACTTGTTACTATGGCGATTGCTTTAGTTCCAGCACAGTTACAATGTATCTATATAGTAATGGGCGATGTCACCGAAGCCCCCGGAGTCGCCCACGTTCATTGACCCGGCTCCTCAGGTTCGGGGGATTTGTTGCGGGGCCGTCCCGTGAGATGGGCAATTAATGGACGCTCTCGTTGAGTCCCGGAGACTTGGTCTCTTGTACCTGCTTGTGCCCCCTTTGTTTAGACCCCCGGCCCCGCAGGGTAGTAGAACGCGTCGGACTCGTCTGGGGTCTCCTCTGCCTTCCAGGTGGAGGCGGTAATGTGCAGGAACCGGAAGGGTCTGGCTGTCGGATGTCTGATCATCGTCTCCCTGGTCTCCGCTTTCATCGCTCTCGTCCTCAGCATCGTAGACGTCAGAAATGTCTACCAGCCGTCACCTGATAAGGTAAACGCTCCGGACCTCCCAGACTGGGGGCAAAATCACCGAGCAGACCACCACAGGGGCAAAATGGGCTATATTATGGGAAGTGCCCCCCAGATACCGTATGGCGTGTAAGCTGAGGGGTAACAATTGCGCATATTCCCTGTAGGTCGCATAATACTTACATGCAGTCGCAGCGCGATCAGGCAAGAAGTTAGCTGAGTACCTTCACGGAGCCGGATCAGACAAATTACCCCGAATGCCGCCAATGGCTTCTTGTTCTTTGAGCGTTCCGGTTATTTTTCCCACGATCCTCTCTGTCTTGCCGTTGCAGTACGGAATTGTATTTGACGCCGGATCGTCGCACACCTCGCTCTACGTCTACCGGTGGCCGGCAGATAAAGAGAATGACACCGGCATCGTCAGCCAGGTCCACGCGTGCCACGTAAACGGTGAGTTACCCCCGAGTTACCCCCACGTAACCCCGGTAACCCCCACGGAACCCCCGGTAACCCTCTCCGTGAAAACTACCGCTTTTTAACCCTTTACGTGTCAGAGGGCTGAGAAATCCAAATATTATCATATAGCACCCCCCAGAAAAACGAGGGTGACCCTGGGCGGTGGGTGACGCCGGTTGGTGGGTGACACCGGGAGGTGGGTGACGCCGGTTGGTGGGTGTCACCGGGAGGTGGTGGGAGGTGGGTGACACAGGTTGGTGGGTGACACCGGGAGGTGGGTGTCACCGGGAGGTGGTGGGAGGTGGGTGACGCCGGTTGGTGGGTGATGCCGGTTGGGGGTGATGCCGGGCGAGGAGTCACAGCGATTGGAAAAACCCGGTAATATCCTGGATAATAAAAACCAAGTAAATATATAAAGCAAACAGGGTGTCACTGAAAGGATGCAGTCCAGGTGTTTTCAGACAAGGCCGTGCAGTACCTTAATTTCCTTTCAATAGGGCGTCAGCTCTATGGAGCCACTACTCCTTTTTACAAAGTAGCACAGATTCATTTTGCCGGGTCCCAGTTGAGGGGTCCCCGGCGTGCAGTAGGTAAAGGGGCCAGCGGGATTACCTCCATTAACTCCAGGGGGTAATAAATAACCCCGGCCTCCCGCTGCGGGGGTTAATATCTGGGTCACGAGATAATTGCCTCCGGTCTCATCTTCTTGACCAACGTTCGCCTTTTATTGCGAGAGAAATAGAAGCTCTTCGCTGTCTCGGGGTTTCTGTCCGGCCGGTTCTGACTCCCCATTACTTTTGACTTCCTGTTGGATGGGTGATGTCATGATGGTAATAATGTGATTGGCTAATGCAGACGATGACCTCACTGCGTTGCAGGGTTGGGATGAGGTTGAAAGTGAAACATTGCGTAACAGGGGTAATAAAAACTCTTCTTACTCAGCAAATGTTTTCTATAAGAGGCCGGGGCTCTGGTTAAGACGTTTAGGGGCTTTTAATAAAAGGGTCTCGTCTTTCAGGAGCCGTATGTCTATCCCATGCATGTTTAATCCCCTCACTGTATTACCCTCTACCACCTCTGCTGGGAGGCTGAAGTGGAACGTGGAATTACATGGCCTGTAAAGCGCGTGTCACGTGGGGTAAATAACACGCGAGGTGAATTGTTCACCTCTCATAAAAGCCCGTCCTTCGCTGCCCTGCAGACCTTGGAGCCGCCCGGGGCTTCTGCCTCTCTGCGGCTTTTTATAACCATCAATCAATGGGGTTTAAAGGTCTGAGAAAGATCAATATTTACAGGACAGCCGGAGTTTGGCTTCTGCCCAGCGGCGGCTCCTTCACTTTCGATGACTACTTTCTGTGTTATGGGAGCAGCGAGGCAGGGAGACACCTGACGGGGGCTGGGAGGGGGGTAAATCGGCTTTTGTTTTCCGGTATTTGATCAAAGGGGATCCTGTGGCTTCAGCTGGTTACAGACAGACAGCCCCGGCCTCTGGATTGTTAATGTTCTGTTGATGGGCTGTCACAGTTTGCCCTTGAGTTGCAGTATTTTTGCCAATTCACAGGGTTTTTACCCCAGTCTCTGGGGGAAGGGGCAGATTCTCAGGGCTTTTACCTCAGTATCGGGGTGAAAGGGCAGATTCTCAGGGCTTTTACCTCAGTATCGGGGTGAAAGGGCAGATTCTCAGGGCTTTTACCTCAGTATCGGGGTGAAGGGGCAGATTCTCAGGGCTTTTACCCCAGTCTCTGGGGGAAGGGGCAGATTCTCAGGGCTTTTACCCCAGTATCGGGGTGAAGGGGCAGATTCTGGGGTCACACAGTCTGCAGCGACTCCTTTATATTCTCCTCTGATTTAATGATATCTGAGCATTCTGATTGGTGCTTTTCTCCCTGCTATATCGCAGCTGTAATCCCTGCTTGAACTCCTGGCCCCTGGGCAGCGGTCAGGTTGGGGCCCCGACATTCCGTTTCGTTGATACATTGAATCTCCTCACGTGTTAAACCTGACACCTGGCGTGTTCTTTCCCTCAGGTCCGGGGCTTTCTGGCTACGCCGATCGCCCAGACCAGGCCGGGGCAAGTTTAAAGCCCTGCATGGACGAGGCATTGGCCATCATCCCCAAATCACAGCACGCGGAGACCACTACGCTCCTGGGGGCCACGGCTGGCATGCGGCTTCTCAAGTGAGTCAACGACGAGCGGACAAGCTCCATCATTAACGAGCCAATGAGCTCCGACTGTAACGAGCCAACGAGCTCCGTCATTAACGAGCCGACGAGCTCTGACTGTAACGAGCCAACGAGCTCCGACTGTAACGAGCCAACGAGCTCCGGCTGTAACGAGCCGACGCGCTCCGACTGTAACGAGCCGTCGAGCTCCGTCATTAACGAGGTCACCTTCGTCCCCGACACCCAGCTCCAGGCACGCGCCGGCCGGGAAAGCCGCGGACGACCTTGGGTTTCATAGAAGCCAGCGGTTTTGTTTGACTTTATTATGAAGCTGAGGTTTAAATTGTTGCAGGTGCTGCCGGCCCTGGAGAATGTATTAACCAATCGCTTCTTTAATAGCTTTAAACACGGCGAGTGTCTAATACACGGCGAAGGGTTCTGACGTTCTATTCAGTTTGGGAGATGTGTGAATCGCGTCCGTTCCCCAGGCCCCTCATCGGCCCTCCATTCATATAGATTTTCAGAATGGCTGCCTACGCACCAGCAACTTCCATAAAACCTTTTTTTCTGCGGCTATGGCAACTGAGCCCGGCAGCCAATCACGAGTTTTGCAATCCCTGAGGACCAGGCACACATTTATATGATTGTATCTGGGTCGGGATTTGGAATTCAGAAGGTAGAGGAATTCTAATGTGTCTGTAACGTGAGAGCTTTTCGTTTCGGGTGATATTTTTGCAGAATTAATCATTTCTAGAAATCATTCTGTGTCCCTCGCTGTTGGCAGCCTGCAGAACGAGACGCTCACTCAAACCATCTTCGCCGAAGTGTCGAAAACCCTTAGGACGTTCCCGGTGAGGTTCCAGGGCGCTCGAATCCTCACCGGCAACGAGGAAGGTTCCTTGGGCTGGATCACCGTCAACTATCTCCTTGGCACCTTTGTGACGGTCAGTAGGTGACGGCGTGACTCTTCTCCCCGATGCCCCGACTGACCGAGTTGACCCGGAGTCTCTTTGCTTGGTTCCCGCAGCATTCCTTGATGAACATTTGGATTCACCCTGGAAGCCAGATCCTTGGGGCTATGGACCTCGGCGGGGCTTCCACCCAGATGACCTTCCTCCCCTCCGGGGCTATTGAAGACAAGAGCACCGAGATGAGTTTCCGCCTGTACGGCTACAACTATACCATCTACACCCACAGCTACCTCTGCTACGGGCAGGACCAGGTATTCAAGAGGATTCTCACACAACTCATCCAGGTGAGGCTTCGCTCTTAAAAATGCGCCACGGACGCCATAGAAACAATAATCAACATCCCACCTGGGGTTCTTGAGCGGAAGGGGTAGTTTTTGGGGGGTATTTGGGTGGATTATGAGATCCATGTGACGTTGTATCTCTAATCTCGGCTTTAAGACAGGTGACTTGCTTAAGATCTGCAGAAGACCAGCAGAGGCTTCCATGGGAAGAGGTGGTCGGGTCGCATGGCTACAAAGTATCAATGCCATTGAGCGTTAGAAAGCCGGCGTCTCTCGGGGGGATTTATAAGACCCCAAAATATAATTCTGGGCGCCGGGGGGTCCGGCAAGGAATCCTAAAAGAAAATCTTACGGTTGGATGATTCTTCTTCTTCTTCTCTTCCTCTTTAGAACAAAGGAAATGACCTGGAGAACGTTACTCATCCCTGTTACCCAAAGGGTTACACCGGCAGCGTCTCCTTGTCGTCCGTGGTGGACAGTCCCTGCGTAACCCAGATCCCCGGAGATCCGGTCAGGAACGTCACCGTGAGGGGCACAGGTGATCCCGACTCGTGTCTCACGGCTGTCCGGCACATAATGAATTTCACCGCTTGTAATAAATCGCCTTGCTCGTTTGATGGGGTCTACCAGCCACCGGTGCAGGGGGAGTTCTACGTAAGTCACTCCTGCTGGGAGGCTGTTCCACTTATCTACCACCTTCTCAGTAAAACTTCCTTACATTTCATCTAAGCCTCCAAGTTTCAGATTATGGCCGCTTTGCTCCTTTCTCGGGTTTCATACCTGAAGATGTGGCCCTCACAGGCATCCTGAGCTGTCTGTAGGTACTTTCTCTTTGAGAGTAGTTTCATCCATCCATCTTCCCCAGCAGAGCAGGTACTCCGGGTTTTGGGTTATTCTGTAGGTCGGGTCACCGTACTGTCCCTTTAAACACTCTCCTTGCGTTGGGCTGAATGCTCGGGAAATGGTTGAACCTGCGCGGACAAGGAGCTGTTCCTGGGTAGAGATAATGGTGCAGCTCGATAAATAGTTGGCTATTCTAAGAACGCGACCTTTGTCCTTCTGTGTCAGGAGAGAAGTCTTTTCATGGTCAGGATCTCAGCTGATTAAGAAAACATTAAACCGGAGATTCTTGTGTTTTTCTCATTTCTAGGCCTTTTCGGCGTTTTATTACACGTTAAGTTTCCTGAATCTCACGAGCGGACAGTCCCTGGAAGCCACCAATCGCTCGGTGCGGGCTTTCTGCTCCGAGGAGTGGAGTAAGGTAATGACATCATATTTACCGGCAGCGTCTTTATGGTTTCTTGGAAGGACGCAAGGAATCGGCGAACAACCGCAGAGTAACACTTTCATCCCCTCTTTCTCTTCTCTCTGTGTCTCTCTCTCCCATCCTCTTTCTTCTCTCCCACCCCCTCTCTCTTCTCTCCACGTCTCTCTCTCCCCTTTCTCCTTGTCTCTTTCCTTTCACCTCTCTCATTCTCTTCACTCTCTTTTCTCCCAATCTCTCTCTCCAATCCTTTCTCTCTTTTCTCCCCATCTCTCTCTCTCCCATCCTTTCTCTATTTTCTCCCACCCCTCACTCTCCCATCCCCTCTCTCTCTTCTCACCCCGTCTCTCTCTCTCTCCCATCCTTTCTCTATTTTCTCCCACCCCTCACTCTCCCATCCCCTCTCTCTCTTCTCACCCCGTCTCTCTCTCTCCCACCCTTTCTCTCTTTTCTCCCATCCCCTCTCTTTCCCATCCTCTTTCTCTTCCCCCCCGTCTCTCTCCCATCCTCTCTCTCTCTTTTCCCTCCAGACATAGTTAGAAATGTCTCGATGTGTTGATTCTTTTACTTATTTACTGACCCCCCCCCGGTGTCGGCAGCTTATCGGTGCGTTCCCGTCGGAGAGCCAGACGCGTCTTTCTCAGTACTGCAGCTCCGCCACGTACATCCTCACCCTGCTGACAGACGGATACCGCTTCACCGACCGCACGTGGAACAACATTCACTTCGCGAAGCAGGTGCGTGGCCTGCGAGTTTGGGGCGTTACGCTCACCCTTTATCTGCGTCTAATATTTCTATCTCAGGCCACTGTTTGCTCAAGATATGGAGTCGGGATATTAACAATAACGATTGGTTCAGCTCTGTAATTTATTGCGTGACAGCGCAGCGGAATACGATGGCGCTATAACAACAAATAGTAACAGAACGCAGGATACAAAGTAGCGTCCTCTATATAATATTTTTTGCCCAGAAATGTAAGTAATTTAGGTTGAAAGAATACCGAAGTCCGTCACGTTCTCCCTACTACCGATCCGTCCTGCTTTTGATCCAAAAGAAGGCAAAAAACCCAAATTAAGCTATTTTTCAGATTTTTCCACTTAGGGGATCAGATGGAGACGCTCTAACGTCCGTCTCGTTTTTGCAGATCGGCGACGCAGAGGTCGGATGGACGCTGGGATACATGTTAAACTTGACCAACATGATCCCGTCAGAAGCTGCCGGCCAGCTGAAGGGACAGAGATACAGCTTCTGGGTGGCTTCACTGTTCTTCATTGCCCTGAGCGTGGCCGCGGGGCTGGTGGCCGCTCCCTTACACTGTTTCCGCAGAAACACATGCGCAGGACAGGGAGGATGGAGCTGAGGGCCACGAAACCATCATCCTTCTTTCTCAAGAATGACCATTTATCGTCTAAAGGAACGATTTTGTATCAAAGACGCGCAACAAATAATTTATAACATTCCACGGTCTCCAGAGACACACAAAGGCAAACGACTTTTTTTTTTTAGATTTTTTTTTCCATTTGTGGTTGGTTGGGGGTCCGAGCGGCCGCCGTTAGCATCTCGTTCACCGTTATTCTGGATTATTTCGGCTCGATTTTAATGCCACGTGCAACGGGCAGCATTTAATCCGTGACACTGTGTAAATAACCAAAATGTAATAATTTATATATAAAAAAGGAAATAAATATACTAAGTCTATGAAAAACTGTGATGGCTGCCTATACATTGACCCTGACTGTGTCCATTATTAATATGGACTCCCTGAATGGGCAATAGATACGTTGTGGGGGTATAAAGGTCACCAAAAGGGGTATTTTATAGACCAGTAACCACGAAATGAGAGAGGTTCGGCGACGCAACACAACTACACGCCGGGCAGCTTATTCATTCCTACCCCTTGAAATTACCACCACTCCCTGGTCCGTATTACTGGATCCCAGGGGCTGTTTTATAAGAGGAACAGTCTGCCCCCAAGTGGACATTCAGTGGTATTACAGAGGGTTATGTCTCTGTGCAGCTCACCCGCACCTCAAGTCATAAACTTCTCTATAAAGATCAAGACATGGAAATAGAATCTCTTAGCACATGAAAACTTACAATGTAACAACCAAACCCGGGTAAACAGCCTTAAACTGTGATTCCCAGGATCTCCGATTTATAGAACCTATAACTAAATCGTGATGAAATATCGTGTACGCCAGCACAACGTGAAGCAAACATCTGGGACTTAACTACAGCCATGAAGTGGTTAAATTAGATTTTTTAAATACAATTTTAGATTGAGTCTGGAAGTTTCCAGGCAAAGAGGGATTCAACGAAGTGTAATAGATTTAAATAAATATCCTCGTTTGAGGTTCATCTTTATATATACACAAAAGTTCTATGACTTCAAGCGAGCGGTTATCGCGTGGCGCATGTTCACAGCCATCAGAGGAAATTATCCCGAACATCAAATATAGAAGGAAATGGAAAATCTCAGCAATGATCTGATTTCATAAACCCATTTAACATAAATGAGATTTTTTAGGGAAATAAATCATCGAGTTCTAGAACTGTTTATCTGATAATCTTCCCGAATACGAGATTATATCTTATCCAAAAGATGCATAAAGTATATAATGAATAAAATACAACAAAAATAATTATTAATAACATTTGTGATTCCACCCAAAAAAAAAAAAAAATTCTATTTGAAATAAAACCAGGATTTCTGCTATAAATGATCCGTCAACAAAAAGTAACATTTTTATAACTCCATAGATTGCACTTTAGGAACGCGCGACCGCTCTGGATCTTAATAATCCGAGCTAATAATAAAAATAATTTACAATGTAAACAAAAAATCCGGTTGTGTTTGACGGATTAGGCAATTCTTGTGTTTCTTGCTCAATCCGTGTGGTTCGGAGGACGTCCGTCGGGGACGGCGACCCGTTGAGTGGTTGGCGCAGTTTAACTTTCCTCAAATCGCGATACAAAGCAGTTTGGGAATATTCCGATGCTGCCGGCGCAATGACCTTCCAACCACTCGTCGTTCACTGGCAGACGGAACAATAAAAAAAAATTAATAAAACAATTCTGAATTCTAAATCACCATTTAGAGAAAAGCACAAGGAGATTATTTGACGTACTAACATCTGAACCCGTTCAGGGAGGAAACGGACAAATTACAGCAACAGTTATCGTGAAGTTTTATTATTTAATGCTTTGGATATAATTTACCCCCCAATGAAAATGTAAATGAAACGCGTATAGGACATGCAAGGGACAGAGCTGCAGAATGATAGTTCTGGTTTAGAGCCGATTAAAGGTTTTACCTTCAGACAATATATCGATGATATCTCCAGGGTTAAAAGACAGATCTCCTGGTCTTTCTGCTGGAAACTGGTAGAGAGCTCGCATGCGATACAGGACCGGTCGCCCCACGCAGTGATAGGCATCCTGGGTATCAATAACCACAATGCAGCTTTTACTTGGTAGAATGTATGGTCATCGATATGGATTAGGTATCGGAGAAAGGCTGATATATGGATTATGTATTTATGTAAAAATAGTTTTAATCGATCTGTTACCTTACAGCAGAACATGAGGTGCTTGGAGGTCGTTTGTTTCAACATCCCCTGCAGGTCTTCGTCCCCCTTCACCAGGGTCAGCGCTTTCCCCTCGGAATCCCTGTAACTAATCAAACAGAGGCGTTTCTCATAAAAGATGAAAAGATTCTCCGATTAACCAATAAGGAAGCTCCCTAGCAGCTGGTGACGCTGAAAGAAGGTATAAAAGGTGAGAGAGAGGACATGAGAGAAACCATGAGGGGCAGTAAAAGAGAGCAGAGGAGGGCAGGATTTGCCCCACTACCTCAGCTGGATATTCATCTGCTCTCCATGTTGTCTCAGTTTGCGTCTGAGCAGGTCCTGTAGTTCAGGGTAAGTGATGTCCTTCTGGACTTTCATCGACACAGTGAATTCCGTGTGAACCCGTAACGTGATCTCGTTGTCCTCGGCAGGCGGTGGTGCTGCCTCACCCCGGGGGGGATCCGGCTCAGCCTGTCCAAAGAAAATGCAAGATCCAGAGATTAAATATTCAGGTCGGGGAACGAAAATCGAGAAAAACTACCAGTTATAAGCGACGAGGAATATTTGGAGAAGAGACCCTTAAAATCTGCCATGAGATGGTGCTACCTGTTGGCATCGTCTTTAGACCAGGCCACAAATACCAGCAGGTCAGACGGCACACAGGATCCCGCTGGAATTCTTTCAGAATGAAACATTTTATATTTGATACATTGTATTCATTGCTCATTGCCCCAGCAGCACACCGTTTGCTTCACTAACCTTCCTGGCTTCCAGGATAGAAAGATCGGTTGTTGTTGGAGGAGATCTCTCTGCTACTTTATCTGTTGGCGGAGAAGGTCTTTCGGTCGCTGGATTTATCTCCATCAATGGCGTTCTTCCTAAAGGGAGCGCTTTCTCCAGCATCGGAGCTCTTGTTAAAGGGACGTCTCTCTGGAGCACGGGATTTGTTAAAGGGACAGCATTTTCCCTACGAGACGGCTCTGGGATGACCGGAGTCCGCAGCTCTTCGACACTTTCTCCTGGCGAAGAATTCTTCATCTGTAGGGAGAGAGCAAATCAGGACGGAGTCTTAACTTTAACAATCTCAACACCGCTCAACGTCGGATATACAAAGAGGGACACTTTTGTTGTAGGGGGTGTGGTTAGAGGCGTGGCTGGGGGTGTGGCCTCATTGAGGGTTTTTTATTTGAAGATAGGCAGAAGATAAAAATAATTTTCTCTACTATAAGATGGGAGGCAATTTTTATATAAAAGTTGTTTCAGAGCCATTTGTTTAGTGAACGGAAAATATGTTATTTGGAATAAGGGAAGAGACTGTCCCTTCAGACTAAAATGCAGCCAAACCTTAGAAGGTGCCGGGGGTTTTCCTTCAGGTCGAGGGGGTATCTGCTTCAGCAACGGATCCTGGTCATCTATAAAACACATTATGAGTCGCTTTCAAAACAAAGACACCATGAGTTCAGTTTTACTGTTACCTACATAGACTTAAGGGTTAAAATCTGAATTTCAAAAAACATTTCTAATCTAAAGACCATCTTCACCCGAGGAACCCTCAACAGACCCTCACATTTGCCATTCTTTGGACACCTGCCCCACATCATACAAAGTATCCCACCCCTGACTAACAACCGCTACAAAGTATCCCACCCCTGGCTAACAACCGCTACAAAGTATCCCACCCCTGGCTAACAACCGCTACAAAGTATCCCACCCCTGGCTAACAACCGCTACAAAGTATCCCATCCCTGACTAACAACTGCTACAAAGTATCCCACCCCTGACTAACAACCGCTACAAAGTATCCCACCCCTGGCTACTGCAAAATATCCCACTCCTTTCTAACATCGCTACAAAGATTTATTTTTTGCTTTTAATTAATGAAAATTCTTATTACATTCAATGAAATGTACAATCGCTGACCCGCTAACCGAAGACCCTTCACTGACCCTCTAAAATTCTAAACGGGGGATCAGGGGGTATCTGAGAGGTAAGTCCTATTCTTTCTCCGTACCGTTGTTTAACCAGAGCATCTGCTGCGGGGACGGCATCGCTGGTCGGGAAGGAGGGATTTTCATGGGTGGCATAGGAATCCCGTTATCATCTTGCTGCCAAAAAATATTTAACAAAAAAAAAAATTGTGAAGAAATAAAATTGGGAGAAATAATTTGAACAGCCGTAGAATGATGACATGCGGAGTAAAAGAGCCAAAAGAAATATAATGACAGAATTGTTCATAGTGTGGGCTACTCCTTAAGAATGTATATAAAATGCTACAGCCGGTTAGGATATCATTTATCACATAAACCGATATTAGAAAGAAGCCAAAAAGAGCCGTTCCTTAGAAATAATATCATCTATCATATAAGATCTGGAGTCATCTGCGGTTTTTACCTTAATGTCTGACTTGGGCGCGTTCGCTGGCTTCAGAATACTGGTTGGAATCAGGATTTTCTATAAAACGCACAGATAATAACAGAAAGTTCAACAAACTTAAAAAAAAAAAACGCAGCACGGCTGGCGATCAACCTTCATCAGAGAGGATTGGAGCAGACCCGGCCCGTGTATTCGGGGGTCCTTACCTGGCCGTTGTGGACGGCGGCGGCCCATTCCCCGTCTTTGTTCAGGACGTACACATGGCTATTTGCCTTCACGGCTACGTCGTTCGAATCCTCTGGGTAATAATGAATTAGGACCCGGTGGTATCCGGCTTCCTGCCCGCTGGGAGAAGAGAAGCGAAGGGGACTAAAGTTATCTCCGCATTTATATAAAAGAACTAAAGACTGATTAAAAGCAAAAATCCTTACAGAACAGCGTCAGGACCTGGCTCGTAAAAACCGCGATTCTGAAAATAAAAACAGAAAAATGCTCATTGAAACTAGAAGGAATGTGAAAAATTTCTCAATATTACTTAATTACCTGATTTGGGCTGCGCTTCCAGAATTAACTGAAATTCAGCTTCTTTGGTAGATGAAGTTGAGTAATTTTTAAACGATAAATATATTATTAAATTAATTAAATGAAATTTAAAGTAGTAACGTTATAAATATTAAAAAAAGGTATCAGCTTCAACTGAAGACTTGACTGGTTCGGTGAAATCAAATAGTAACCCAATAAAGTAAAATTCAATTCAATTTTTAATTATTCTTTCTCTGTAATATAAATGCTGACACTGTCAATCAAAAAGACGTGTCAATCACAGCAGCGTGTCAATCACAGCAGCGTGTCAATCACAGCTGCGTGTCAATCAATGTGACTTGTCAAATTGTGTAATTTTTATTGCTAAACGTATTTTTTTTATTCCACACATATTTTATTGGGTTTTTACTCGATTTCACAGTTACAGTGAGTGTTTAGTAGTGTTCAAATGACTTTTTCCACCTGAAGAAGAGACCGCTGAGGTCGATGGGACTTGTCAATGGGAGCAGATGTCCTACCTGTGGGCGCAGAGGCTCAAATCCACTGTACTGGTCATTAGGGACGACGGACACGATCACCTGAATGCAGAAAAGCAGACTAAGTAAACCCCTACAAATCACAGCCAGGTCAAGATTTCACCGGGCCCCAGGTAACGCATTAAATTAGAGAACTTAACAAAACGCTGCGGTTACATTTATAAGAAGAGGTAAATAAACCTTTAACAAACAGAGGTGGAATTTAACTCCCCGGCGAGGCTATTATATGATTCATGCGATAATAAAAAGGGCTGATTCACCTTCGGTTTACCCAGGAAGTCTCTAGAATTTAGCTGCTCAACTTCCTGCTTTTTGGGTCTGAAAAGTTCCCCTTCGGGTACGTGCGTCGGGATCAGAAAGGTTCGGCTCTGCGGGAAGGAAGGGACATGCGTTCTGACGTCACATCTGATAATGTCTGCTTTATAAGAAAGGGTTAATTTAAAGTAACCGAGCGTTTTACAATCCTTTATCAAAAATAGAGAATTTCGTTTGAATGTAACTTTAAAAAAAAAAAAAAAAAAGCATTTTATTTTAAAAAAGCTCTAGAAAATATGATAATTTAGTACCCTCGCAGGCGTCCTGAAGTCCGAAGCTGGGATTTGCCTCCAGCATAAGGTTTTTGAGATTTAAGGAATTTGGTAAAGTTTTTGGAATCGGATCATACTTGGATCCTTGGGCGGACAGTTTACTCGTCTCCACGAGATCTTAATGACTTGGTTGCCTTAGAGTGATGAGCATTATTGCCAATATTTTAGTGACTACATGCCCAGGGTTAAGCCCGTTTCCCTCATATCCTTTACATTATATCAAAATATAGTCAAAAATTCTCAAATCTCATAATTTATGGATACGTTTCCAGTACACAGGCCCATTAGGTACTGGAAACCAGTATATATATATATATTATTTATTGGGATAGCGGTCAGTGGGATTGGATGGATGGAGACGGACGTCGGTACCTGGACTGATTCCAAGGCGGCTTCTAGTTTGGGAGTCTTGGCCTCTCCCGGTACCCACTTCACAGCCTCCCTCAGCTTCTCCTCTGCGCTCTCCCACCTTCCGAGCTGACACAGAGCGGCCGCCGTGTTATACAGAACCTGCGAAGGACACACAATGACTCCGGAGATCGGACATTAAAGAGCGTAGGAGACTATCGACTAAACGCTGACTCTAACACCCAGTATCCGCTGCGTCGGCCGGCAGGTGTTTTGGAACCCAGCTGCATTGGCCACTTTTGTCAGACCATAGAGTTGTCCCGTTTGGGCAGATGTCTCGTCCGAGGTCCTACCTCCCAGGTGTGCAGCACGTATTTCAGTCCCAGCTGCTTGTAGTCAATCAAACTGTTGTTCCTGAGATGAGCCGAGGCCTGGTGACAATCGCTCAGCGCCTTCTCGTACCTGGGGGGAAAAAAGGCATTTAGAGAGCTCTGTCTACGGCAAAGACACGATTATCCGCTGGGGCCGATGGGCAGTAGGGGGTCCCGAAACATGGCATATTAACCCTTACAGGGCCGGCGCACGCTTACTTTTGTAACTGGAAATGCACGTAACTCCTCTGGGAAAACCCGACAGCCAGACAGCGATCCTTCCCGAGCGATGTGTCAAACGCCTGAGAAAAAAACAAACCATAAAAAAGGTTCATAAATCTCACAATTCACACACAAGTCAGCGCTTTAACCCTTTCAACGCAGGGGCAGGCCGCAGGCGAGAGCACGCGTCACCACGGGAGATTATACCTGTGTTAATTACTATAACGAGACATCAGACATACCCCGTGGGGTGCCGACGGATTGGGGGGACGGAGCTTGGTGACAGCCCCACATAAACACTAAACGCCACTTTGTGGGGCAGAAAAAAAGCCCCTCGATATCCCCAGTACCTGAAATTCCCAGTTCTTTTCCTTAAAGAGCCTGAGGGGGGTATAAGGATGAGGGTAACGCACCCTTTACGCCCTGGACACCGTAGAGGCGTGCGTTACATGCCCCAAAGGTTCAAAGCCTTCAAGGTTCCAAGTCGTTAACACAAAGAGCTCTGCGCTGTCTCGTTTACTCGATTTATGGATCTCTGCGGGGGTCCCACGTGCCGAATTCTGCCGATGGGAACCTCCTGGGATTACCCCAGGCTCGCCCCAAAAGAAATACCTTGAGCGCAGCTCACCCCTTAGTGAATAAGCCCAAAGTCCCACCAATGGTTAAGGAAAGCCTGCGACTCTCTCTCTCTTTGAGAGTTCTGACCAAGATTTTCTTATAACCCAAAAAAACTCAACCAAATCAAAGTTTGGTATCATTTTTGTTTTGCATTTAAAACTTTTTTATAATATACAAAAAACAAAATACATTTATTTGCAAGATATTAAGATTTACTAAACTGTGATAACCCAGAGAGCGCTCCGTCCCACGAATGTTATTTACTAAGGTCAGCTCGGAGCGTGTTTTGGATCTCAAAATATGAAAAAACTAAGGATTGTTTCCCCTAAATTTTTCTGCATGTGCAGGATAAGCAGGAAAAACACATCGAAAAACCTCGCTCTTTATTATAACTATTAATATATATATTTATTTTTTTAATACTGGTGGTTTATAAAATTATATATAATTATTGTGAATTGGATGAAATTGCAGAAAAATATTTTTCATACGCTGCCAGTCCTCGTATAATGAAAAAATATCATATATATAAAAAAAATAATTTATTTTAATATATATATATTTTTTGGTGTGTGTATATATGTATATATATATATCGATTAGAATAATAAGTGTAATTTCGTGTTATCTGCTGGAGTTAATAAAACCCAAAGGGTCTATTGAGTCCCCCCTGAATACGCAGGCTGCGCCGCGTCACGTTAAAGGGTTAAAGCCCCCCGTACCTCTAATGATTGCTGGAGCTCTCCTTTGAGGAGGTGTAAACTCCCGATGTTGAACCATATCTTGGCCGGTGGATCCCCAATACTTCGGAATTTCTCCAGAGCCAAATCGTAGTCCTTTTGATCCGCCGCCAGGACGCCTTCGTGCCAGTGCTGGATGAGGTCTCTGTAAGGCATCTTGTCTGCGATGCGTACCTGCGGCCCCCGGTCAGGCATCTGATGCGGGGGAAGCTGCTATGGATCCTTTGATGGTTTCCTTCGTCTCTCGCAGTCCTTTCCAGGAAGCACTCGTCGTCTCGGGAGTCTCCACCTCCCCGTTCCCCCGCGTACCTGCTCTGTGCTTTAAATTCCTGCATTGCATCACGTACGCACACCTGTGTGTTCATCGAGGCGGAACCTACACATTCCAACACAGATACACTTTGTGTTTGTATCTATCGTGTATCACAACAACGTAGCAAAACATGCAACAGCGTTTAACAGAAACCCTGAACCCGCCGGCAGATCGGCCCCTGTCGGCCCGTTTCTCCTGCGGTAACCTTAATCAGTCGTTGGTCTTGTCTTAGATTCAGGAGCCGTATGCCTATCCCATGCATGTTTAATACCCTCACTGTATTACCCTCTACCACCTCTGCTGGGAGGCTGCTCCACTTATGTACCACCCTCTCAGTAAAGTAAAACTTCCTTCCGTTCCATCTCAGCCTCTGACTCTCTAGCGTTAGATTCCGGTCTCTTGTTCTAACATTTCTCCTCCGTTATAATAAACTTCCCTCCTGTCCTTGAATGTGAATTCCTTAACATATAACAAGAATACTCGTAGCCGCTGTTCACCCCGACGGCGATCGTTGTATTTTACTAGCTTTTAATGTTTTGTTCAAATCGAGATTTTCTTTGTTTTAATGATATTTAAAGAAAAATGGTGCATTTTATATTCTGCAAACCTTTTTTATGATTTTTTTTTATATAATAATAAAAAAGTTAAGGTTAGTGGAAAGATTTCATTAACAGCCTCCAGATATCAATGATATTATTAACGAGACGCGGGAGAATCCCGAATGCCAAGGTAATCCGGTCTATCCGCATGCCACGGCGTTACAAAAATGTCTAATTATAGCACAAATAACACAAAGGTGCCCACGTGGGAAGGTGCCCGTGCAATGTTTTTTCTCCAATTTTTTTTTGTTTCGTTTTTAAAATACGGTCACCGTAGGTTTTTCTTTCTTTCGCTTTCACATGCACATTCTAAGAATACAGCCGGAAAGAAGAAAAATTCATTAAGTTTGGACCTCATGGGCATCCTGAAAAGCGCATATGTTTCTCCAAAAACCATGTAATGCCACTGTCCTGCCCCAGGGTGCTAAATGCCCCTTGTTGACCTCACAGTTATTACCTAATGCCTCAATAATGACTTCATAAGGAAATTCCACTTCCTGGAGGTTTATTTGACAACTCACAGGCCTGCCATTCAACCAGATTTACGCATTATTCGCTGTGGACTACATCTCCCATAATGTCCTACCTGTATTTTGAACTGCGAAGCATTATGGGAGTCGTAGTTTAGAGCGGTTGTGGTGAAGAAGACTTTGCCCATCCCTGCGCATGACTGGCTGTTTCCACAGAAACCCCCAGCTCTCTGCCACTGCAGTTTTAGGTTTCAGTTCCTCTCGAATAAGGATCCGGGTAGCACAGAGAGCTGAATACGAATAGTTCCGGGTGAGAGGAACATACTTGAGAGAGGTGGCAGGGCTCCAATACGGTAAGTTAGGGGCCACAGCTTAAAGGGGTACGCCTGGGAGTAAGTGGGGGGACAGGGAGCTGGGGCGGTGAAGATTGGCCGGGTGGATAGAGAAGTTTACCTTAGAGAAGGTATTCTTGGCATGAGTGAGGTAAATTACACAGAGCAACTGCCATGACACCTGAAAGCCTCAACCACCTCAGTAATAGGGCAACTGGGCTTAACCCTTGTGCCACCCAAAGATGCACTGCAGGGGTGAATGAAATCCCAACATGTTCTCTGGTTTTAGGGATCCTAGAGATCCTGTGCCCACGGGATCCACTGTGCCGTGTGGTAATTAGTGCCGACCACAGGATCCGCTCTGCACCGTGTGGTAATTAGTGCCCACTGGGTCCGCTCTGTGCCGTGTGGTAATTAGTGCCCACCGGGTCCACTCTGTGCCGTGTGGTAATTAGTGCCTACTGGGTCTGCTCTGTGCCGTGTGGTAATTAGTGCCCACAGGATCCGCTCTGCACCGTGTGGTAATTAGTGCCCACTGGGTCCGCTCTGTGTGGTAATTAGTGCCCACTGGGTCCCCTCTGTGCCGTGTGGTAATTAGTGCCCACTGGGTCCTCTCTGTGCCGTGTGGTAATTAGTGCCCACTGGGTCCGCTCTGTGCCGTGTGGTAATTAGTGCCCACCGGGTCCGCTCTGTCCGTGTGGTAATTAGTGCCCACTGGGTCCGCTCTGTGTCGTGTGGTAATTAGTGCCCACTGGGTCCGCTCTGTGCCGTGTGGTAATTAGTGCCCACTGGGTCCGCTCTGTGCCGTGTGGTAATTAGTGCCCACTGGGTCCGCTCTGTGCCGTGTGGTAATTAGTGCCCACCACGGGGTCGGATTGGGCCAATATCTTGACCAAAATGGCATTTTGTAGAAGAAATATGTGCTGCCGATTGCTGGTGAGAGGTTATAGTGAAAGTGTTATCTTGGTGTTCCCGCCATGCCCATGCGCTGTGTTGGCCAAACCTTTGTGTTTTGAGGATCGTTGTTAGGAATTTGGCTCTCGCCGCCGTGTTGCCGTAACAACGAGGTCAATAGCGCTATTACTATAACATTATAATGGTTGGGCGTTAAAAAACTGTCTGGGTTGCACACGCTGTCAGGACCGCCCCCGAAACTGTAGGTACGATGTCTCGATGAGGGTATGATGTCACACGATGTCACTGCCACATGTCGGGGGTCTCAAAAAGGTCGTGTTGGTGTTAGGTCAGATTTTTCCGTCCCGCTCGTTTGGCTGAGATAGTCGAGTCGTCAAGTTGCTGACGATCAGCTTGAGGAGATTTCAGGTAGATTTAATAATGTATAGGAAAATGAAGGAGAAGACACACTACTCTCCTGACAACCCGCTCCTTAGTGAATAGACCCCAATAAATCACACAGGCAGACTCAATAACAAACCCTGCTCCTGTAGAGATGATCGTGACAGCCATTGATGGCAGGTCAACATGAAAGGAGATATGTCAAACTGGCCAAGTCGCTTTACCTCGGCCGACAAAGCAAGAATCTAGTGAGTGCATCTGTCAGTCCTGACAAAGCAGGAGTCTTGGCAACTACACACATAAATTACATTTTTTAATTCAGAAATATTTCAGACAGCAGAGGCTACATAAAAGGAATTGGATTTCCCACCAGGTTCCCAGTCTGACTCCATGCGTTCTGCCGGAAGAAGCCGTCGATGGATCTCCGTGTGAATACATGGGGTGAATTACTTACTTTGGTTCTCGGCCAGGAGAAATCTCTGGACACCTCCTTAGTGTGCGGGGCAGGTTCTGTGTTACCTCATGACATGGGGGGGGGCACATCGGAGGTTATTAGAGTAGTATTTTCCAGTGTCAGTAGCAGTTACGTCAATTTATAAAGCACTTTGCATCCTTTGCGGAAGGAAGTCGCCTCCTGATACAGTCTAGAAGAAGAGAAGGGACAGTAACGGCTTCTAAAAAGTTTTAAAAGGACCTCAAAGCAACCGAGTGAGACCGCGCCAGGCTCCGGAGGCATTGCTCCAGATCACACAAGAAGATCTTTCTCAATGTTACGAAAGGCTCTAAAAAATGAAATATATGGATGAGCTCCTTACTGTTCTGCTATAATCCCAGTGTACAACGCCGCGGAATGTGATGGCGCTACATAAAACAATAATTAATAATAATTTTATTTGGGCTGTGGTGATTCATATGACGTGTAAAGTTGGTGGCGTCGGCTTAACATACGAACCATCTAGTCTGCCCACCCTTGGCGCTACTTGTGTCCTGCCACTAGATGGCGGTGCAGCACAGCAGACTGCATTAAAGGGACGGTAAGGACCCTCATGTTAAAAGCGTTGGGGGTTCCGTGAATTCCGACTCGATACAAGAAGTTTAAGTGACATTTACTTTGACAATTTTTTGATATTTTCCCAGCTGAGGTCGAGCAAACCCTCTTAACTTTCCTGGACTGGAATACATTAATTCCCAAAACACCTTTTCCTGGGCACCAGCAGAGCAAGAGATGAATGACTGAAGACGCTCTTTTAGAAACTAAGCATGAATCGCTCTTTGAACGACATACATGTAAAAAATGTGTGATTGGCGCATATTCCAAACAAATAACGACACTAAAAGTTATCTTTATTACCCTTTTTAGCACTCAACAGAGCAAGAAACCCTACCCCAGAGACTAAAACCCAAGTGTTCTGAGACATTCCCAAACTTTCTGAATATGGAATTTGTTCACAAAAAAAAAAAAAGTTTTTCTCTGATTTTGTTCATTTAGGAGGAGCTTTTACAGAGCTTTTTTTATTTATATTTATCTTTCCTGTCACTGAGAAAAAGTGAAAACGGAGACTAATTCCTGAGATTTTTTGTAACTTTATATTTTGCTCATGATGGGCTAATTCCTAGCTAATTAAGGATCATGTCAATCGCTGCAAGGTATTATAAACGGTTCCCGTAATTCCCGCTTCGTGATACTCGAAGCACTATTTGTAGAGATGATGATGATGGTGAAGCGCGGGGTCTGCCATGCTGGCTCTTCCTGAAGATGGAGGGGTTTGGGGTTAATAGGAATTCCATGCTTTGTGTGCCTGTGGATTTGTTCTCTTCCGCAAATGCTTTTTTTGAGCCAACCAAAGATCTTTTTTGGCTTTGATTTATGGGACTGATCTAGACGTATTCCCCTTGCGGGAAGCTGTGAGTTCACCAGAGCTGCTCTCTGTCTTGCTGTGAGATACAATCCACATGTGGCTGGAACAGTAAGACTGGGGGGGGGGGCTCCTTCCGTTATAATCATTTTTCTTCCCATCAGTTTAATGGAAATGTCTACAGAGGGGACGCGTCGGGCAACCGAACGCATTACATCGCAAGTCTTTTTTTTATGCTGTGAGAGTCTTTGTTGCCGGTGTGGTGGCCAAACCTCCTTGATACCGGATGTCTCAGTTGGGTCGGCGATTCTGCTCTATCCATGTTTACCGCGTGAACGTAACGGTTCTCATCTGCCTCCATGTTTCTATACCTCTAATGGTGTTTAGTCTTTGTTAATTGAAGATTCTTAATTGGAATCCAGATGCGGACTCCTCCGAGGGCCGCACGCTAACAGATGCCGAATGGGGTTGATTGGTTATTGCCATATACACTCCCGAAACTGCTTTGGAATCCTCGCTGGGTCTATATTTTACCCAGGACCCAATTTTTAATAATTTCCTGTCATAATTTACCAATGACGTGGGAATAGTTATTATCCCTTAAGTACTTTTTAATAGTTCGTGACTCTTATGGGAGATAACCGCTGGCCGCTCTGACCGCCGCTTCTCTTTCCATTTTCTAACCTCGATGTGACCTTTTATTTTTTTTTATAGAATGACAGATAATCCTAAATTAGTGATCCCTGGGAGATGGAACAGGGAGGACAGATACTTATTACAGTTAAATAACGCAGCTGGGGGGCCGCGTTGAACCCGATGAGCACAGCATGGCCGTGTCACCGCTCGCCTGTACGTCGGGAGCCCCCGTGACGGCTTCTCCTTGTGAGTTCTGGGGAGTGCGCTCTGTTTACTTCTTTCCCTCTTGTTTAGTCTGTAACGGGGACCCCGGGGGATCAATTCCCGAAGCCATCTGTGATCCTTTTAAGTTTGGCTCTAGCGGACGGGATATGTTTGTCTGCGCTGTCCCCTCGGCTCGGGTAAACTAACAGAGGGGAGCAAAGCTGTAGACCCAGGGCTTAAAAGGAAAGCGCAGACGCTCTCTGACAGTCTAATTATTAGTAAAAGCAGAGACGCTCTTTATTCATGCCGGGGGGGGTCACTCAAATCATAACGCACTTAATATCTTTGATCCGGAGAAGCCGCTCGTAAAAACGCCAGGACTGCCTATAAGTTGAGAGAGAGAAGCTTTTGTTTATGGGATAAGGCTTGTGCTTGCGGTTTTGGATATGTCGCGGTTGTCTTTGTTTCGCACGTCTGCACATGCTAATTCCACGACCCAATATGCAAATGATTTCCTTGCCCGCATTTAACGCCTCTGTAGGCTCGGCGATGGAGACGCATTCTGGTTGAGACGGCGTTTAGTACTTTGACACAGCTTTCTTTATGTATCAGAGAAGCAAACCTTTTGCCGTCTGCCGGTTGGGGATAGCGCTGTTGGGTCACCGGCAAGCGCGTCGAGCGCTGCGGTGGAAATCCGCGCCGGTTCCCGCTGTCCATGCCTGGAGCGGCCATATTCCGGCTCTGGAGTCACTGGGACACGCTGGGCTTATTGTTGGTCCCGTCTGACCCCCCTTGGAGTTCTGGGTCATGCGATGTTTGTTGATGCGGTGTTATGGGGATACTGACAGCCTCCATTGCCAAACGGCCCCTGTCTGCCATCAGCTGATTTATCTCACTGACACATCCGTCTGCTCGTAAACTTCCTATCCTTTCTCAGCCGTGAGACGAGAACCGGCCAGACTGTCTCGCAGATTCATTAAAAGCACAGGCGACCCGCTTCAAGCTGATGCAAACATCTTTATGTCCAGTTTTTGGCTGTTTGTTCACCTCTGTAGATTTACCCCCAAAAACTTTATTTTGTTGGGCAAAAGAAGGTGGTAGATAAGTGGATTGGCCTTCCAGCGGGAGTGGAAGATGTTAATACATTGATAGACTATTAACATGCGTGGGATAGGCGTATATGGCTCCTGAATCGAAGACGAGACCAACGACTTAGTAGGCTTGAGCTGTAGTAGCAGCGGCTGGAGGAATATACGCCGAATGGCTCTCATCTAACTGCAAGTTGTACCAGAACGTACCGAGTAGTACGTTTTCTTACCCCCACCTAACCCACAAGTTTGTCATCATGTCCTAAATAATGTCCGGCCGCAAGGTAAAGACCACGGCGGTCTCCATAACGGACACACAGCCATGGAAGGAGCTTTAATGGATCATGAGAGCTGAATGTCTCCTTTCTACCAATGTTGCCCCCCCCATGTAAGTGCATGGAGGGTTTCGGCTGAAGACATGCTTACGAACGTGCCTGTATGTATCGCCAGCACGCTCCGGCACCAACTCCATGCAGGGAAAGGGATCCCATTCATGTTACCAGAGGAGGAAATTCTAATAACGTTCGTCAAAATCTTAATGTTTAGGAACATTTGTTTCTACGTAAAATATATATATATTTCCAGAGAGCTGTACAGTACAAACGGGGAAAGATTTTAGGGGGTGAGGAGTGCTCAGCGGTCGGGGGCCATTTGTAAAGCTCTTTTCGGTGACATTATAGAGAGCCGGGGGAAGAAGAAGTCTGACGAAAGAGAGCGCTAAGTAATCATTGTCTGTGAAAGTCCGAGGATCTGTGCCAAGAGCTCGATGGGAGAGTATGAGCCCCAGCTGGCGTCCGGCATGGGCTGCTGTGTTTATACGCTGCAGCCGGGGGCCGGTAATGTGGTCTACGTGGTGTCCATGACCCGGCTTTGCCTTCGTCCATTCTGGACTGGGGCTGTTAACCCTTTAATAGCCTTTACCTGAGCCTATTGCAGGACTGACTGCTTCAGTGCCCCCCAAACAACACAAAAAAACCGATAACAGTACTTGGACCAATAAGTGCCCTTTATAATTCTCAAAAAGTGCTACCGGGGTATTTGAACTCATCTAGAGACTGGGCAAAAAAAATGAAGCACAAAAGAGGATTGAAGAAACTAAATACCCTCTTCTCGCTTTAATGCTGCTGTCGGTGAAGCTTTAAATAGGATTATAGTCTAATTGTTTTGCTCATACATTGTCTGGGGCTGTTTTGAATGCTCCAACGCCCCGTCACTGTGGGAATTCTACGGTTTTTTTTCATCCACCCGGCAGGTTAACTTTTTGAACACATTCTTTTTCTGTAATGTGTTTTCCAGTTGGCACAGACGCCTCCTGTTTCCGCGCTTCCTCCGCCGGACGGCAGTGAACTCCTGAAGCAGGTCAACAAATGTTGGGTTCCTGAGGTTCCTGCAAAAGTAATCCTGAGAAGCGTTCCCCCCCCCCCCCAGGCTGTGGATAAACGCTCGCTACAGATGCATTATCCCACTTAACGTATATCTTTAACTACTCTGTTACTGCCAATCGGCTGTGTTATTGGATAAATCTTTATTTCCCTTCCTTCGCTGGTGTGAGTCGTGTACCTGGGTTATCCTACCCTAACATATCGCTAGTGAGGTGCTAGGTGATATCAAATAAAAACACGCGTGCGCTTTATTGTATGTTGACCCCATACAATAGATGTCCTGCGGCTCAGAATCGATTGCGCATCCCGGGACCAACACAGCTGCTTGCGGCATAATAGTTTTTTTTTTTTTTTCCCTCCCGGATCATGGGAGTTGGAGTTCAGGAACAGCTGAGCAGCTAGATTGACCTCGACGTGGGCCGATCCATGTCACGGATCCAGCAGATCGTTTTATTTTCAGGCTTCTTTGTCTGGTAAACGAATTCACCTTCCTGTAGGAGAGCGTTCCTCGCTTGGCGTGTAAAAGAATCTAATAGAATAATCTCTGATTGAAGTCGGTCCATCCAGACAGCTGTCGAGTATCCAAGCCATGTGAGCTTTGGAGTGCATGCCTCCGCTGGGCTTCCCCCCTACAAATGCTTCCATTGTCATTTAAAGGGTCGCATTTGAATAACAAAGGAATGGCATCACGCTACCCACCAGCCTAAAATCGAGAGTCGTCTCCCTGCCCCTCATCCCCTGGGGCAGCCAGTGCTTGTTAATGATTTTGCAGTTCGATGGAGTCTCCTCTCTAATGATGAAGCCGGAGACATTAACCACCCCTTTGGTTGCAATAAACCTCCCCGGAAGGGCCATGGCATGGGGCAGAAACTATGTATCCGAGCATCATCTCACAATGACCAGAAGCTGAATGGCTTCCTTCCCATGGCTCAGATTAGGCCGGAATACCCGGGGACCCCAAAAGCCAATGGTTTCAGGATCTCCTGGGATAACCGCAAATCGAGCGTCAGGCTTCGGCTAACTAAAGAGCCACCTGTGCAGCGAGGAGATCCGGAAAACCCGCAACGTTTAGTGGAAAGAAGAGACGCGGTCAGAATGATCGACTCCTTCGTCTGGAAAGTCCAAGTTAATAGCGGCTCCAATGGTTTAAATTAACCCCGTATCCAGCACCCCCTCTTCTTTTTATTTACAGGGCATACAGCTCCACGCTCCTGCGTTAATAACCCAGCTTCCCCGACATCTCCCTTCGATGACTTTTTATATCTAAAATCTACCGTTTCGGGATTATCAGCTTCTTAAAATAGAGACGTTCATTCTGGGCTCGGAATTCTTCCTTACATAGAATTCTGGAGCCTGTCGATTCTCCTCGGAGTTTTCTGCTCATCGCCATAAACTCGAGGAGATGCGGCTTGGACCGACGCTGGGAATTTGGCACGGCCGGGATAGAAGCGGGGGGGGGGGTTAACGTCCGTGCCAGGATCTCAAGCTGATCTGTATTTTTGTTTAAAGAATTGAACAATTTGCCAGTTTTAATTTGGACAAAGATCTTCAGCTCCCCATATTTCTCTTACCCCGGTGGGATTCCTGCGAAATGACGTAACATCGTCTGACTTCCGTACCGCGGGTCCGCGTTACCTTAAAAACGTGCAGCGCCTGGCCCGTAAAGTGCCAAGAAAAACATTTTACATGCAGAAAATGTGTAGTAAAAAAAAAATATGAATCCTGCGTTTTAAAGAAATGAGCTATTTGGGAAAATTTCATATTTCTTAATCGACTGTTAATCACAAAGTGACCGGTACTGATCCGTTCTTCATTCCATCCGCTCGATCTGAAGAAGAGCCCTCTGAGGTCCTGAAAGCTTATAACTCTACATTCTAATTCTATGTTGGCCAAATAAAAAAAGATATCAACTTCGGCTAAAGACTCTTCTCTTGCACCTGCGCAGCTACGTCTATTTTCCTTAGTTTCACGGAGCTCACGGTTAGCGAGCGAAAGCAATTCCCCAAAAAACAATATTTTATTAAAATGTTTTTAAATGTAATGTTTATAAATCCAGATATAAAGAAAACATGGCAAGACGTGGCTTTGAGTAATTATGAACCCTTTTGAAATCTCCATCCCCACCAACATCTCGTAAATATTTACCGCCCCGGCCTCTTCCTACGAGGGACTGTTTAGATTGCCGTTTAAAACACATATAAGTGTTTGATGAGTTTTGGAATCGGGGGGGGGGGTGTTAGTGTGTGCCTGGGGTGGGTGGGGGTCACGTGAAGTGCCCCAGCCGGAGTTGCCCCTTTGTTTGCTGCCTGTCGCACGTGGAATGTCACATGGCGCTGTTAGCCCTACAGGATGAAGGAGAAAGGTTGAGTTGGACAGCTGCGTGCGGAAGTGTGTCCACCGCAAAGAAACACACACACAAGCCACATGTTTACCCAGAGCACATGTGCGGAGAGACCCCGGCAGCGCTGCGGGCAGGAAGGTCACCTAAATAAACTGTTTGTTTGTGAACTTCCGGCCACATGGGACCAAAAAACAAACTGCGTCGCTAAACGCTCATCTGCATGACCCCCCCCCATTAATGGAACCCCCCGTTCTGTTAAGTATTTTGAATGTAGCCGCATATTCCGTGGAGATGTACAGTAAGAGTCTTGCTTTTCGGGCATAGTCTGATTTAAAGAGGAGTCGAAATAAATTCTCAGTTCTGGATCTGTTGTCTGGGCCGTCGGCGGATATCGCGGAGAATGCGTTGTTGGGCCGGAGTTTACTGTCTGTATTAATGGATGCGTTCGCGACGCGGGTTGTATGATCCTCCGAGGAAGGGACGGCAGGTGGGCGGAGCTTTTAGAACCAAAATGGCGACGTGCGTGAAACTATCCCAAAGCACTTGCTTGATGGTAATAAGTAACTTTTAGTCTTTCCTGCGTTCTTGATTCTCTTTTAGATGACGGGGGTCGTTGTTTCAAATTAAATCGCAGAATCTCTTTGCTCCGGAGACTGTGTGAAGGGGGAGAGGGGATGGAATTTATTTGGCTGGAATGCGATCAGCCTCTGTTTTCCCGGCCGGACGATGTTTTACAGTAAGGAATAATTAGGGCAAAATCCGGGAGTGTATGTAATTCATTCCAGATCTTTTCACCCCCCCCACCCCAAAACATGCGCTGCATCAGCCTGAGCGCATGATGTGAGGTTCCCTCGTACAACCGTCCTCTGAATTGCTTGCCATTTTTTTAAAATTAGTAGTTGGTCCCTTTTTCCATCAACCTATGACATCACTGCTGATGTAAGTTACTGAGATTTTGGGGCAGATTGTTTTGCTTTGGTTTCGTTAAACGGATCCAGTTCCATTTTTCGAGAGCTCGGAATATTTGGCAAAGACGAGACCTACGGTTACGCCGCTTCAGCCTGGCGAAGGAGTTGGTCGAAACGTAACCCTTTTACCGGATTTAGAATAGAAAAGGAATTCCCTCGGCCCTCCTTTCTGTTCTTTGAGACAAAGTCAGCAAAGTTCCCCCCGGGACTTTAATTTTGTCGTTTTGTGCTTTTTATTTGCATGCCGTCCGCGTAACGTTAGTGCGATGCTGGCCGCCGGCGCTCACAGGGTTAAGATGAGGTTTTTCAGTCTGTCGGGAGCCAGCAAGCTGCAGGAAGCTGTTTGGCTTCAGTTTGTTGCACAGATGGTTTTAGTTTTACCCCGTTCCAGATCCATGTCTCTCCATCCCCCCCATTACCCAACAAAAAGCAAAAAATATGTAAATATATACAAGCGGTCTGTCTGTCTGTCTGATCACGAACACGCGGGCTGGGGGGACGTCTCCCGATCCAGCCGCCAGACCCGAGTGTATGAAATATTCTGTGCATTATTGCCCCAATTACCCCATCTAATCGCCGTCATCCCATTAGATTGTAAATCCCAAGGGGGCCGGACTCGCCTTCCCATCTCTCTACGTAAACGTATCGCAAATATGTATTCGTATAAACAATAAAAGATAACTATAGACATTTAAAACAATGGGATTTTACAAAATTGAGGAAAATGTTGGATATTTCCCGACTCTGCGTCGATCCCGATCCATGATGCCGGATTCAAATAAACCGGATACCAAAACGGGCAGAATTCTCCTTGTCATGCGATCACCTCATTGCGTGCGTGGATTTAGTTTTTCCGCGTTTAGCCGGTGTACACGCGGCACACGGACCTGCGCAACCTATTGCTATTGGTCTTTCGTCATAATTCTTGCGGCTTTTGGATAAACCGCGTAGAAAACGTCAAAAGTTGGCTAGGGAACCAATACGCTCAGTTACAATAAAACCTTCTATGCTCAATATTAAAGGTGCAGTTCCACCAACTTTGCTGAATTCAACACAAAAACACAATTCCGAGTACTGCTGGACTCCGGATCCCTTCCTAGAAGGAACTCTTCAAACACGTAAGACTTTGTCTCAGAGAGACGCGGCGTGACGATGAGATGCTTCTTTATACATCGCCGGGGGCCCTTCCGTGATATCTGAGGACCGCTAAAAGAGAGCTGGGATTGGACCTTGTAGATGGTTTGAGGGTCCCAAGCGGTTCCCTAACCATAAAGCGAGGGTACCGGTCCCCCTACTAAAGGCTGAAGCTCCAATTACAGGGTGCTACAAAGCGACGTTCGGTTTCAGGGTCCGTCCTGCGGCGCGTGGATACCGCACGGCAACAAGAAGCTTTACTTCCATCTAACGGATGCCGTTTTATTATAATGTTTATTATTTAGGAAAGAAGCATTTAGACGTTCGACTTAATTACATTAAAATGGGTTCTACAGGAATCGGTCGGCCGCAGAGGCTTTAATCAGCGAGCCTTTCATCAGACTCTTGTAGCAATTTCTTCGTGGTGGTCCGGGTTGGAGGGGAAAGTGTTAAGGGGTTGAATTCCGATGTAGTTTAATCAGGCTCTGTGGCCTGCGAGAGACTTCCCATCGAGGGCCGAGAGATGGTGACTGTAGCGGTGAGGTCTGACACTCTATCCATGACCAATCGTCTGGGAAATTCTCACAATTTATAGAGCGAGCGATATATATCCGAGGACTGCTCCGGGGCAAGAGCGTCATGTTACCCCCTCGCAGAGCGCGTCTACCCTCCGAGTTCACGTGAAAGCCGTATTTAATGTGCATGAGCATTTTAATTGTGTTAATGGAGAGCGAGGTAGCCCGAGCCTTGGCTAATGGAGATTATTATGGCCCCCGGGGGCCACGATTTAAAAAAAAAAACAAAAAAAAAAAAGAAACCTCATTCCGTTTACAGATCTCATTAGCCGAGTGATCCGACAGCTTTATAGGTTGGTGAAAGGCATGCTGGGTAATGATATGCACGTGAATATGCAAATGACATTTCCTTGGAAAATTAGAATTACCCTAAAAATGTTTTTAAAAAAATTGTGCTTTATTTAAGATATTTTAGTTAAAAAAAGAAACTTATGGTACTTATGAAACCTTTTAAAACTGTAATTGTTATAATTCTATCCGCCACTGATCTGATTCTAAGAAACTCATTTAAACAAAAATAATAATAATAATTCCGGAGATTTCAAACTGTAGGAGCCAATCAGGAGGCAGGTGCAGATAATAAAATCCTAAAACCGCAGAAAGGGTTTGTAAAATGTTATTACAGGATCTGGAATTTTTTTTCAGCTGAATAACGAAAATATTTTTGGGGATTAGAATGAATTTGGAGAGGTTTGCGGTACCCTGCGGGTGACCGGGGGGGGGGGGCGCAGAGCGTGCGGACCCTCGTGAGGCCGGTCTAAAATGTGGTCCGAGTTTGTAAATAAAGAGTATCCACCGAGCCAAGAGTAACGAGCAGTTTAGCCGACCAGGCCCTCCCCGGGGCCCCCGAGTCCCATTTGGCCTCATTACTTGGCCCATTCCAGGAACAGATTGGAACCTGCTATTGTTTTAACAATTGGCCACAGATGATACACATTGGAGTGGAAAGCCGGGGGAGGGGAGAGTGCGAGAATGCGAGCCGCTAGGGATCCGCCAACGAGATCGCCTTCAAATATCTTGAAATTTGCTCTGTGCAGAGATTTCCCTTTTGATTCCGTCCAGAGAGACCGCGGGGAATAAGTCTGCATACCTCGCAAGAGCAGAACATCCGCCCGGGGGACACACGCGCATGATTACAATTTCAGCTTCAGTAACGTGACACACGCACCGACACCTCTCACGGCCCAAACCCGCGCCGCTCGCTTTTACGGGGTTAAATCTTTATTATTTGCTCCAGGACCGCAGGATATTCTGCTGAAACGGTTATAACATTGTAACAACATGTACATTGGTGACACGTGTAAAATAAACACGTGTGTACAACATGTATTAATACGACGGTGTGTACTGCTGTGTAATAATATATGACAAATATGACAGTGTGTACTGCTGTGTAATAATATATATGACATATATGACAGTGTGTACTGCTGTGTAATAATATATGACATATATGACAGTGTGTACTGCTGTGCACTAATATTTATGACATATATGGCGCTTCTATAAAGGAGCGATGCATTACATTGATACAAAGTTTCTGACTGTGGCAGTTACTGTGGTCCAGAGAGGCAAAACTAGGAACATCCTACTGGTTGCTATGGTGACTGCATCATTTTTTGCACTTTGCACCAAATTGGCTCCTTCCCCAGTAGAAGCGTTCTGCCCGGTGCCAGCTCCTTAAAGGGTGCCGACCGTCAGTCTGCAAAGGGTTACCCCGACTCGTCGAGGTGTAAAGTGTCAGCACGTGTGGTATTTAGTTTGGCCTCTCGAGTCCCTGTTTGGGGTCTCCTGAAGCTTTGGGATGGGAGGCTGAGTGTCTTTTGTTAGCGAGTGGCCGCTGTAAGTGTGAGTGGTGGGCTTGGGTACGTGACAGATGAAAGCTTGGAGGGGTCAGGGGAGCATCATACAGCTGCTACGGAGCGAAGGCCATCTCCCAATATTTACAAAGAGTCACCCACCCCAGCCCTGGCCGTCTCATTGACGAGGGGCGCTGTTTAATTAGGCGGGGGCTTTAGGATTACTTTACATAGCAGGCCGTGAATGCATCTGCTTCCCTGCTTCCATTACTGTGACCCCCTCCCCGATCTCTGTTTTGTACGCGGAGTGCCTCCGGCTTGTGGCTTCCACCCTCCGGCTTGTTCAGAAGTGCAACTCTTACCCCTCGTTCACCGCGGAGCACATACCTCGCACCCGGCCTCAACAGACCCAGGGGCTATAAAAAAAACAAACATTTTAAACTGGGATTTAAATCGTTATTTTTGCTGTGAATTTTTTAAGGCCACATATTATAAAAAAAAAGATTGGCCAAAAAATACTCCCCATCCCAGTATAAAATACTCCTTATACTCCCCATCCCAGTATAAAACAACCCCCATCCCAGTATAAAACAACCCCCATCCCAGTATAAAATACTCCCCATCCCAGTATAAAATACTCCCCATCCCAGTATAAAATAACCCCCATCCCAGTATAAAACAACCCCCATCCCAGTATAAAATACTCCCCATCCCAGTATAAAATACTCCCCATCCCAGTATAAAATAACCCCCATCCCAGTATAAAATAACCCCCATCCAGTATAAAATAACCCCATCCCAGTATAAAACAACCCCCATCCCAGTATAAAACAACCCCCATCCCAGTATAAAACAACCCCCATCCCAGTATAAAATACTCCCCATCCCAGTATAAAACAACCCCCATCCCAGTATAAAATACTCCCCATCCAGTATAAAATAACCCTTATCCCAGTATAAAATAACCCCCATCCCAGTATAAAATAACCCCATCCAGTATAAAATAACCCCATCCCAGTATAAAACAACCCCCATCCCAGTATAAAACAACCCCCATCCCAGTATAAAACACTCCCCATTCCAGTATAAAACAACCCCCATCCCAGTATAAAATACTCCCCATCCCAGTATGAAATAACCCCCGATGGTTTGGTACCCATATTACAGTAAAGGTGATTTGAAGGTCGCTGTCGCTGTGCCTTTAAACCTCTTTCCATGTCGTATCTTCGCTGTTCCCACGCCGGGATCTCCAGCGCAGGCCGGAGCGATTCCCGATGTAGAGGATGTCCTTATCCATAGGAGGGCGCCAGATCCTAGGGCACTAAATACCGCTTCTTAGCAGCTGCAGAACACGTTACTGTCGTCGGTTTTGCTCACGGGTTTGACCAACGCGTTCTTACGTCTCCGTTTGAACCCTAAAGTGCGGCTTTAATGAAAATACCTCGTGCGATAAACACGAGACCCTCAGCTTTCCGCCCCGTGGCCCGAGGCTCGCGCGCTGCGTCTCTAAATGTTCTTTTCTTACTGCTAACGTTCCGATGAGACCCTCACGCTTCTCTTTGTCTTCCACGCAGGAGACCTTCTCGCGGACCACAAGTGACGTTCTGTAAGTCAATGGAGCAGCCGTCCGAGTCCCGTGGGGGTACGTATTGGGCCGAGCACCTTAGGCACGCGACTCCGGGCAGCTTTTTGGGATCCATACCCTTGTATAGGAGCTGGCGTAATGTTTTATGAGCTGCATCCCTAGAGTTCCTCAAACAAGATAACTGACGGTGGCCTAAATGGGATGCCCCTGACCTGGACTGCGGGTGACAACCAAGGGAGATCTTTAACTCCACATATGGGGACATCTCCCTAATTTTATCCCTAGGAATGGGGCCGTCTCCTTAACCTTTGACCCCAGGAATAAGGAGGTCTCCCTAATTGTTAACCCCAGGCACTGTCTCCCCTCTGTGGCTCTAGGAATGAGGCTGTCCCCCTAATCTCCCTCTTGCCCTGGGAGCGGGCCGTCTCTCCCCTCTGTGGCTCTAGGAATAGGGCTGTCCCCCTAATCTCCCTCTTGCCCAGGAGCGGGGCGTCTCTCCCCTCTTTAGCTCTGGGAATGAGGCCGTCTCCCCGGTCTCCCCGGTCTTCGCTCTGCAGTAAGCCGGGTATTGAAGGGATTTCTGTGTAAATAATCCCAGATCTGGTCTGTTTCCTGACCCCGTGGCCTGTGCAAGCCGCGCTGTTTACTCTACAGATGAACAATGTACCTTCTCTGATTCATCAACATTTTTGGCTTCCTCACTCAGGTCCTTCTCTTCCCCGGTGTCTTTTTTTTTTTAATATTCCCACCAGATCTCCGCAAAGCCCGCTTCCCATTTCTCCTTCCCCGCTGCAATTCCCAGACTCTCCGGATTCTTACCAAACAGTTATTATTATTTATTGTTTTATATAGCACCATCATATTCCGTAGCGCTGTACAATGGGTAGACGGGACATAACAGGTAGTATATAACATAACAACAATTTAACTTACAGAACAACAGGTGAGGAGGGCCCTGCGCACAGGAGCTTACAATCTAGTTCTAGCCGGATCTTCATATCTTTTCTCCATACCAACTTTTCCATCCTCTGCATTTGTCTTCCGCCAACTCTCTTCTGCCCCATCATTCACGCTCTTATGTTGCCCCTTCTCTGATTCATGTGGTTCTGCTAAGCGTCATCTTTAGATTTTTTGGGTCCGTGAAACAGGCGTGATTTGGGGGCGACCACAGAATTCTACAATAAGTATAATAATAATAATAATATATAATAATAATATATAATAATGATAATATATAATGGCATAACTGACGACTGCTTCCTCCCTGCCCCCGGGGGGGGTTCATTTTCTGATGGTCTCGCTATCCCTCTGCCTAGTGGTGAATCTCTCTCTCTCTCTCTCTCTCTCTCTCTCTCTCTCTCTCTCTCTCTCTCTCTCTCTCTCTCTCTCTCTCTCTCTCTCTCTCTCTCTCTCTCTCTCTCTCTCTCTCTCTCTCGTGGTTTCAAGCTGTGTCTCTTGCTGTCTCTCTCTTGCACTGTCTCTCTCTCTCATGGTTTCGAGCTTCTCTTCAGGCTCTCTCTCTCCCCTTCTCTCTCGTGGTCTCAGGCTGTCTCTCTCGTGGTCTCAGGCTGTCTCTCTCTTGGTCTCAGGCTGTCTCTCTCTCTCTCTCGTGGTCTCAGGCTGTCTCTCTCTCTTGTGGTCTCAGGCTGTCTCTCCTCCATTCTCCTGGCTTTCCTCTGTGTGAACCTTCAGAGGGTAAAGATCATTCCTTCTAATGTTCTAACTCGGGGCCGGTGGGGACAGAGGTCACATTCCACGAGTGACTGTAGAGCTAGCGGAGAGGGGACCACCGTGACCCCAGGCTTCTGCCCCTAACACCCCTCCTCGTTTCCCCCAAGTCTAATTTATCTCAAGCAGTGTTATCTGTGGAACATAATGCTTGCGGTGGGTTGTCTGCCATTAAATCCCGCTCATTAGGACCGTCTGCTGCGCGTCTTTCCGACCAGAATAAGTGAATCCATATTTTTGAAACGTGATCCTATTATTGTAACGCGACACAGAAGAAGGCCTTTAAACGCAGCTAATTACGTCTACGCACAGGTCTGCTACAACACACTGTTTAGCGAATACACCCCACTGCCGAATTAAAATTCCATCACCCTCCTTCTTGTTAGCGGCCGTTATGGTAAGATCGCATGCGCTGTACGGCAGTGCCGTGCGCCAGAGCCCCAACCGGACGCTACAAGATGGATTTAACACATTCAGTGCCGGAGGGTAAATGTTTTACAAGCTGCTTATTGGGACGGAGACGTTTGGGGGGGGAATTTGTCTTGCTGTCCAAACTGGTTTGGTGCATTTGCAGCTGTACGGTAGCCATGACCGGTAACCCAGATCTCTCCCCGTGTTCTCTCTCCCAGAGCATGATCTGTCCCGCGATCTGATCGTCCTGCAGGACCTGTGGGCCAGGAGGGACGTGAAGAAGGTGAGCAGCTGCCTCCTCCGACGATTCGCGCTTTAGTTAAGTTAAGTTGTTCCCATCGTTTTGTGTTTTCTCCCCGACTTGTCTGCCTCAGCAGGTACGCGAACACGTTAGAGACCTGCTCCCGGCCCTGGAGGACCCCCGCACCGCGCTTCTGGATTTGCTGGAGGTTTCCAGCACCTGGAGAGGGAAGGGGAATTCCTTGGCTAGCATTATAACGACCGAGTTCCACCAGTGGCTGAATGACCACCCCGCGCCTCTGCAGGTAACATACGTGTGCGGGTTATCCACGTGTGAATGTAGAGTGTGGACCTGTGCCTTTGTCTAGGTGTGCGGTGCGGTAATGATCTGTACATTTCACTAACCTATAAGTCATGACTCCATCCATACATGTAAATTACCCCTTCATTTGCATATGAGGCTGCGTGGTGATATCACAGCTCTGTGTCTCCTCTCCTTTTATCCCCGAGTAACATCGGCCTCTTGTTTCTTGATGTTAGTCTGGCACTAGGTTGAAGAAACTACAAGCGCGCATGTTTAACCTGGTCTCCGAGGGTCAGCTTTTGGACCAACTTTGCTCCATCTACCAGATCCAGGAGGCAGATAGGGCCTTTTTACTTGGACACGTGACCCACCTGCAGCGCATGGGCAAATACAAAGAGGTAAGCGGATATTGGAGTGAGATCAGAAAACCCATTCGTAAATCCTGAGCTTCGGAAATCAACGTTTAAAAAGCTTCGGAAATCACTTGGTAAACTCTAGGACTCCACACTTTACTCAGCGTAATAAACTGCCCCCCTCGGCTACGTTCACACCACTCCCTTAACCCCAGCATGGAATGTGTAGAAAAACACGAGTTTTATAGAGTTAAACGGGCGCCCATGAATCCAACATGGCTGCGGTGCACGCTGTCCCCTCCCCCGGCCTCCGAACTAAAACATGGACAATGGTGGAATTCAGTGGGGGCAGAGGCTCGTACGGAGTGCTTCGAATCTCCGAAGACCCCCTGAATGGGGCAGGCTCTGTCTGAGAAGAATGAGGGAGAAAGCAGAAGGCCGGCTAGTGTTTCATGGCAGTCTTATGTTACACTTCAGCCTTTTGAAAGAGTGTCTGCAGTCGGCTGAGTGAGACTCTCCTGCACTCCAAAAGGCAGAAGGGGAGAGGACAATGGTGCCTCTTGTCACAGGCAAACCCCTCCAGCAGTGAAGAGCCATTGTCCCCCGTACAGAGGGCTAGTCTGGCAGTCTGTCCATGCTTCGCTGCCTCTGATACTGAAAGCCCATACCGGCCCTTGTCAGCCCTGATTAGCAAGAAAAAAAAATCCAAAAATTTAAACTGAACAAATTCTAGCAATAAATCTTATAAAATTATATGGAAAATTGTAAAATAAAAGAAAAAAGTTGAATATTGGTTTCCGGCACTTTTTATGAGGTCCCAGACACGCGCAGGGCCATCTAGTCAGGTCGGTGACCCTACAGGTGTATTTCTAGTGGTTTGGGAAAAATGACCGCAGACACGAATGGTCCTCCTACTTAGAGGTGCGGGGGGGGGAAGTCATGAGCGTTGGGAGGATCTCTGGTGTTTTGGAAGATTTATGCGCTGGATTTATTGGTCCCCAAATCTTCTATAGACTTCTGTAAGCTCACGAGCCAAGCCCTCTTCCCCTAATGCATCGGGTCGCTTTACCCTGTCAGATCCTTTGAATGTAGGGACTGTAGGAAGTGCTGCGGAGATTGTTGGCGCTATAGAAATGAACGGTAATAGTTTTTTTCCCCCTTATAGGCAGCTATTCTGAGCATCAGACTGAACCTCCAACCAGATCTGGATATGGAAGAAGTGAGTGAAACATTTACAGCAGAACCTAATCTTCCATGTGGACTTTTCTGATGCAAGATGGGGGAAGCGATTAGCGCTCGCTCGCTTGACTTCCTGTTATCGCTGAAATAAAAAATCGCTGCTCTGGAAGTTGCCATCAGGAGCGCTTAAGGCCAGTTAGAGATTAAAAAAATGATAGTGTAATGTTGTATATTCTTTGGAATCACAATGTGTATGTCATGTGACATTGATTTAGATTTGCTGCTGTTGGGAGACAACTCCCATTATTCTAAGCCTTCCAAATCCACAATGTGTTCTTAATGTCAAACACGGTCATAACTTGGTTAAAGCTCCGTGTTAGAGCGAGGAAAGGAGGCTATACACAAGCTCCGTGTTAGAGCGAGGAAAGGAGGCTATACACAAGCTCCGTGTTAGAGCGAGGAAAGGAGGCTATACACAAGCTCCGTGTTAGAGCGAGGAAAGGAGGCTACACGCAAGCTCCGTGTTAGAGCGAGGAAAGGAGGCTATACACAAGCTCCGTGTTAGAGCGAGGAAAGGAGGCTATACGCAAGCTCCGTGTTAGAGTGAGGAAAGGAGGCTATACGCAAGCTCCGTGTTAGAGTGAGGAAAGGAGGCTATACGCACAGCATTTTATAGAGCGGGTTGGTTTCTCTGCAGATGTGCACCCCGCTGCTGCTCCTGGAGAGGTTTAACCTTGTCGAGCTGTACGTCGCAGAATACCCAGAGCTGCAGAGCAGGCTGGTACAGATGTTAGATAGTTGGAGTGACTCTACATTCAACCCCAGGAAAGTTAGCAGGTAACAACATCATCTGCTGTTATAAACCCAACAGGGTGCCCCATGTCTTGCCCCTTAATGCCCCGTTGTATTGCCCTCCTTGTTTCTTTATTTTTGGACTCCATGGAAGGAAAGTCTCCGGATTTTGATGGCTGTAGGTAAATCTGAACGCGCATGTTCTTTGTGTGTTTGCAGACAGTATAAAGGTCTCCCGTCCGTCAAACCCGACAAGCTGAACCTGAAAACGCTAAGCAAGCTGGCCTTCCGTCTGCTGGAGAAACATAAGCTCGACCCAGGTCCGAGTCCTCACCCCATACACATCGCGTTTAACTACCCCCTCCGCGTACCCTGCTTGCAGAATCTCATGCAGCTATTTTTCCACCCCAGGGGGGTCTTTTGCCTTAAGCAAGGGTTTCATTTAATTAGTTTTAGGATAACTCTTAGCATGTAAGCCAACATATTGGTGTTAAACGTACAAATCCCCCAAATCCTGTCTATATTGTGTTGAGGTTCGCCGCACCCCGTCGGCCCCGCTGCGTTTCGCCGTCTGGAGAGCGTGTCGTTTGATTGGTTGTGTAAAGACTCCGCGCCGCGCGCTCCTTGCGGGATCTTTTCCGATGCATTCTGTCTCCTCTCCTTCAGCTCTCTGCACAAACCTAATTAACCAGCGACACCTGGGGACCCTGAAATACCTCATGTACAAGAGATTTGTGGAGGTATGTACCGGGGCAATTACTGCGAGGGAGGTCTGACCCCCGGGGGGCCACAACGGGCTTATTAACCTCTCATCATCACAAACATGTATCATAAAATGATCCGGATCTCGAGGGTTCCGCTTCATTCTCCAAATTCTGGAATAAACACGGGGATGAAATAAACCCCAATGAGCGTCACTGAGAATATCTGAGAGTCCGAGGGTTTGTTAAGACTATGGAATTCTATTGTTTACTCAGAGGAGCAACATGAGGACTCGTTACATCGTTTGTGGATGAAAAATTTAAAAAAACGGAAACGTAGCTTAGGTTGTTTATAATTAGGAACATGATTTGACTAATAAATATATTTTTACTCCTAGAAAAGCATGACTTATGAGAATTGGACGGACCACGTGCAGGTAACTTTATTACCGTCCCTCGTTTTCTCTCCCCATAATTATTATTATTTGTTTAAAGGGAACAGATTTCGCTATAACACAGAAGGTGCGAGCGCCGGTCACTGCCTGGTGACCTCATTAGCATAAATATCAGCTCGGGAGCTCTGCGGGTCCGGGGGTCCGCGCTCTGGCAGTGATATTTTTACGGGTTAATTTGTTTTAAAAAAAAAAACCCTCAGAGTCTTAAACCCCCCCAGAAGTTTTATGTTACGGTAAAGCCAGTGATTGATCGTCTGGATTTCACACCTGTGTAATCTGAATAGGTGAATGGGTAGTGTTTACAAGGCTGTGCTGACCAGGGCTGACACAATGGAAATCACGCCTCCCCCCTCGCTATATGTGTCTGTACCCTGGGGACGTTAGCCCGGGTGTCTGGTTACCGCACACAATGCCATCTTTAAACACCTTATTAGCTCGCTAGATGCTGGCGGTGAAATCCTAAGCAGGTCCCACGCTATTGTCTGTGACCCCACATGGTTCAGCCGCGCAGGAGCGGGATGGGGGGCTTCTTTTTGTGGCTTGAAAGCTCTGTCCCTGCTTCCAGATGCCGCTCTGTAGCCGATCAGCGCAAGACTGCGATACTGTTCTTATTCCTAAAGCATTAAGGAGTCAATCAGGAGCAGAGTTATAGATATGGAGCAGTCGCCAGGAAGACCCTTTTGGTTGCTATGGCTACTGCACAACTTTAACAACTCTGCAAACCATTTTTTTTGGTTATTCCTACTGAATTTGTTATATTTCAATAAAAAATAGCAGAATTGCGAGAAAAGTATTACGAGAAAATATTGTGTTGGTGCCCCCGTAGTGACAAAACCCTGTGATCTCTCTCTTAGGGTATTTGAGTGAGTGATTTATTCCCTGTGTCCTATTGCGGGGTATTTGGGTAACTGGGCAGGGTATTAAGAAGAATAATGGGGTTTATTTACCCCGTTTAATTTATAAAGCCGTTTCCTTCTGTTTCTATACACATTATCGGGGCTTTTAGGGCTGTAGAACCCTGCGATCCCCTCATACCCAGCAAACATTCTGACCTCCTAGAAAAGAGGGGCAACAGGGGGGGAGAGAGGGGCATCAGGGGAGGAGAGAGGGGCATCTGATTAATGTGGGTTAAATGCTCCCCACCCCATGGAGCTGTGTAAAGGCGGCCATGTTTGCTTGCTTTGCAGAACACGGTGCGGGAGAATCGATGGCTCCAGGGGCAAGCGATCGATCTGATCGTCCGATATTGTGGCGTGGAAACCGCCAGCCGCTGGGCCTTAAAATCAGGGATCCCCGTGGAGGTTCTACCTGCAGACGTGGCAGACGCCCTGAACGACCTGTGCATCCAGGAGAAGTAAGTGACCATGGGGGCGATGTCAAATGTATCTCGCAGTTAGGAGAGGAATAAGAAACTCGTTTTGGGTTTCCTGGAATCTGACATTTCCGAAGGTGTCCCTTTGTCAGGGCCGAGCCACCGACGACTTCCCGATCCGTACCGCTTACAGATCGCATTAATGCTTCGGCAAAAATCTGCTTTAAAGAAACCGAAATCTTTGTGATTTTGGGTTTTTCCCAAATGCCCTTTTTCTGCACATCTGGCTTCTTTTTTGTGCTTTCTGTAAACAAGACCTCGGAGGAGATCAGAGGCGGAATTGGTCTTCTGGGGATCTATAATTCATTCTGGCCTCTTTTTAGAACTTTTGGTCTGTAACCAGGGTTTGTTTGGAGGAGACCCTTCCGAACGCGGTCCTTTATTTTGAGGATACGAAAAAACATCCTTAAGCTTTGCAAATCAGACGCGGATCTCCACACAACGTCGGCTTTGTTAAAAGGTTACCAGGTTTATTGCTATCGATCCCTCTTTACGTATCCGTGATGTTGCCGCATTGCACAGAAAACCCGGGTTTAATAGGAAACGATGGCTATGGAGCCAAAGTCTGCGTCTGAGCTTCCTCCAAACATCTGGAAGGAGCCCCGGGGCCGCTCTGCCGTAAACTGTCATTATTTAGCTGGAAATACATCGCGCGAGAAATGCTGCTGATTGTTTTATAGCAAAGCAGCAAGATAAGAGGAAAGAGCCGGAATCTCATCGTTCGGCTCTGTGGAATATGACGCGGCAAAATAAATATTATTAATAATAATCTGAACCAAACTTTTCTACAAAAAAACCCCTTTTTTCTACTTTCTTTCTATAAAGCTGATACACCTGGTATACACAGCGATCCGAAAACAGGCAGACAAAAAAAGATTGTATTCCTTTTGAAGGTCTACATTTTCTCCTAGAAGAATAGTTTTGGGGCATTACCTGCCTTTCTGGACTGTAGGGCAGGGTGTCCGCTTACCCTTAGGGTAGATCCTGTAAGGATTACGAGGGATCTGTGCTGCTGACGGATGTCCTGATGTGTTACGGTAAAGGTGGCTTTGGATCCCACGGGAATTAGGATGCGCTCAGGTATGGATCTCAGGGGAGAGAAGGGTTACCCGCGTGGGAACGGAGTCTCCCGGGCTCAGGTCTGAGAAGGATGCCGAGATCCTGTGTACCGAAGCCATTCCCACCGCTCAGGTGGCGCGGCCGCGGGGTCAGGGCGTGTGAGAACGCCGTTTCCCAGGCTCGAAAGCCACAGCGCAAACAAGCACCATCACCCCTGCCTGGCACTCGGAGCCCGTCCGGATCCAAATCCCGAAAACGCGCCCCGTCGCTAAATAGTGTGCACAAATATTGACTTCTCCGCACAGACGCACAAACACGGGACGCTTTGTATGCTGTTTGCACAACAGACCCGCGAGCGAGCGAGCCAGCAGCCGGAGCACAAGGCCGGCCAGTGACTGCTCACACAGTAACGCAGTGTGCGGCCGGCGTGGGAACCGCGGGTCCCCGACGAGCCGGCCCAGGCTCTGACGGGCCCAAGCAAAGCCACAGGCTCCGGCACTTACATGTCTGTCGGGGGAATGTCCGTGAGATCAGCTGTCTGTTTGCAGATGGGATTTAACACTTTAAAGTCCAGGCGGCGGCTCGCGGAGACACCGTACGAGAGCCGTTTTTTATTTATTCGGCTAATTAAACATAAAATGTCCAAAAACGCGGGACTAAACTCATCCAAATTACACGTTGGCTATTAGCGGGTTAATAAATGCTTATTATTTTAATTCCTGGAATGTGTAAATATAGAAGACGGCATCGAAATGAATGAAAACGTAACAAATTCCTAAAGACGGTTCCGTGCGCGGATTCACCTTTATGCTGTACTGGCAGGATCCCGGAGTATGTGTTAGGACACGCTACATACATGATACGTGTGTGTCTAGCTGGGTGCTGCGATCAGGGCCGCTTTCTTTTCTGTTACTAAATTCCCACGTTTTGCACAGTAAAGTTTTATTGTGTTTTATGATGGATGCCGTAAAACGCAAGAAATCGGGTAAAGCGCTGCGGAATAAAATCAATAAATAATAATGTTGGGTGGGCTCGGTAAAAGAATGAGGGGTAAAGAAGGAATTATGAAGAACTGCATTGAGCTCCGATTATATTAATCCCGTTTACATGCAGAAGCCAAAGTCAGACTCCCCTCGAGCTTCGGCAATAATGTCGCTATTTATGTTTCTCCCTTTTTCTTTTTTCTGGGGCTGAAATCCCAGATATTTCACCTTGTCACAGCGACTTCCTCCGTCCCGCGTTCCCAGAGCTTTTATTAATGATAAGTGCGTTTCTCACCAGCTCTGCTCAATGTTACAGGCTGCCGGACACCGACAAAAGCCGTGACGATCTGCAGTCCAGGAAGGAGCGGTATTACCAGCTTCCCATTCCCAGGGACGCCGTCTACTTTGTGCAAAGCTCTGCGGATCTGACCCTCTGCAGAGACCTAGTGCTGCAGGTAACAGCCACGCTGGGGGGCGACGCCGGCAAATGCCCTCCCGGAGCGTTAATCTAGCCTAATGTTTGGGCCGCAGAAACACAACTGGCTAGCGAGTGAATCCAACAGACGGAAACTCCCAGTAAAATGCCAGTAAATATTCAGAATCATGTATTTTAACGACACAGTTTCATTCATAAAGTCTGCTGTTTCTATACACATTATCGGGGCTTTTAGGGCTGTAGAACCCTGCGATCCCCTCATACCCAGCAAACATTCTGACCTCCTAGAAAAGAGGGGCATCAGGGGAGGAGAGAGGGGCATCAGGGTAAGAGAGGGGGCATCAGGGGAGGAGAGAGGGTCTCAACAAGGGACTGGCAAACTAAACAGGGACATGTGGGGCTAATGCGTTAGAGCCATAAGCTGAAGTGTGAAGTAAAAGTTGGACCGTGTGATGGAAGGTCTGGGGTCAGGGATGAGACCAGAAGCTAGAAACCAGGTTATAGGATATCGATGTGGTGCCACTGTCGTGTTGGAATGGTTCATCAATGATGGTTCTGTCGCCCTGTAGGACGGACAGGTGGTCGGGGTGGACATGGAGTGGAGACCCTTGTTTGGAGGTCTGGGAAGGCCAAACGTATCCCTGGTACAAGTGGCGGTAAAGGAGGCCGTTTTCCTGCTGGATCTGCTGCCAGAAAACCTGACGGACACGGAGGAGATGAAAGATAAAAAGGGACAACTCGCCGGCTTCATCAGGGACCTGTTCTTGTCTCCCACAGTCACAAAGCTAGGTTGATATCAAGTGCTTTTCGGTGTCATTTAGAAGAGCGCTACCCGGGGGGAAAAAAAAAATTACTAATTTTATTTTTCCCCCAAAATAAAAATTCTGTAGGTTACGACATGTTAGGAGACCTGCAAAGCCTGGATTCCACTGACAACGCATTTCAGGGACTAGAAAAGGAGAGGCGGCAGGTTGTAGACCTGTTTGCGATACATAAGCAGGTACGTTTGTGACGTGTGATGTGTTGCGATGATGGAGGAGAGGTAGACGGAGCAACAGAAGGGGGAGTTCTGGATCATACATTTAGAACGGGTCATCATGGTGGCCTGAGACTCCTTACTCACCTTTGGCCCCGGACCCAGCCGTGAATTAATGGAACCGCTTTCTTTTATTCACAGCTCCTGCGCACCCACCGTAGATCCAGGGAACCCAGCGGGCCCGTGGACGTCTTTGACGGTTCAAGCGGAGACAGTATTTCAAAGCAAGCGGAAAAAGGACTAAGCCTCCTGGTGAAAGACGTGTTGGGAAAACCATTAGACAAGACGGAGCAAATATCAAACTGGGACAAACGCCCCCTGCGGGAAGATCAGATCCTGTATGCAGGTACTAGAGGGGGGGCACGATACGGCCCTAAGAACAGAAAGTGTCCCGCCAGCCAACGTGGTCAACGGGCAGAGACCTTCATCCTGGAGATGTTTATATTCTGTCTGATCACTATCAATATCTCGGGGTCTGCCCAGACTGGGGTTTGGGTTTTTAGATTTATACCATTGCGGGCAAGGAGAACGTGTCTCTGCCTTTTAAACGGGGCAATGCCATTAGAATCACCCCCCGCCGGTGGGTTCTGGTGACATGTTATATGCTTTCTCGCCCCAGCTGCTGATGCGTATTGTCTGCTGGGGGTTTACGAAGCCCTGTCTCTGCACCCAGAGCAATTTGGACTCAACGCCAACTTCAAAGAGTCTTTCAAAGGTCCCTCCGTATCCCAAAAGAGCCCGGAAAACCCGCACTACAGGGAGAGCGCCAGTGTCAAGAAACAGGTACGGGTCATAGGCGAGGTGGTGATTTTTATACAAGAAATTAAATTATTTCCAATGGCTTTGATTCGCTGGGATGAGATGTAGTCTGTTATTATATATTTTTCCCAGATTTTGGAGCGTCCCCCCGAGGAGACTTACAGTCCATCCTCAGAGCGGCCGTTGTCCCCCCGGGAGTTCAGTGTAATTTGTGATAACATGCTTCAGGGCCTGGGCCGATACCTGCGCTGCCTAGGGGTCGATGTTTTGATGTTGGACAACGATGATGACCACAGAAGAGCCGCCGAGGTGAGGAAGCGCCCGTACTGCGTAGCGCGGCCGTCTGGTCCCAATGCTGGACCGCGGGCTGGCGGTTGAGCCTGTTTCTCTGGGTTGTGGCGTTAGAGTCCTTATGACTTCTCCGTTATCTTACAGATCGCCCGACAAGATGGCCGGGTCATCCTGACGTGTGGCTTCCCTTACCAGACGGTGAGTATTCCGGAGTGTGGTGCCGCTGCGGCTGATACGAGCCCTGATCCTCACCATGTAGAGAAGGGAACGTATATACACATAAATGACACACTGCGCGGGTGGGTGCGTACGCGCATGCACACCTCATGACGTATCCTAGAGCAATGACTTCTGCCCTAGGGGTGCATGGAGCTCCCTTGCTGTACGGAATAAGGTTTCGGCGTATATAGTTTTTTCTATGCGTTCGTTAATGATTGGGGGAGCATTGAACATGTAGTATGTAATAGAATTCCTGGGTCTTAGTCTCTGATACCGGTACTGTATAATTCGGAGTAGTAATGGCGGGGGAATAACTCTCCGCTCCCCATTCGCAGCTGCGTTCCCAGGTCGGGGAAGGAAGATGTTTCCGGGTGAACTGCTCGGAGAAGGCGCAGGAGCAGGCCATCAAGGTCCTGAAACATTTCAACATCCGCGTCACCCTCAAAGACGTCTTCAGCCGCTGCCAGGTAAGAGACGCCTCTGATCTTCAGTCTTGGCCCTGCCGTTCTGCTTGCGTTCTGCTTGCGTTCTGGGCGATCTGGATGTTCTGTTGTCGTTCTCGTCTCGCTGTCCAATATCCGCCGAGGTCTGATGCTGAGGGGATGACGGGAATCTCTTGCGGGGGGTGCGGTGTGTCTGTGATACGCAAGGTCTCTATATATTCCGCTCCGGTACATGCATAGCCGGTATCTTTAATGTTGCGGTTAATCAGGGCAGAAAGGGTTTATAATCGTCTGAGACGTAATTATTTCACTTGCTTATAATTATCCTAAATCCATACAACTTATTAACAAAGGCCAAGAGATTGGAATCTAACACTAGAGATGGAATGGAAGGAAGTTTTACTTTACTGAGAGGGGGGTAGATAAGTGGAACAGCCTCCTAGCAGAGGTGGTAGAGGGTAATACAGCGAGGGGATTAAACATGCGCAGGATAAACACACGGCTCCTGAATCTAAGACGAGACCAACGAAATATGTCTGTGACGTGGCTGGCGCCCCCTGTGGCTGGCATGTAAGATGCGGCAGTGCCGTACGTGCGCCTCGGAATCTCAGTGGCCAGCTCTGGGCTGTCGCGTTTAATTCCAGCTCGTCCGGAGAGAGCTGCTGTGGGCCGGTGTGGATATTTTATGCGATTCCGCAGGCTCGCCGGCACTCGCGCTGTGAATGAATAAGCTCATTCATGCGATCCGTGGACGTGGGAACGCATTCCGCGCCGAATCGGTTTTTCAGAACACGTTTTTCTGGTTTGCAATTCAAACCGCAGGATACCTGAGATTAAAGCGAGAGGCTCTGCAAGCGAAGAGTCCTGGCGCGGCTTCGTTATTTCAAGAAACAAACATTTATCGCCCCGGCGGAGGCGCTTTAACGGTTACCTCGCGTTCGGCTACCAGACAGAGAATGCAACGCTTTTAAAACTTTGTACCGGGATTGATTTTTATAAACAGACCCCGTAATATCTCCCGGCTGGAACGGGGGGAGCGTCACCGGGTAATGGCGCCGTCACAAGTGACTTCGGGAGGAAATGCTATGCGCGGCCCACGGGTCTTCCCCGCTGTGCGTTCACAAAGGCTGCGAGGTGTCGGCGTGCCGGGGCTTTTCTGCGCATACCCTGGCCTGACATGTAATATGCCATTTCTGATGCGAATGTCACCCCGGTGGGCTGCGGGGCGCCGACACGTTCACTTCCCGGCCCTTCCCCGGCGGCCGCTGCAAAGGAATCTCTTTAACATGCAAACAAAAGACCCGGGTGGAGAGGAACTGACCCGGGGGAATTAGCAGTCCTCGTCAGCTGGAAATGAAATGGGCGATAACACACACATACACTCACATACATACATACATACATACATACATACATACACACACACACACACATATACATACATATATATATATATATATATATATATATATATATATACCGCAAAGCAAGGATATGTCTACCGCAGCCATGATGCCGGTCAGTGCCAGCTATGGGTGCCAACCAGCGCCAGATCTTCTGTCCCCAAACTTTAAACTCTAATTAATGGCTCGTTTAATGTCTTTATTAATTAGTCCATTGGACAGATTTAAGAGCCTTTTTTGTCCCCGTAGCACGTTTGGCCCCCTGCCTCCACTCCGTGGCCCCTGTCCTGTCTGCTCCGGCCCGCCATGTGAATTCCGCCCCGTCCGGCGGCCGAGTCCTGGGTATTTCCCACACGCTGTCCCCCCGTATCCCCTGCCAAGACCTCCGCAGCGGGCCGTGAAGGTTAGGGACGGGGAAGGCAGCCAGATTCGGGGTCCGCCGGCCGCGAGACGAGATCTGCGTGTGTTTTGTTCCCCGCCGGTCTCCGGGGTATTAACGCACAGCTTGTTTGCCCTGGTTTTGGTCCGATCAGTTTTTGAAGAGTCAGCTGTAAAAGTCAAGCCCCCCTTAACCAAAGACATGTAGTCTGCTGCTTCATGCCCCTTCGGGGGGCTATTAACTCCCTGCCTGGCCTTCCGCTTGTGCCGGCCCGAGGGTCCTTCTCTGGGTCTCCCGGTTCCTTTCCCTTCGCTTTTTCTCTTTACATCCAGAATGGAAGCAGTGGACTGGAATTTGTCGTCTCCAGGATCCGGGCGATTTTTTCCGGGTCTAATACCCCAAACAACCCCACCGACGAAAAATGCACACAATTTATTTGATTATATACCTGTAAATGCATAAATAATATTTCCTCCCTCTCCGCTGATTGCATTTCTCGCATTTCTTGAATCAGCCAATCGCCGGTGAAAAAGCATGTGTATTGAAATGGATGGGGGGCTTCCTGCACATGTGTTTGGGGGTCTCGTTAGACCCCTGGATCCCTTGCGTCGGAGCTTCCGGAGATGAGTCCCAACGAGTCTCCTGCGAATACATGGAGGGGACTCTGATGATGTCATGGCGGCTGCCGTGTCATTTTAACACAATTGCCCCGGTTGTTAAACGTATTTAGGAAGCTGTAACGTTGTGTCACCGCGTGACGTCCGACGCGTGCGAACTCGAACCCCCTTCCTTATCGTTAGGATGTTTAACGTTGATGTGCGTTTGCTGCCGGTGATTTTAGGCGAACGCCCCGCGCCCCGTTTCACGCTCGATCTGTCGCGGGGGGTGGGGGGCCGCCTCTCTTTACAGTGCATTTCTTTTGAAGGCTTAATTACCTTCCAATTAGTTAATGAATAAACCCTTCCTTCCCACTCTCCGCCCATTCAAACCCAGTACTGGCCTGTGAGAAGCATGCGAATCCCCCCTCCTCCCCGGCCCCCCAGGCCACATACCCCACTCAGTGCACTATGCAGACCCCATGGCCCGGGGGCAGATTTATTCTACATACCGGTCTGATCCAGGTGTCCTGTTATTTGGGTTAATGCTCTCTGAATTAGCATTTCTATTTGCACCTTTAAGTGTTATCTTAACCACAGAGCTCACAATCTAGAGCAGGCATAGAGAATGGCGGCACGGATAGGGGGTAGGAATACGGGGGGGGGAATATAGATTTAATTTCTATTTTATCGGGGAACTGGCAGGCAGCGTCTTCATGGAGACGCCGGAGCTTGTAACGTGCTTTGTGTTCTAGATTCACCGTACATGCAAAGCGCTCGGCCTTTTATCAGCCTCTGTGCGGGATCCGTTATATGGAGTCCTCCCCGTGCCATTCTGAGAGATTCCAGCCCTGCTCGCGGGAGCTTACAATCTAGCGAGACAGTTTCCAAACAGCCGCGAATGAGAGACGTGAGGACGTGGAATTACCGGCCGCTGTCTCCGTCTGATCACCGGGGTCTTTACCCGTTATAAATGCCCCCTGATTCTGCCTGGGCGCTCGGAAGTGGGGACCCCCCGGTATATACATATACATATATATATATACCCCCCCCAGTATTTATATATACTTATATATGAGCTCTGTGACCGGCAAGGAAATAATGGCTGCATCCGACTGCACTTAACCCCCAAGCATTTAGGGCAGATCGTCCTCTTTACCCCCCCCCCGGTAGCCGGAGGTGAATGGAAGTTGCACTTAATGATAGAATCCTAACTTTGGGGCAATTCCAGGCTCATTGAGGGGCAGCTGGGGGTTCGTCCTGAGAAGAGGACATTCCAGAGGGTATAACGAGGTCCTGACAGCGCGGCCTCGGCTCCCGGCCCCCTTTGTTGGCGGCCCCTTTGAACGCGTCGGTCATGAATACGCGTTATAAATTCCTGGGCTTTTCAGAAAGCGGCATCCATCTCCTCCCCTCTCCGGACCCCACCGGCCACCAGGTCCACCCAACGCCCTCCGCTCGGCTTTATGGCTGCCCCCTCATTTACATCCGCATGGGGTAACCCCCCTCTCGCCCTTTCATTTGCAGAGAATGCGCCGGTTTCCACTCCAGAGTTAGCGATGCCTTTATATCACCCGACCTGCCCTGGTCATTGCCAGCAATAAACCACCATGCGCGGCTTAACAAAGACGTATCATTATTCATTAATAAAGCTCATTCATGTAGCGACCGGCGTGCCAGACCCTCGCTTCTGCCCTTTAAGCTGATCTTAATGTATGCTTTTCTAATTGCTCTCTTTAGAATGCTGCTTAGGGGGGATTTCTACCCAAAATACGGACCGCCTGCCGTTTACAAAAGCCCCGAGAGCAAATTCTAACGTTCCAAAGCATCATCATCCCTTCGTATTGCGACATTGCGTGAAAAAGAGCGATATTAGTTGCCCGTGCCGTTCTGTGAGTGGCCAAGGGCCGGTGACCCCTAGACCTCGGTAGTCACAATCATGATAGCGAAAGGTCACATTAGCGTCATCAGGTCCACGCACACGCAGGTGTCTCATTGGCTCACAAGAAAGGGGTACAGATATGATTTTGGTCATTTTTCTGTTTCTGCCTGTAATACTGACTTATATTGAGGTCCGCGCCTCGTTATTCGGTGGGTTCGCTGGCGACACCGGCTCTTTCTCGGTAGGACATTGCTGGTTCTTAAAGGTTCTGGGTGAGATGGACCCGTTTTTGGGGGCGCAGTTCCGCTCATTGGCCAGAGGTGGCGTGAGAGCACACAGCACCGGCTGGCAGTAGCTCCGCATTCCAAGTCATTGGGGTATCTGATTTCACCCCGAGGCATTAACTATTTCACTGACCGAAGGGTTTCAGATGATAGCCAAGGGCAGGCATATAGTTTATCATGTTAGCGGCAGAAAGAAAATAAGCCAATTCGGTAACGATTGATACCCTCACTGACTAAGAGAACTGCGTTAGATTGCCCGAGACGGTCCTGATTCCCGCACTCAGAGGGTGGGGGTTAATATTATAGTTCATTTTGAATGTTTTTGGTCATTTTTCCCTTTAAATCAGTGCAATAACTGTTACAATGGATTGTTTGTAGAACTTCCAATAGAGTGATGGAATTTAGCTTTGGTTTCCACGGCGACTGCTCATAATTTAACCCCCAGAACGGCTTCTAAAACCCAAGCGTCCTTCGGATGAAGGAACCGTGACTTGTAATGAGGGACGTGACGCTTCTCACACCCTAGTCTGCCGAGGATCACAACTCCCATCATGCCCATACTTCCAAGAGACGGATAGGCTGGCGCATTCTGTTTGGGGCCGTGGAGGGTGGCGGCGTCTGCCGGGATGCCAGGCCCGGCAGGGTTAACGGAGTTTCTGCTCCCAGAGGCTGCCGTTTAATTGGCCGGGGAATGAATGGAAGCGCGAGGGAGCGAGATCGGAAGGAGAAGTGTCGAGGCGCTTCCACAGCTGCATGTCATAAACCCAACAGCTGGATCTTCTCCCCGCAGCCCCGCTGGCGCTGAAGGAGTTACGCGCTCATTAGAGAGCTGGGAACGCGGGCTCTGCAGCTGGAGTTTAGGGGTGTCTCTGAACCCCCCGACAGTTACATCCGAGTATACTGCGGGCCGTGGGGGCATAAACCCCGCCAGGCTGTGTACATGCAGGGTGCAGACAGATAAAGGAGAACTGAACCCCTGTGTAACTGCCCCCTCCCAGCTGCCCCTCTGCCCCGCTTGTTACCCTAGATGCAGACGGGGCTGGGTTTAGGTACCATGACAGGACCCGATCTCATCCAAATGCATTATATACGAACCGTGCGAGAGCCACGTGCACCATCTAATGAAATTATTATTATTAGGATATTTACGCATATAACCTCTACCACTTCTGCTGGGAGGCTGTTCCATGTGTCTGCAACATATCAGCTAGGTTTAAGCCAAGAGCAATAAAACACTATTAAAGTAATGAGGGTTCTGCATAAAGGGCAGTTTTTTTATGGAAATGGGTAAAAGTAGAGCAATCCTCATGGCACCCGACGGGTTTTTTTCTTCCGGGAAGGATTTAATTGGGCTTTTTGCGTCTGATACCCCGGTCTGTTAACCTCTAGGAGGTGAGGAAGACACGGCAAGGGTAAAGCTCGCTGGCAGGATATCGTAGCCCATTTAATATGTAGCAGGGTGATGTTTGCGGGGCCGACGGCGGCCCCTCCGGCGGTTCCCATAATCTCCATTCCCACGTGTGATGCTCGCCAGGCCTGCAGCAGCTGTAGCCTCATCAGCGATGGCTTCCGAGAAAAGGTGTCCCCCCCCCCCGCCTGATCACTCTCCATCACCATCTTCCCATCACAATCCCGCAAGCATTAACCCCCTACACACCATGCGCCCCCAGGGGCCAGGTCAGAGTGATGTCACCAACATGAGCCGTGATGATGTCACACACCAGCCGGATTTGGGTACATTCCAAGCACTTTTAGGCTCGATACATTCTCATTCTTTTTTATCTTGTACTCCCCAGCGTGTTTCAGGAGGAGTGATAGAAAATAAGAACACGTATGCGGCGGCAGACGGCGCTTCTCGCTACATACTAACACGTTGTCAGGGCCGGGGGGTTTGCCTGTCCTGACCGCGCGGTGGCTGCAGCTGGGTCGGCACGCGTTGAATGCCTTGCTTTCTGATCTCATGCAGTCTGTAATTTGCTCTACACAAGGGGTCAAAACTTGGGTGCACATACTGGCTTATCTTCAGGCAAGAAAGTGGAACAGCCTCCCAGCAGAGGTGGTAGCGGTTAATACAGTGAAGGAATTTATACGTGCACGGGATGAGGCCGACAGAATGAGAATTCTGTGCCAAGGACTTAAAGTCTCTTTCAGACATGAGAGGGCAGCAAAGGCAAAAGCGTCTGGATCCGGCTTCCAGGTCCCGGCAGCGGGAAGTAACTGCCCTGGTAGGCGCAGAAACCTAAAACACAGAACCTGCCGGCAGATCGGCCCCCGTCGGCCCGTCTAGTCGCCCGTTTCTCTTGGTTTAATGACTCAAACTTTAATCAGTCTTTGGTCTCGTCTTTAATATACTCCCCAGGAACCCCCCCATCCGGACCCCGGATATAATACTCCCCAGGAACCCCCCCATCCGGACCCCGGATATAATACTCCCCAGGAACCCCCCCATCCGGACCCCGGATATAATACTCCCCAGGAACCCACTAATTGGGAACATGCGCTTCTTGCCTCCGTGGCCTTAGAATTTCTGCCCCCCAAATCCCTGCTCTTTTGATTATTTATTTATTTATTTATTCAGCAGTTAAATTCATTTGCTGAGAGTTTTCCAGTTTTCGCTATTTTTGTCCGCATTGATTTTTTTCTGCATTTATTATTACTGGAGGTGAGGCAGCGGGTCACGCAGCGAAGTGCCCTTTGGATGCCATTGTGGGGGGTATAAAAATCCCAGGGTTGGTGCTCCTGCCTGCGAGCCTCTCCTCTCTCCCCATTCCCACCAGCCTCCTTTTCTCTGACTCGGCGAGAGGTCGGCCCTCTGACCCCCGCTGGGACGCCATTATTTCTGCAAGTTCCCCCGGGAGCTACTGAGAGAGACGGCACAGAGGGGGAACCGGTGTTCCCAAGGGCGGTGGGAATGAGCTGGGGGGGGTCCTGAGACTCCGAGGCTGGGAAGGGAGAGATACGGCGGGGGGGGGTGGAGGAGATGGGGGGTTCTTTTTAGGATACGGAGTGATTTCCTACACTGCTGACAGGTGGGGCAAATCCTCGGTGACGTGTCCGTCGGCCCACCTTCTGATACGGTGAGAAAAGTTCAGATGTGTAGCCGGGGGCCGTTCAGAGCGTCTCCCTTTATTCTACGGAAATGTGAGACCCACTTAGAGCTGCTTCCCGAGGCGGCTCCATTATACACAGAGATATACCCTTTCCAGGGGTAAAGAGCTGCTTGTCAACTTAGCCCCGGGCAAGGGTATTAGTGCCGGTGCTGGGGCAGGTCATATGAGATATGGGAATGGGATGAAAACGTAGCCCTTTTCCCTGAGAACGTGCCCCTCCGTCCCGAGAACGTGCCCCTCCGTCCCGAGAACGTGCCCCTCCGTCCCGAGAACGTGCCCCTCCGTCCCGAGATCCTGCCCCTCCGTCCCGAGAACGTGCCCCTCCGTCCCGAGAACGTGCCCCTCCGTCCCGAGATCCTGCCCCTCTGTCCCGAGATCCTGCCCCTCCGTCCCGAGAACGTGCCCCTCCGTCCCGAGAACGTGCCCCTCCGTCCCGAGAACGTGCCCATTTGCCCTGAGAAAATGCCCGTATTCCATGAGAATCAGCCTCATCAACATGAGAATCCACCCAATTACCCCAACAATCTGCCCCCTTACCCTGTAGAAATGCCATTTAACTTACCCCTATTACCCAACGACTCTTCCTGCGTAACCATTAGACCCCCCCAAGAAGGTATCCATTAAACCTGGGAATCTGTTCGGATTCTGCCCAATAAACCCAACAATCTGCCCCTGCGGCATTGGCTCTGAAACGTCGCAGCTAGAATCTGCCCCAACGCAGCATGAATCTGCTTATTTACCCTGACCCCGGACAGACCTGCCCTTGCCCCCCGTGCCCGGGTACCGGGAGCCGTCCGTTGCCCGCACAGCGGTCTCGCGATGGGAATTTCGAGCTCTCTGGCGCTGCTCTTGTTTTTCTGGGAAATCCGGATATTCTTGGCAGCTTTATCTCTACGGAGAGACTTTGACTTTCTGACGGTTACTTATTTACTCTTTTTTAATGCAAAATAATTAAAACACCTTGGAACGGACGCCCCTCCTAAACCTCGTCACCGTGTGTGTATGGTGGGGGGGGTGTTATTTCCGCCCCAGTTCGCTGCTTCTGCCCCGCTCTGCCCCCCCTCCCAATCGCTGGGAAAAACCACAGCTCAAGGTTAATTCTTTCTGAAGCTTTTGGCCCAAATTCAAGAACCGTGAGAGCAGCCTGGGCCAGACACAATAAGAAGTACGTCAGCCGGAGCAGGCGCTTCCTCCGGGCCCCTCGCGTTCCGAGACCCCTTTGTGCTGAGTTTCTCTCCGAGAGATGATGATCAGCGCCGGCCGGCAGGAAGCAAGCGGGTTCTGGGCTTCCAGGAGATGTGAACCCTGTTAGAGGAGAGTATACAGAGGCCCGGGACATCCGCCTGCGGCCCCCTCTCCTCTCTGTTTGGATTCCTTCTCGCTTCCTTTCGGCTTCCCCTCTTAGGCCGTTTCTTCCTCCCGTGTGATTTCAGCCCTGGTCTCGTATTCATTATTCTACAGACTTATTTATTTAAAAGTTCCCCAAGCAGCCTGTTTTATTAATGTGTCCTTAAGATGTAACGTAAGGAAGTAGTAGATCGGTGGAACAGCCTACCAGCAGAGGTGGTAGAGGGTAATACAGTGAGGGTATTAAACATGCGTGGGATAGACATACGGCTCCTGAATCTAAGACGAGACCAGCGACTGATTAAGGTTTGAGTTGTTACAGCGGGAGAAACTCGTAACTTTCTGTGTTACAAAGTTTCAAGACGTTTCAATAACTCTCTTCTCTCGCCCCCCATTTCCCAGCATGCACCTGTCTTGGCCGGGCACGTTTTTTTTGATATTTTGTATATTGACCCACTCAGGACACGTAGACGCAGAAGGGTAAGAAACAGAGACTGGAAGTGTGCCGGGGGTTCGGGGTTCCGCGGCGCCCCCCAATAAACGTGTCAGCGCCGTATAAACGTTTTGATTTAAATGGCGGTTTCGTTCTCATCCTGCATAATTTCCACTTATGTCATTAAACCTCTCGGCGCGATGAAAGATATTTCGATGACATCATTTCTCCCAGGAGCCAAAGGCGTGAAGTCGGCTCGTTTGTTGGCCGTCGGGGGGGGATTATTTATGGGGATGGATGAGATGCAGACGTAGATCCGGAGCGCACACCGTTAGGTTTGTGATCACATCATGTAACGCTATCAGTTCCTCCAGTGTGAAGTGTGTGGGGGAGGCAGACGCTCCACCAATAGCTCTTCTGATGTCATAGTGATGTCATCATCTGGGCAACTTTGCTTAGAACGGAGTGAAGGGGCTTTTAATAACCCAGCTTCTGTTTGTTTTCTTTATTGGCCACGATATGCCCTTTTCTAGCCGGTGTTGGCCACACGGAACGTATCGGTCACCGGACGCGTCCTCGAGGTTGGGACTGAAACGCACCGTCATGGTCCAGGGAGGAGGGAATCTGTTTGGGGATCAGGTAGCCGCCTTCAGCGTTGAGTTCCCCGTCTTTTTCATACACCGGCCTGGGCTCCGGGAACATGCGGCTCGATGGGGGTTTGCGCACCATGAAGGACAATATCCTGACTGCACGTCGTTACACGTATGCAGAGCGCCCGGCAGAGGCATGATCTGGCCGGAGGTCTCACCCGACCTGTAAGCCCCCAACATGACCTGTTGCACCCTGGTCCAGGCGGAGCTCTGTCGGGGGATATCCTCTTCTCTCATCCAAGCCTCGTGCTTCCTGGTGGGGCTCTTCCGCCCGTTAACGCCTGCTCGTTTCCCGGCCTTCGTCGGAAGTTTGTAAATAAACACTGCGCCTGATGCTCAGCAGCTGGAGGGGAGGCTCGGGCGGACGGATGGGCCGGGGGGCCGCAGTGCAGCTTCCTCCACGTCCTGACGGACACGCTGTCACACAACACAACCACAAACGGCTTCCTTTACAAACACAGACACCATGCCGTGCTGGGCTACCCACAGGCGGGCTGTCACCCAGACACACACGCTATCCCACACGGACGCTCCGGCCGCCACACGTCCACACGTCCACACGCTTACACCGACAGATGCTCAACGCGGTCGGGTCCTCAACGCTAATGGGTAACACGGCGTCCACGGCCCCCTATTTAATGTGAAGGAAGATGTGGTCTTATCCTGGGAGTGGATGGAGGCAAGACTCAGGTTGCTTAAATTAATTGTAAGCTCTTTAAAACAGATATCAGGAGCCACAGAGAGATTACAATCCACTTTAACCCCCGGCCATCAATGCTAATGAGTTTAACGATCTGTTAGGAGCAGCTAGGAAGCGTTGGCCCAGGTCCCATTTACATTAAAGGTCTGGTTTCTGAAGGGTTAAAGCTTTGCCTATAGGACCGATGCGGTATGCGATGGATTCCCGCGCGTTTCGCTGCATTTGATGCGATCGATGAAGCGGATTCTTGGAGCCGGTCACACCTGGGCTTTACCGTTCCCGTTCTTCAGGCCGTCTCCGTCCGGTTCCTTCACCGCGGGGCGAAACGTTTATAGCTCTGAATGGAAATCGTAAAGCTATAAAAAAAACTTCCTTTTCCAACCTGACCTGAAATAAATATTTTTGAATAAATATATAATGTATATGATGTCATATACCCGCAGGAGACGTCACAGGGCGGCCTGTGCTCCGCCCTTCATGTTGGAGAAGGTACAGTTTGGGGATATTCCCTGCCTTTGTTCGGCTCGGTGCCCCGGGGCGTGGGTTGTTAGCGCTGGGGTGAGGTAAGGGAACAGGTGAGTAAGCTCCAGGTGTCATCCTCTCCCCCGATCCTGTGGCCGCACGTCAGGATCTCCGTCTTATCGAATTAATCAGAGAGTATCCTGTTCCTCTCGAAGAGCCGGCAGGTGTAGCCCCGTCTGTCCATGGGGATAGATTCTCATATGTTCCATTTATTGGCTGCATTGACGCTAATTCTTCCCCGTATCGGCAACATATTCCAGAGCGCTGTGCGTTTGGTTTCATTTTATTTTTGTATAATGGCAGAGAAAACGCATAGTTGTGTAAGAGCGGTGGCTGCGTGGAGGGGCGTTCTAGCAGAGCTGGTACGGTGGACAGGTATGGTCTTACATTGGCCCTTCCATCGCAGTGCGTGCGTTAAACTTGTTTCTCTAGGTTTATTTAATGGTGCGGCTTCCGCGCCCTGGGAATAGAGTTTCGCAGGGTGGCGATGTCGGGCAGGTTGTACGATCGGTCGCGCCCTTCGCTGCGAGATTTACGAGTCTAACGTTGGCCTCTTCCCGTGAAAGTTCACAGGAGTCTTGCTCAGAGCTGTACACTTCATAGCCGTGAGGGAGCGTCCCCCCGCTCGGCCCTCTCCACCTGCGCCCCGTGCAGCCGGCAGAGCTTCGTAGCTGCAGGTCGCGCACCGTCTGGCGGTGCAATTCCCTGAATTCTTGAACGCATTCCCCACATGGGAGTGACGGCGCGCCGGGCTTGTAGACTCCGTCCTCGGAGAGCAGGCAGGGGTGTGTTACCTGACTGGCCCTCATCCAGAAATGTGTGTTCCGGCTCGACGGGTTTACCTAATCCCCACTACCTGTCAGCGTCTTCTCAGGCTCTAGGAAAACAGCCACAAGCCCCTGGGGGTCTATACGGAGCGAACAGCAGCCCGGCGCATGGACGGGGCTGCCCCGTAACGAACTTACTCCGCGGCGCCCCTAACCGCAGAGCAGAATATTTATTTCAAAGGAAGAATACATTGAGGCGTCCTTTCGAGGATGTCCCGGAGAACAAAGAACGAAGTGAAATGGAACGTTACTTGTTTGAGGGGCGTTTAGATAATAAGAGGACGAGGAACTAAAGGTTTTGTAGAAGATTTTCCACCTTTGGCGACTCGGCCTGCTTCCTTCTTGTCTTAAGAAGCCTGGCGTGAGGCTCTGTAAGTGGAGCAGAGGTTGTAGGAGGTGTGGGGACTGCGCAGATAGAGAGGCAGCTTCTTCCCATCGGAGCCCCAGAAGCTAAAAGGAGGTTATCAGGGAACTTCAGATAGTCTCCATGGCCAGGAGCCAACATAAACCACTCAACACAACTCGACTAAGCCACCTGAAACTTGTCTATCATAAAAAGTTGGAAAATAAATTCATTCCAAGAACAATAATTTTACTCGTCAACAGATGGAGGCTTCAATCAGAGCGGAAACTCAACAGGAGAGGTGCGCTTGAAGACCAAGTCGATTGACAGCATGGAACTGGGTGACCAACTTGACCCAGTGTGACCCAGTCATCTGTTGACCTCTGTGTCAAGTTGGTCACCCAAGTTGGTCACGTTGGCAACGTTGGCAATCTACTTGGTCTTCAAGTGCATTTTCCCTGTTGAGTTCTTACTCAGCTCTCCACGTGTTGAGTAGTCAAATTAATATTTTTGGGTTGAAGTTATTTTTTAACTCATCTCAAACTTCTATGAAGAAACAAGTTACCTCGCTTCTCATATTCCCTTTGAGTCGAGTTGTGTTTAGCAAACAGACAGGTTGCTGAACTTCGGGTAACTCGGCCGGGATGGACTTCTCAATAGATCCCAGAGGTCTCCTCAGGTCAAACATTAAGGTTGTGCATCGGGTGCCCTTCAGGCCAGATCTGGACCTGTTAAAGCGTGTCTGTTGCCTCTCACATCCCTGCACCATGTAAATTCCAGTCATTCTGACAAAATGATGAAAACTTTTCATTGTTTATTTTGCAGACAGACACTTGTGGAGCCCCATTTAGCTTCATGTAAAAGGGTCTTGTGGTTCCCGTTATAATTTATGAGCGCCAAGTAATTTTTTTTAATATGTTTATAGTCAGGAATCCGCTGACGGAGGCAGCCATTTTGTCTGTCTGTGACTCCGCCCCCCTCCAGGGCTGGTTTGGGTGAAGTATAACGAGAAGAGGGGAGACCGTGAGACGTCTTGGCTGTGTTTGGTTGCTGAGCGTAATCGGCTGCTCAGAGTTCCGTACAGACAGCGGCGGCCCCGAGGGGCTTCTGGGATTTTTCTCTTTTCCTGTGGAAAGGGCAAAAACAAAATAGTAATGATTAAAAATAATCGCGATAAAATCAGTGTGAAGAGGACAATGGCAGCCGTTAACCTTTGTGTTACTGAGTGACGCGAGACGGGGCCCGGGAATGGATAGACGACAAGGAAATAAAGCTGGGTTACCCCTTCCCTGCGAGACGGGGGCGCTGCCGGCATTAACCCCTTCCCGACACAGGCGCAGTGCCGCTCTTAACCTTCGACTATGAGGAGGAACGTGATTTAGAGTATAGGGCAGCATTTAACCAATAAGAACAGGGCTTGGGCAGCATTATACCAATCAGAACGGAGATCTGTTTCAAGGAGCTTACAATTAAATTGTAGACCGCCAGGATAACATGTAGCGCTGTTACCAATGTTGTTACAGAAGGGCCCTGCTCCCAGGAGCTTACAATCTACTAGGTTATCTAGTTATCTCTATAACTAGAGGGACGATGACATACATGGGGTTATTTGGTTTGGAACACGCAACGGCATCCGTGACTCTGTCCCCATATTCGCGCTTAACCCTTTCCTTGCCCGACCGCCCAGCTCGGCAGTGCACACTGCGGCTTTGCACGTCACCGCGGCCAGTACAGGGTTAAGTCGTGCGCTGCAGAGGTCATTCGTCAAGTGAGCCTTAATCGGTTGGAAAACCGGGACCCCAGGGCTGCCCCTGATATAAATGGAATGGGAAAATATCCCGGAGAGGCAAGCAGTGCCCTCGAAAAAGAGATTTCCCACAGAACCGCCGCACACATCAGATTAACCCTTTATCAGGGTCACCAAGACTCTTGTCACTTCCTGAATGGCTGGGAAACAGGGATCTCTGAGCCGGATACTCGCTGCTACTCCATGCGCTACCTTTGCTTTCGTACCTTGCTGTATGATTCACCTGCTCGGGCCCACCGAAGACCGGAGCGCAATGTATGCTAAGAGGAGATGAAACTAGGGTGCAGAGCTAGCACTCTATTAGCCATGCTGGAGCTCACGCAAGCGCTAGGAGGTCCAGGTGTGGCAAAGATGTGTTTGTTAGCTAAACCCAGGCCTCCTGTTAATCTGCCGCAGGGACCCCTCATTGATCTCGAGCTATCCGATCAGGAATTGATCACAGAACCCGGTATAATCGCAAACTGTCGGGCGGGAGAACTTTACTATCTCAGCTCTATTTCCGCAGAGTGTCAGCTCCTGTGTACCCCCCTCATGCATCTCTTTACATATATTATATCGCAATTATAGCTGCACCTCGTTCAGGGTTATCCTGAAATGTAAATGACATGGAGGAAGGATGTCTCTTGGGTACAGGTCAGGCCACCGGTGGTCGGACCAGAAGAGACCTCGACCCCGTGTAACGAGACTTACTCTACTTTTTTTGGTGTTTTGGTCGATTACAGAATGAACGTCTAAGAGGGTCATCTAACACCCAGGGTGCCGCTAGGCGCACTCCCTACTAATTTCCAACGAGTGTCAATAACTAAGCTTAGTGGATGGAGCGAGGCTGAACGTGGCCATTGGTTGGTATCCGTGCACCCGATGGATCTGGATGTGTTTTGATGGCGTCTGTGAAGTGCCGTGTCTTTGGCCGCCCGCGGAACGGCCGCTGTTTGAGCTGCTCCCGCGTCGGTGCCAGAAGCGGCTGTGCGTTCCGCTGCGGCCTGCGAGCTGCACCCGGAACAGATTAATGACACCGTGTAAAGCCCTCGCTCACCATTGTTAGACGGGTTCACAGAAGAGGTGGCCTGTCATAAAAAACTGGAGACGTGATCTAATATCAGGGAGGGAGAGAAGGCTCGGAGCCCAAGGGCCTCTCCCCTGCGCCTTTGACATCCAAACAAATGTGTTTGCTCAATCTCAGTCCTCCCCTTTTAATGAGTGCAATGCAAACAAGTGGCACTGAGTGTACAGCATGGCCGTGTCCCTCCTGTTTGGCTGGGATCCCATTCAACCTTGCATGTCAGTCAATATTTACCCTGCGAAGCCGTGTCTCCTGGGTGCGCTGTCACCCACGGCGAGGCCGACCCGTCCGCTCGCTCCCGTCTACCTGCCGGAGGGCAAACCTGGGCCGCCGGCACCTTTTCCGGGGAGCCTTTCCGTGCCGTTGAGTTGGCAGCCTCTCCACACGTCTCTTACGCTTCCCGCTGTTTGATGTCCTATCTCTTTGTTCTTTTCCCAGCCGGTCCTGGTTCCTCTACACAATTCCGCTAACTTTCCACCTGATGTTACTTTTTCGATCATTTTGGGCAGGTGATGGAATGCGGACCCCCCCCCCCATTTTAGAACAAACGTGACCAACAATCCCACCGTATTCTTTAAAAATCTAACCCCCTTTCCTAGCTTCGGCTCGTCACCTGCCGTGAGAAGCGTCCGCTTCCTCGTCATTTCGTATCCTCTGACCTCGGTAAAATAAGCGACTTGTCACAAACTCCCAACTTTCCCCGAGTCGGGAGCTGGGAGTCTCCGTTCTCCCAGGGGGATTATGTAGCCTTTTAACTCTGCTTCCTCTCGAGAGCCTTATTTGGATGGGACCTTTAGGAGAGCGGCGGCTCGCGGACGGACGGGAGAGTTTCCCACCAGAACGTTGGGAAACCTATTTTAGGATCCCTGAGATGACATCAGTGGTGACAGAGCCATTATCTGCATGCTGGCGGGTTCTGAATACCAGCCTCTTATATTCCTCGCCTTCATCTCGCTTTCTCTCTCACGCCGATGTCTCGTGCCTGGACCAATAAAAGCTGACGGCCCGACACCCGCGTCGGGTAAAATGCCCACTTCACAAATGGAAGCGGCCAAACGGTTAGCCACGAACCCAACGCAGAGCAGGCGAGAAGAAAGATTCCCGTAAAATGTTCAAATCACAACCAAGGTGTGAAAAGTAGAGCAGGTTCCCAGGCGGGCGTCACGTGGCGAGCGGGTACCGGGTCAGTGAGAAAAGGACAATTCTGCTGTAATTAGTGAATCCTAGACCTAGTTCTGCAGGCACTGAGAACTCAAGGTCTTTTCATTACCATTTATATAAAGCCAGTTTACCCCCATCCTATCTAAATAACCCCCAATGTAACTTTAGGATTATGTGAGCTCCTCAGGCTAGGCGGCAGCGTTTCTTGTGTCCTGTTTTGCGGCCGCGTCACTTTTTGGACTCTTTTAATACAAAACATGGATATTTTTTGGGAGGAAGACTTGAGGTCTCCAACGCGGGTTCTTGGGATCTTGCAGACTGTCGGTGGGGTCGGAGTCTCAAGACTTTGACCGCGGGTGACGTTCTCCCCATGAAGCGCTTGGACACGGTCGCTCCGTAATAAAAAAAAATTTTGGGATCGATTTCCCATTTTTTAGTAAAATTTTTAAAAAATGCTCGGAATTTGTGAAAATACTTCATGCGCGAATGCCGCGCGTTCCGCTCCCGCTTATTTCGTTCCATTGTACGGGCGGCGTAAGAGCAGAGCCGTGGGGTCAGTGACCCGCTGTCCGCGTAATGTATACGTGAATACCTCGGGGCCCGGGCTCCGGCTGGTACTTAGGTGGGAGCCCAGCGTGTATTTATCTATCGGAGAGCTCCAGAAAGCGGCTTCCACATTCCTGGAGTTTGTCAGCCTGGGAAAATCTCTTATCACATACAGGAAAAAATAGCACAAAGGCTGCGGGTGCGCGGCCGGCACGTCGCCCCGCGAACCGCTTCGTATTACCGATGGCGTTCAGAAATCCAAAGGAAGAAAGAGTTATTTTCCAAGCGAGTCTGCGAGAGAGAGAGGAGAGATAAATGATTCCGTCGGGATCTGATTATTTCAGGGAACTATATAAAACAATTAATAATAATTATAATAATAATTATAATAATAATAATGGTGACCCCAGAATACCTTGCATTTAACCCGGGCTGTAACTGAGATATAGCAGCTGTTATTTTTATTAATAATAATAATTATTTTATATTTTATATATGTTTCCTTTGGGAATATTTTCCATGTTGGTTCTTCCGCCTCCATATAATAAGGGGGTGCTAATATGTACGTTTTTGGGGCACTGTAGCTTTCATGGCACCACGTCAGGCATTCACACCGAATGATGGGAGAGGTAATTTAACTCCAAGGGGGGCTTCTACCTGTCGGTGTCTCCGATTCCAGCCCGGCGGCCATGCGCGGTTTGGTAAACCGTTCCCAAGCTATTACTGGCAGCCGAGGGTCTGAATCCCCCCGCGTTGCTCGCAGCGTCTTAGCTCGGGGATTTGCGTCTTTGCGCTCTCCGTGTCTCCTGCACGGCAGATAATTGTTTTAAGTTGCGGATCCGCAGCGCGTCTGAGGCCTGATCTGCACGGACTTGCTGCGCTGTCTAAACCTAATGCAATAATTGCGTTGGAATGAGCGGAATGTGAGAGCGGCTGTCGGGCGCACACTGCCCAGAGCGGGAGCCGAGTATACTGCCGGCGCGGAGCTCAAACAGGAGGGCAGTGTGTGGGAACGCGGCTCCCGCGAGCCATTCTCAGAGCGCGGTGCTGCTGGCGTCTGGCACACACAGGCTGTCCGTGATGGGCTGCGGGGTTCCCATGACTAATCGTGAATGTGCCGGGGAAATTCAGCATGAAGCCTCCTGTAACTCTGCACTGGGTGACCCGGCGATGGCCGATACGGGGGGTTCGCTGCGCACTGACCCCGTCTGCCCGATTTCCCGTCTTCACCTTCCTTCTAGTGCGCGATGGGAAAAAAGGCAAAGCCTAATCGAGCATTAGAGATGTACATGGCTGCTGCCAAAACTACCCATATCTCCCTACAGCGGGTACAGGGACACCCGCCTCTCCCTACAGCGGGTACAGGGACACCCGCCTCTTCCTACAGCGGGTACAGAGACACCCGCCTCTCCCTACAGCGGGTACAGGGACACCCGCCTCTCCCTACAGCGGGTACAGGGACACCCGCCTCTCCCTACAGCGGGTACAGGGACACCCACCTCTCCCTACAGCGGGTACAGGGACACCCGCCTCTCCCTACAGCGGGTACAGGGACACCCACATCTCCCTACAGCGGGTACAGGGACACCCGCCTCTCCCTACAGCGGGTACAGGGACACCCGCCTCTCCCTACAGCGGGTACAGGGACACCCGCCTCTTCCTACAGCGAGTACAGGGACACCCGCCTCTCCCTACAGCGAGTACAGGGACACCCGCCTCTTCCTACAGCGGGTACAGGGACACCCGCCTCTCCCTACAGCGGGTACAGGGACACCCGCCTCTTCCTACAGCGGGTACAGGGACACCCGCCTCTCCCTACAGCGAGTACAGAGTCACCCGCCTCTCCCTACAGCGGGTACAGAGACACCCGCCTCTCCCTACAGCGGGTACAGGAACACCCGCCTCTCCCTACAGCGGGTACAGAGACACCCGCCTCTCCCTACAGCGGGTACAGGGACACCTGCCTCTCCCTACAGCGGGTACAGGAACACCCGCCTCTCCCTACAGCGGGTACAGGGACACCCGCCTCTTCCTACAGTGGGTACAGGGACACCCGCCTCTCCCTACAGCGGGTACAGGGACCCCCGCCTCTCCCTACAGCGGGTACAGGGACACCCGCCTCTCCCTACAGCGGGTAGAGAGACACCCGCCTCTTCCTACAGAGGGTACAGGAACACCCGCCGCTCCCTACAGCGGGTACAGAGACACCCGCCTCTCCCTACAGCGGGTACAGGGACACCCGCCTCTCCCTACAGCGGGAACAGGGACACCAGTCTCTCCCTACAGTGGGTACAGGGACACCAGTCTCTCCCTACAGCTGGTACAGAGACACCCGCCTCTCCCTACAGCGGGTACAGTGACACCCGCCTCTCCCTACAGCGGGTACAGTGACACCCGCCTCTCCCTACAGCGGGTACAGTGACACCCGCCTCTCCCTACAACGGGTACAGGAACACCCGCCTCTCCCTACAGCGGGTACAGGGACACCCGCCTCTCCCTACAGCGGGTACAGGGACACCCGCCTCTCCCTACAGCGGGTACAGGGACACCCGCCTCTCCCTACAGCGGGTACAGGAACACCCGCCTCTCCCTACAGCGGGTACAGAGACACCCGCCTCTCCCTACAGCGGGTACAGGAATCTCTCTTTCTGTTACGAATTACGGCTCGAGTTTTCTGATCAGATTTTATTAAATCTAAACATGCGCCCCCTCAGACAGCGGTTCCGTTCCCATCTCAGGGTTAATCAGCCCGTCTGCAGCGGGCACCATTTCTCCTCTGCCATGGAGGCATCATCTCTCCGCGCCGGTTCCCAGACCCGGCCTCCTCCTCGCTGTCTCTTTCTCTGCTTCGCTTTTGTCCGTCAGCGAGACCCCGAGAGCAGCCCGGGCTCTCCCAAAGGACTTGCTTCCCACACTCAGAATTTGCTGGGTCACAAGAGGCACAAAAGAAGCCCGTGGGAGCCGGGGACTCCTTACAGGACCGGGGGGCTGGAAAAACTGCCCTGCGCCATCCCTGCCCCAGGAAACCCATTACCCCCGATACCCAGACGCTCGGTCCCGAAACCGTCAGCTACGGGGGGGCCGCCCTTCACCGCGTTTCATTAATTTCAAATATACGCTAAAAATGACACAACGTTACACAATTATTACCGATCTACGCTCCTAGTCTAATGCTTCTCGTTACTGTTTTTATATTTGGACAAACACAGATTTAAGAGTTTAGTCGTGAAAACGTCGGGTGATTCCAAAAGTCTGATACGGAATAATCGCGCATGCGGTAAAATGATTTTAATCCCGTTCCCCATCGTTTGACCTCGGTACGCCCGGCGGGTGACATGTAGCAGCTAAAGACATGACGTAGCTGTGGGAAGTATGACTTAATCAATGTCCCCTTTATTTCCACCCCATTCATGCCGGCACCTCTAATTTGCCCATTGAGGTCCGGATCACAGATGCCAAAGAACCCTTCTTTGGAGGTGGCCGGACGTCACGGGCGAGAAAGCGCTGAGAGTCATAATTGTCCCCTTTCTCGTCTGCGTTCCCAGCCCTGGACCTCAATTACCCTCCTATTAGATGCTGCTCAGCCGCTCGGCTCCTATCAGCTAATGAGGCTTTGAGTTGCTGACATCGTCTCCATGCGGTGGGAGAAAGAGCCGCTCCTGCCTTCGAGACCAATCCTTATCTTCCCAGCCCCTGCTGGAAAATCCAAAAAGCCGACGGTTCCCACGGAGCCCTGGGAAAAAAAGAGCCACCCCTTCAAACGGTGCCGTTCCTTCCCGATTAACCAAGCAGCTATATCATATGTGTGTGTGTATGTGTATATATATATATATATATATAATGGGCGTATGTGTGTGTGTATATATATATATATATATATATAATGGGCGTATGTGTGTGTGTATATATATATATAATGGGCGTATGTGTGTGTATATATATATATAATGGGCGTATGTATATACATATATGTATTAGTTTGTCTTAGTCTGTCAGACTATATAAATAATATAATAACCATTTATATATATATATGTATTATGTATTATATATATAATATCCTTAGACATCTATTGTTTACGGAAGTCCAAGGAACTGGCATGATTTCATAAAAGGTTTCACTTTATGGACATGCATTTAGACGCCATTCCCAATAAAATGATATCGCGTTCAACTTAAAAAAAAAAACAAAAAAAAAACCCAAAAACTGTTATCCAGTCGGATCTCCGTAAAAACGGCAAAATCTGAATAACTAAAGAATTACGCTTAAAATATTACCGCAATTATTTCTGTATCGCCACTTAAAAGCCCGTTCTGTATCGGCCCGTAGAAAACTGTATTATTTAGAAAGTGAGGCAGCCAATCGGAAGAAAGCCGGCCGCGAGATGCGAGGAGTTACTTTGCGTGCAGATTTCTCGTAAAAGTCGTGCAAAGCGTTTAACGAGGAACGCGACAGCCGTTTAAGCCGTTTCACATCCAGGTAAGCGTCTTTGGGGTGACGTCGGCGGCGAGGGGATCGCTTTATGGTTACAATGTATTCGTTTTACGCAGAAACGGGTTTTTGTCTAAAGTTCTGTTTCCGTGACGGGGAATAATAACGGTGATCGTGAAGGGGATCCGCGGATGAATCGAGAGACATATCGTCTCGAGCCGGTAAAACGTCTTCCTAGGAATATCTCTATCGGGTTTTATGCTCGTCATTAACCCCTTGGGTGCCTCGGTAAGGAGTCTGACGCGACCGCCGTTTCCCATGATGCATCAGTTGGCGGCGCACAGCGCGTTGTGTTACCGGCGGCTGGGATCGGGGAAATAGATTGCCCGCAGCACACAGGCGTAACACGAGCACAATACCGACTTCCTCGGCCGGGGAGACGACTCACGCCTCCACTACACCGAGCCACCCAGGGGGTTAATGCATCACCAGGGAGTATTTGGCCGTTCTCCCTCCACTGAGCCTCGGTGGTCATTATCCCTCGGGGGACCCCGGTCCCTGGAACCAGCAAGGTGGGGGAGCCAGGAGACACCCCAATTATCTGGGAATCAAACGACTATTATATTTATATACGCTATTTTATCTAAACTTCAGACCGTTTACATGGCTGTTACTAGAAACAGCTATTACCATCTGCGCTGGAACCAGTCCGTGCATTCACTACCCTTGGGTATGAAATGATTCGCGTTGCAAACACCTCCAGCCATACCTGTCATCAGTACAGGATTTCTGGGCACAGTCCTTAGCTTTGGCCCCTGGTCTTAAACTATAATTCCCATGATCCTCGAGCAGCTTGTGATAATGCAAGAAGAAGAAGGTTAACCCTCTGAGTGCCGGGCGTTAAAATTCTTGCCAAAATTTAATTGATGCCCTTGCTTTTCCAACTCTAGAACTGGATAGAAATCTATAATATGCATATAATATATATATATTTCTTTAATCATTATTCCTAATGTGCCTAAAGCCACAGGCGATGTGCCGGCGTGTCTGCCGGGCCATTCATCACCGCCCCCCGGCGCTTCGAGAGATTCCCGGGAGGTTATTACCCCCGTCCCCAATGGTTTTTTCCCAGGGGCTTCCTCTTCCGTCGCTGGCCGGGGTGGCAGATTCGTGCTGCCCCGGAGCCCGTGGGAAGATGTTCCTTCTGGACTGAATTTACATGCGCGGAATATACAGTAGGGGAGGCGGGGGGCTCCCAGCAGGAATAATCCCCCTTTCTTCCCAAACCGCAGGAGTTGGGTTATCGGCGCTCGGTAACAAGTGAGATTATTGGCTTCGGGTGTGTTTAGAACCCGGGGGCTGCGGTATATACAGCCATAAATATATATAGAGCCCTACATTCATCCAGCCTGTAGCCGCCGCTCGATATTATTCTGTAACGTTTCCAGGCTTCGGCTGCCGGGTTTAGTAAATATACGCGGGTCGCGTATCCCAGCGTCCGTCATCCCAGCGTCCGTCATCCCAGCGTGCATGGCAGGCGGTTTTGTTGGGGGGGGTGAAATCCCTGCTTGAGCACAGGTGGATTTGTGCGGGCACTTGTCTGCTCTGCCGTTTCCCTCTGGGGTTTTAAACTTTTTACTTTATTTAACATAAAACATTTAATGATGGCTTTAAATTCCATCAGGGGGGAGATGCCACGGCGGTTCTGCGGTTCTTGGGGAGGGGGGTCCAGCTTTTGTCTGCGTTCAGCAGGTGTTGGGTTTCGTGAAATCGGACACGGTACCTCTGCTTTCACAGCCCCCCCTCCCTGGCAGTAAGGGGTTAAGGCGCGTTGACCCCTGGTTTCGTATTCCTCTGGCATATTTCGTTCAATTCACCCTTTCAGTGCCTCGGACGTCCCCAAGTAACCATCGCTAGCCACGAGACAACCTGCGCGAGCCACTGTGCTGGGCCAGAACTACTAAATACCTCGTTACAGATTTCCCATATACTTAAAAACCCCGGCAGAGGCAGGCGATTACAGCCCAAAAATGTTCCGATTGATCCAAATATATTAATCCAGCCCCAAAAAATAAACCATTTAATTGAGTTCAGTAACAGGGGCCACACACAGAAACCCGAAGCGCATCGGTGGGCTGTCTGGGAGTGGGAGGGTTAACCCATGTGTGCGGATTCACACGCTATCATCACACGGCTGGATTCCCGGTTAACGGGCATTTGACTTTTATTCCCGCAGACTATCTCCGCTTTCTGTAACCTCTGATTTGCCATGGAGCGGGGCAGTTAGAGGCTGAAGAGGTTAATTAGGGACCTCTGGCTGGCCTGGGTCAGAGTCCAGGGGCTCCTATGGGAGGCTGATGGAGCCATCAGGGGGCCGGTGTGAACTGGCAGCCGGCAGGGTTCCCTGCGCTCCGCTCTCCCTCGGCTATTTGTAGACCATCCTGTTTGCCGTCATAATGCACTGAGAAGCTTTATTCACACAGAGGGGGGTGGAAGCCGGGGGGGGGGACGGGGGGAGAGGGCAGGAGTGCATGGCACAGAAATAAACAGGAGGGGGGAGAGCGGCCACACAAAGGTGCCCCAGAGGGAGCTTGGATGGAGTAAAAACCTGCCACGGGAACCCTAAAGGCTAGCAATCTAACTGTGTGGCAAGTACGGACCATGCAGTTTGTAGGCGGGGCACGGCGGGGTTTCCACCTGCTCCTCGGGTGGGGAATGGGGCTGTGGGAACCCTAAAGGCTAGCAATCTAACGGCCTAGCAATTATGGATTATGCGGAGTGCGGGCAGGGACCGGCACTATTGCACCTGTTGCAGTTATAATGCACTTCGGAATAACAGGCAACCCGGTGCTTAGGAGCTTGCAATCTAACGAGCGTGAGCGGTTCCCTGTGTGGATGCAGCGGGGATCCTGCCCCGTCTGGTGCAGAGATTCCCAGGGGCCCTGAATGGCTTTGTGGTAACTGGATACAGGGCCCCCTCCCCGTGGGAATCCTCTCTGCTCCCGGGATGGCTGTGAGAGTCAGCAGGAGTCCTTCCCTTCCCTGATTGCAAGCTCTGCGGGCCAGCGGTATATATTGCGCCGCTGTGGATCTCTTCCTGGTGTTTGGCGTTGGAGCTCCTCGGGGCTCAGGGGGCTCCTGCTTCTCAAATTAGAAGTCTAGACCCCGCGCTGAACGCCAGATGTGCTGCAGCTGTGGGGGGACAACCAGGAGGGGAGGCCCAGCCGTGCATTTAAGGCTTCGGTTATCAGCCGTAGCTTGGAGAGCCAGACTAAACCCAGTCCCGCCATTTGTCTGTGTTTGTCTGATTACCTCGACTTTGCCCAGGGGCAGGTGACATGGCGGCAGATCGGTGGATCGGGGCATTTACTGCACGTCCCGGGAGATCCTGCAGGTTCTTACAGCGATACTGCGGGAAAATATTCAGCGCCCAAAACATAGAATACCTTCTAGATTGTAAGCTCCTGGGAGCAGGGTCATTTTTTGCTGCTGTCAGTTGAAATCCTTGATGCAGCGATTGTGAAACCCGTTGTACAGCGCCGTGGAGTACGTGGGCGACATAAACCGATAAATAATAATAATGGAGGTAGTCTGGTGGGTAGGTTACCCGACCCTTTAAACTTTACCGGTAACCCCGCTGATCTCAGGGGCTTCCCTCGGCTTCTTCTTTTATTTTTATTTTTATTTTTTTTGTATTCTGCAGGTTTTTGGGGGTTTTTTGGGGGTTTTTTGTTGTTTTTTAGAGCGGTTTCCGCGGGAGCCGGAAGGAGCCTCCTTGTTTTCAGCGTTCCTCCGGTTAGCAGCACCTGTTACGTCGCTGATGTCATGCGAAGGATCCTTATCTGCGGGGATCTCGGCCGCTCTCACGGCACCTGCGGCTTTTTTTCTCACCCCTCCCAGTTTAACCGTTTGCGGCCCGGTCTGTGCCTGCGACCGCGTCGTCTGCCCATCCTCCGACTTTCCCACAGTGAGTCTCCGGCAGCAGGTTCTCACAGTGCACTCCCATGGGGCCGTATCACTCCAGTGCCCTATCCGCTTACACAACAGCCCTCTCGAGCCTGCGCTCCCCACCATCCATGCTGGCATTTAACACCTTCCACACACACACACGGGGTAAGGTGCCTTACTGCTAATGGATCAAAACACATTGTTCTGCTAGCATGGGGTGGCTTTTAACTCTTACAGGGCATTGTGATGTCCCTGCTTGATAACAGGTGGATTTTTAGAGTGCAGGCACTTGTTTGCTCTCTAGAGCGTAGACCGACATGGTGTGGGGGGGTGTTTTATGTTATTTAATGTCACTGCTTTCCAGAAACGGAAAGTTCCATCCGGAATGAGATGCCACGGTCCCATTAACCCACTGACTACGTGGTGGAATCCCCACTCCATGCGCAAAAACCCCACCTCGGGAGAAAGATGGACCTCAGTGACCTCTTCTTCACACCAGAAGTTGGGCACTGGGGGGCTGCGTCTCCAGCGGAATGTAGATGAAACGGGGGCCGCGTTTCCGGAGTTAGAAGAGAGGAATGTGAGAGGATAAAAGCCGTGGCGCTGGAAGAAAGGTGAAGACCACATCTGGAGAAACCGTGGCAGAAGTGGCCGTGGACCCTCCATGGAAGGAGGGCTGGAGGGAGGTGGGCTGCCCCTGTGCGGCGGGAAGTGTTCTTAACGCTGACTGTGCTGCCCAAGAGCGGCATCCGCGGCCCGGCGACCTAGTGCCACGCCGGAGACCATAAAGTCACCACCCGTGGCTTATACTTTACCTGCACCGATAAATGACTCCAAGCCACAGAAAGGGCCGGCCCGCCTGCCTAACACGTTAATAACCGCTCGAAATCGTTACTTTCTATCACTTAATAGAGAAGATCCGGAAAAGGCTGGAACCCAAAAGATGCCCCTTCCATGGGCGCCACTCGGCACTGATTGTGAGAATCTCCCACGGTTTATGGAGTTGGAGGTGCCGTTAGAGACGTGCGAGGGTTAGGAGGCCTCCGTCGCCCCGGGGTCAGGGCAGACAATGAGGGCTCTTTTCACGGGGCCGGTCTGTGGCCCCTTTGTGATGCAGATGAGCCATTGTTCCGGCGGCCCTCGAGAGTCACCTCCCCGCTTCTTTTGGATGTAAGAGGCTACTTCATTCTCCCACAGTGTGTACGGAGTAAATCAATACGATACCCACAATCCCCAGCGCTAGAATATCGTCCCCAGGATCACCAGCTGCACCGGGGGGGGGGGGGCTGCATTTTTCTACGCATTATAATTACATGCATGTAACGTGTATAGGCTGCCGGGAAATCTGTACCATTCGCCTGGTCCTGGGAACTTCCTGACTTAACACATAATGATCGGGACATGCGGTGCGTGGTGCTTAGGAGCCGTGCGCCCCCCGCTCCCGGTACAGGGGTCTCGCCTCTCCGACTACCTAAAAACTGCCTCTCCCCGACGCCGTAAAGCGAATCCCTGTCCGTCGGGTACGTCTGTCTATCCGCCCGTCCGACCTGCTACACGTTACCAGATCCTTCCGGCATAAAACATAAAATGAATTCTTTGTCTAAATGGAACCGTGCCATTACCGGCCCCTGGGGGCCCTCAGCCAGTCCTGTCCTATCTACGTGTGGCTTTGTGGTGATGATGGCCAGCGGGCCGGGGTCCGCGGTGGGGTGGGGGCCGTCACTCCGCTCTCCGAGTCGCCGGTCGCACCCTGGCTTCCGGCTCCGCTCCGTCACAGAGCTTCAGTCTCGTCACGCTTGGGTGTCTCGGACAACAAGAAATAGTTAAACACAGAAATTGCCTCTTTTTTTTAGCCAGAAAATGCATTTCTGCATAAATATTTTGCCCTCGTTGACTTTGTCACCGCAGCCCGCTCAGGTTTGGCGAATGTGGAATGTGCAAATATCATTCGTAGATAATGGAACAAAAACTGCGGGATTTATCACGGTTTTCTGTTGGTGGAATTACCCGGTCCTGTTTGTTTAGCGCTGGGGGGGGGCAGGGGGTATAATGAGCTCTTCTGGGGCAGATAAAGTCCGAGCTGTGATTGACGGCTCAGTGTTTGCGTTCTGCGTCAGTTCCGAGCATTTCAGCTGCAAGTGAACCGGCGCTTCTCGGCTCTTTGAACATCCATCTACAAGACGGAGCCAGTCCCGGGGTACACGCCAAACTCTAAAAACAAAACGTTTCTCTGGTGTGAAAGATGAAAGGGCGAGCTGTCGCTCCGGAGAGGCTCAGGCGATGAAAACGCTGTTTGCTCCGTCTCCGATCCCACAGCTGGGGGCCGCAGACCGGGGGGGGGGATTTATAATGGAAGTGACTTTAAACTTAAAAGCAGTCATCGTCTCATCCGGCTCATCAGCGTCAGGAAAAGATGACAGGTTTGGCTGTTTAATCCCAACAAGGTGTTGAATGTCACCCGTCTGAATCATGTTTAAACCCGGCCGCCGTGACCAGCTTTAAGTGGCCGGCAGGCTCGTAAGACAAAGGGTTAATCGAATCTTTTATGGCGGGGTTAGGTGTGAGAGGCAGTTTTATAACGGAACGACGTTATGATTGGGGTACGATAGGTATGAATACAGCAGGAGACGAGGTCCCTGCCCCGCAGAGCTTACAGTCCGAAATATAAAAACATGTCCCGCAACTTCTAGCGCAATGGGGGGCCGTAAATCGAAGCCCCTTGTCGTTAGTAGCCAGTCTCCCCCTGATGGGTATATTAACGGGTCGTCAAAATGGCTCTGAAAGAAGCCGTAACCTGCCGACGATCTCATCCGTGTTATTTTTTAGGGTTTTATTTGCCTCCGGCATGTTTCTGCGCATGCATTTGCCTCTCCGATTACCCCGTTACCCTCCCGTCACTCTCTCCTTGTAGTTCTGTTCGCTTGCTCAGGACAAAGCCGTGAAAAGCTGACCACCCAGAATCCTGAGCAGACCTTGTGGGGTATTGTGAGTCCCCCGGGAGCCCCCCCCCATTAACCCCTTTTTCTCCTTGCTCATTTACAGTTACTCCCGTTAACCTTTTCATTGCCCCGGTACTGTGTGAACCCGGCCCCCCCAGGAATGCTGCTCTCCCGTCCGGGGATTTCCCATGGAGATTATGATCAGACTCCCGGCCCCTGATCTGTGTGACACGGAGTTATCTATCGCGGGACCCAGGCTGCCATTAAACAGTCGGGAGCTTTAGATGAAGCCGTAAAAGGTGACAGTATTGGAGTCATCTGCTCCGCAGGAAATCAGGGGCCATAACCCAGACTCCATTCCCGGGGGATACAAGTGACCCCCAAAAACAACTATTCCAGGTCTGTTTTCTCCACTAGTGACCGGTTTATAATAGAATTCTTTTAATACCATCCCAGATACCCCGGCAGATACCCCGGCAGATACCCCGGCATTAGCGCCATATGATGGCTGAATGTGGAATGATGCAAACATTTTATTTAAAAAGCAACAACATTATTTTCAATGAATCCAAAAGAGCGCAGGATGGCGGCCCGGATAAGACGCCCCGGCAGGCTTCATTGTTTCTTTCTGATTCCTTTAGTCTGGACTTTTTCCTGCTCCAGGTATCCTAATGTAGTGGCCTCTACCACCTCTGCTGGGAGTACACTCCATGTGCCCACAAGTCCACATGTATTTCCTCAAATCCAGCCCTGACCCCCTGACTTTTGTTTTTACCCACCCCCCATATTCTTCATTAGATTCCTATCTAGAATTATCAAGACGTTCCCCTCCTGCGACATTGTATCACGCGTGACTGTGGCGTGTTTTATGAGCTGTATGATGGCAGCCGGCTGAGCGCTTGTAGTGTGAGTCGAGACTCCGCCGTATCCCAGCCGATGGAGTGTAATTCCCAGCCGATGGAGTGTAATTCCCAGCCGCCTCCTGGGAGTCTCCGCGTCGGAGGACGCCGGCCCCGTCTGAGCTCCTGTCCTGGTTAACACGGCTTCATATGTAACTCATTTACCCAAATCCTGCAGACGCTGGGAGCGCGTGCCGGGCGCTTGGCTTCACTCCTGTGGTTAAGCGCTGCTGGGGTATTTCTGAAGGAATTAGGATCTCCGCTTCCTTTAATTTAAGTAAATAATTCTGTAGTTTGTTAGCCTCGCAGGCAAGCGTGGCCAGCGCTTCCGTGTGGAGCGATCTGTCAGCCCCCGGCTCGGTAATTCCCCCTCTTACTCTGGCTTCTTATTCTGTTTACCCAGTGCAGGGGCTTAAAGTATAGAGGGGTACCTCGGTGTGACCCCCCCGCCGTACCGTACCCTCTATCCTTTGGCTGGTGTGACCGGTGTCATGGCTAACGCTAAAGGGGGGGGCAATCAAAAACGGTCACAAAAGGAAAGAAGGGCTGGTGGAGGGGCAGGAAGGATTATAAAAATCATGGAGGGGCAGGAGCTGGGAAAAAAAGCTGGAAGGAGAAAGAAGAAAAGAAGAAAAGATAAAAAAGAAAGGAGAAAAGATAAAAAAGAAAGGAGAAAAGATAGAAAAGATAGAAAAATAGGAGAAAAGATAAAAAAAGATACAAGAAAAAAAAAAGATAGAAAGATAGGAGAAAAGAAAAAGATGAGAGAGAAAAAGAGGGGAGCGCAGGAGAGTTACAGCTGCCCCTCATTCTTTGAAGGCTACTTTGTGTGAAATGTGGGCTTCAGAGCGGTGCCGGTGCCGGTGACAGAGGTACGCGTTTGTTTGGTAATTATGATGCCAAATGTTGCCTCTTCCGGAGACCCAGACGTCCTCGCCTTCCCGCCGCCTTCTTTTCATTCCCTCTTCCTCCAAGGCCGTCACGTAATAAAGAGAAGGTGTGAAGACGAGGCCGGGTCCGGGGCGAGCCCCCCCTCTCCTCCTCCACCTGTCGCCGTGGGGGGCAATTTGTCCCGAATCACCTGTTTTTGGGCCGCGCGATACTTTGTCACCGAGCTGTGAACGTTCCGATGAAGAGATTTTAATGACGGGACAGAGAATTAAAGCCGTTTCGGGGGCAAATGCGAGAATTTTCATTCTCTTGAGAATCCCAAACGGTTCCTTTAGAAAGACGCACAATAAAGCAGTTTGAGCCCTCCTTCCCTTGGCCTTAGGATACGACGTTACACAAGGTACATATGGCCTGAGCAGCCTGAGAAAACACCCCGGGGGGCTCCGTGATCCCGCGGCCCCTCCGAGACAAATGGAGACTCAGCCAACTTTTGTTTCCTGAGGAATCTCAAAATGTCACAAAAGGCGATCTCCGAATATTCCGCTCGCTGCCGATAATCCGACTCGCCCACAAAAGACACCGTTTTATTTCATGCTCTTAAAATGTTCCATAACCTTTTTATTTCTATGGCGCCGGCAGAGTCCGTAGCGCTGTTGCAATAAGGAAGAGTGAAGAATAACGTTAAAACTGACAATGACATTAACACGTGGGCTTACAATCTAATTTCACATTGCTATTCAAAACCAGATTACAGGACTGCATTTGGTGGGATCTGCTCGCTAACCAGAGGGGTTCGGCCCCCACAGCCCGAGCTGTCTCTCTGCATGCGATCTGTTCCCCTCTTGCTAAGTGATGTAACTAGTTATATATATGATGTCACTGAGGGTTTAAATGCCATGCGTGATGAGGAGGAGTTACTGCCGCAACCCGCTGGACCGGCTGATCGACCTCATGCCAGTCTGAGTTTAAGATGATCCCCCACAGGAAGGACCCCACTTGGGAGAGTGTGGAGGGGCAGTTAGTGTAATCGACTGCCGTTGGGTTAGTTTGTGTATAAACCCGGCCATTGCTTTAAGCCACTTTCAGAATATCTGACGTGTGTCCCGTGGGCCAGGGTCTGGAGCCCTCCAGTGGGCCAGGGTCCGGTTTGCTCCCGTGGGCCAGGGGCCGGTTTGTTCCAGTGGGCCAGGGTCCGGTTTGTTCCCGTGGGCCAGGGTCCGGAGCGCTCCCGTGTGAAGGGCCCTTGGCTGCGATGGAGTTAATGTCGGAGGCTTCTGGATCCCCATGCGGCCTCCCGTGATCGCTCCTCGCTCCTGGGAACAAACAGCGGGGACTCTCGTGAAAAGGACTCCTGTCCCCGGGCTGGATGTGAGAAACGCCAGAGCCGTGTCACTTCCCAATGAAGGGGGGCAGTTTGGTTCCTCACACCCCGGGAAGGAGGCATTTAACACCTTTTCCCCGGGGACTCCGCTTCCCTGCCAAGTCTCCTTTGTTAGTTCCGTCCCTGCCAGAAATACAGTAGCGCGTTTCATGGAGTCCATTAACTCCTTGGCAGCCGGGGACGAGAACACTTCGTCACTGTCTCATGGAGGGAGCGGAGAGACCTCTGTGTGTCTGGAACGGGCTGCCTGGAGAAGGTGCCCCAGGCAGCGGGAGGCCAAGCGGGTTCCCACGGGGGTCCCAGACCTGGACTTCTCACCCCCGGGGGGGTAAGCGGCACATTAACGTTCAGCCGGAAAGCCTCATCCAGCCGCAGAAACAAAGTATCAAAAAGGAAACATTTGTTTGAAAACTTTCCTGATGTATTTTCAGGATCAAAATAATAACTTGTTGGGTCGGAGAGCAGCCAATGGGAGAAGGAATCTTGGGTCTGCTTCACTGCCATTGGGTGTGCGATGTAATAAATAAGAACCCTGATATATATAATAATAATAATAATAAATAATAATACATATAATATATAATAATAATATACATATAATAATAATAATAATAATATAATCCCTGTGCAAACAGAGGCTCGAATTCACGAGCAGGAAGATTTCATTGTTCTTTTTCCGCTCGAATGGCGATAAAGCACATTCCGGAACGTTAACGCCGGACGCCGAGTGTTTCTATCACATTACAGGATTTCTTTTTCACGCGCGGCTTTTCGCCGTCAGTCACCAGGTGAATTCCAGAAGTGAAACATTTCTTTGGGGATAAACTTTCTTGTTTTGAGAGCGGAGATCGACAGGTTAGACGAATGTTTAACCCTCTGAGCGTGCGGGAGGTGCATGGTTTTTAGCCGGCGCTTAAAAGGTTAATAGGGTTTCTAATCACGCTGATTGAAGACTCCGGGGCTGGGGTATCCACATCCACCTCCCCACCCCCACACGCTTTTACGCGTCCCCTGCCCTTTCACAGGGGGCTTCTGAGGTTTTGAAATGACAAAAGGATAGGAATTCCCACATCCTGTGTGTGATGTCCCCATTCACCCCCCACCCCTGCCCCTATCTGCCCCCACCTGCCCCCACATCCCCCTGCTGGGTATTAGAGAATGGAAGGGAAAGGTCTGCTGGAAATAAAGACCCAGGGGTATAAAACATACCCCCCCCCCGCCCGGACAACCTTAACTACCCCCCTGTGGGGCAGCTTGGAAAGTTAGGGGTAATGGTTATGGTGGGCTACAAATCTCATAATCCCAGCCAGACTTTTGGCTCATAAGTCAGAAGCCCGTCTGCAGCGCATAAAGACGTCGCACATGGCTGTTTGCCCAAGAGATAAATAACTGTAATGCGAGCCGCCTCGTTTGATGTCTGGTAGAAAAGCCGGGTAGTAGTTACTGGGAGTCTCAGGGGTAGGTGGGCGCCCGGTGTGTTATCAGCCGGTCGCAAGGAGATGGCTACCTGGAATTTTGCACCCCAAAGGGTTATATTTTAGCCGTTCCGCGTGTACCTTTGGAAGGCGCACCCCTCAAAAACTCCCCGCTCCTTCCCCGTAGCCCACACCGCACCCCCCCCTCGCGCCTCCCCACACCTTCCATAGAAGAACCGGTTTTTCTTCCCCCTCTTTTGTTCCCAGGGAGCTGGATACATCGCTGCGGGGCGCGCTCACATCGTCTCACGCTCTTCATATCCGCACAGAACAAGTGCACACAGAATGAAGACGCCGCCACGTGACGCACGCACCCGTCTCAGCACCATTAATGCTAACATAGTATACCCCCGCCATGCAGAGCCACACCATAAAAACCACCACGGAGTGTTACACGCAGAGCCACACCATAAATACCACCACGGAGTGGGTAACCAGTGCTGTATTATCCAACAGCTACCCCATGCGCCGCAGCGTTGCCACTTCCCCACCTTTGTCACATTGTGGGCCTAAAGTAGAGACAGAGCAGCGCGGGGATCGGGAGTAGAGACAGAGAGCAGCGCGGGGATCGGGAGCAGAGACAGAGAGCGGCGCGGGGATCGGGAGTAGAGACAGTGAGCAGCGCGGGGATCGGGAGTAGAGACAGAGAGCAGTGCGGGGATCGGGAGTAGAGACAGAGAGCAGTGCGGGGATCGGGAGTAGAGACAGAGAGCAGTGCGGGGATCGGGAGTAGAGACAGAGAGAGCAGTGCGGGGATCGGGAGTAGAGACAGAGAGCGGAGTGGGGATCGGGAGTAGAGACAGAGAGAGCAGTGCGGGGATCGGGAGTAAAGACAGAGAGAGCAGTGCGGGGATGGGGAGTAAAGACAGAGAGAGCAGTGCGGGGATGGGGAGTAGAGACAGAGAGCAGCGCGGGGATCGGGAGTAGAGACAGAGAGCGGCGCGGGGATCGGTAGTAGAGACAGAGAGAGCAGTGCGGGGATCAGGAGTAGAGACAGAGAGAGCAGTGTGGGGATCGGGAGTAGAGACAGAGAGAGCAGTGCGGGGATCTGGAGTAGAGACAGAGAGCGGCGCGGGGATCGGTAGTAGAGACAGAGAGAGCAGTGCGGGGATCGGGAGTAGAGACAGAGAGAGCAGTGCGGGGATCAGGAGTAGAGACAGAGCAGTGCGGGGATCGGGAGTAGAGACAGAGAGAGCAGTGTGGGGATCGGGAGTAGAGACAGAGAGAGCAGTGCGGGGATCTGGAGTAGAGACAGAGAGCGGCGCGGGGATCGGTAGTAGAGACAGAGAGAGCAGTGCGGGGATCGGGAGTAGAGACAGAGAGCGGCGCGGGGATCGGGAGTGGAGGCCGGAGAGACGCTGGCTGAGCCATAGAAGGTTCTTTTCCTTGTTGAATATAAACAGTCCTCTCTGCTCCCAGAGTCCCGGGCCCCGGTTCCAGTCCTCTCGGTTCCAGGCTCCCAGTGCCGGTTGGAACCTGAGCTGGATTTTATTCCGTGTTTATGTGTCAGGCGGGCTGTATAAAGTCCAAACACTGAGCGATCCGTGACGGGGCTGGCGTTGCCTTTACTGATCACCCAAAGATGCCGGTAGATTAAGGGGTCATTTCATACTCTCCTCTACGGCGGGGTCCAGTTAAGACTTCTTTGTTGTCTGATTGTGTACTTAAAACACAACACACATTACAACACCCAACCGCTGCTAGTAACGGGGAGGGAAATAGGATTTTTAGGATTTCATCAAATACTGGACTACGTATTAAACATTTAAAAAAACTAAAATTTTTGGAAGAAGCGTTTTGTGATGTGGAAAGATTTGGTTCATTATAAAAATATATAGTCTGATTCTTAATTACTGCGTCGATTAGCAGCGTTTAGGTCCCAGGTGGAGTCTGCGAGGGTCTCTGAGCTGATGTGGCTCTCTTTATATGGGGGGCAGGAAAGAGGGGCGCCTTTATATTACCCTCCCGTTCTGACCCGGTTCCTGTCCTTTTTTTCAGGTGTGTAACTGTAACAAATACCTGCACATCTCCCAAGAACGCATGAAAGAACTGATGAAACTTCACGGTTACTTGAAGGACGCCAACGAGGCCAAAGGTGAGGGCAGAGGGGTAAACAAAGTGTCAGCTTCTCTGCCAAGCAGTGGGGGTGTCGTAGCATTCTGAAATAACCAAGAAATGATTTGTGGCTTCCCCCAACCATGTTAATGACTGGGTTCTAGGTGTATCAATGTATCTTCTTTAACGAGACCTCATTGACATTAATCACTGTCCTCAATCTAGAACTGAGAGTTCTAGAGTTGTCAAAGAAGATAACTCAAACCAGAGAGGAAGCAAGTATGGAGAAGGGGGTAAGGGGTATTAGTCTCCCGTCGGCCCGACTGCTTTGCTCTATACATCATGGCACTTTCCAGTACGGCAGCTTCTTCACCCAGTAATCACACGCAGAGCACGCTAGGAGCACGGACAGACTATAAAGGAATCCGTGTTCCGGCAGCTTAACCCTTTCCTCTGACGTGGAAGCCCGTAGCACACCAGAAAGCCACGCTCTCCCGGCAGCCAAAGGGTGGCTTCTCTCTCTCCTGTAATTACGTTCATTATATAGGTGAGAGAACTGAAGGTCAGTACAAGGTGAAGTTCCGTATGCGTGCGTAAGATTACAGGTTGCGTTTCTAAATGCTTCCACTTTAGGAAGTTGCCCTTAGAGGACAGGAAAGGGTGCGTTTTGATGTGATCTGCCCCCTCCCCCCCTTTGCTGTTTATTCTGAGTGTGAGAAAGGCAGGCGGTTTGCCTGGGAGTCAAGGTGTGCCTCTCCGAGATGTCTTTCTCCCTCACCTCTTCCAGTCGCCCTCCCCCTCTCCTTTCTTCCTTATCTCCCCGCCACTTCCTCCGAGTCCCTTTTCAAAGGCCGATCGCCGAGGGCCGTTAACCTGCGCTCGTCCTCCACGTCAGCCGCGTTTTCTTTAACGTTTACGAACTCAACGTCCGTGCTTCCCGATTGGCCGAATGAGTCGGGCATGGGGGCAAAACATAGTGGGTTAACCATCTGCTTATTATACCCCCAAAGTACCGGCCAGGACCATCCATATACCCCTGCTACACAGGAGGCTGATGCCCCAGTAACCAAAACCTGGTTTAGGGGATCGCCTCCCCTTCTGCCCCCTGTCCCTGCCCTTTGGGGCAGATCGCGGTTACCCTGGGTAACGCAACCCGGAGAGTCCCCCCCCCCAGCCCGCAGCGGAGAGTAATTCTTCAGGTATTTCCCATCGTATCTTTTTTTAACCAGCGATCCTTCATCCCCCAAGTGCCACTTGCCGCCTCGCCTGAGGGGCAGAAGAGACGTTTCTGAGAATGTTATTCTGGGTCTGCATTCCGTGATTCAGGTTCTCACACGGACCGCGTTTGTTAAAATAAACATTCTTTTTTTATTTTTACAATGACGCAGGATAGAGATTTTTTTTTGGCAGCGTCAGGACTTTGAGGTTCTTTTATTGGGGGAATCGGCACAAATAATTACTGGCTGATATATTTTCTTTTGCCGTAAATACAACATTTTTATTAGTAAATAAGCCCCTGTGTATAGTGGAGGGACTGTTGCGTATTGACTGTGAAATGCGTCGGGGTCACAGTGTGATGGAGGTGGTTTTATTGGTTCGTTGACGCGGGGGATGGGTGTTCTGACTTTGCCGGTGATATTCCGGTTCGGGGGGGCGAGAGCCGGTCGCGGAGTCTCCCGGTTGTGAAGAACTGTTTCGGAAGAAACATGAGGGTCCTAATGTGAACCCCCCGACAGCTTAACTTAGAACTATTCCCATTAACCGTTTCATTGGATAGAGGCGGGGGGCTGTGATGAGGGCTTTTTAAACAGCCCCGACCTCTGGAATTACAGACGAGCTTCTTAATTAACAACAAAATAACCAATTAACCGGCTCTAATTATCAATGGGGGACCCGACGGGAAAGCAAACCGCGCTGGCGAGTCCCTGACGTTCTCCGTCCCGCTCTCCCCGGAGCGGCTACCGGCGGAGGTCTCAGGAGGGTCTCGGTTCAGTCCAAGTTGCTTAATGAAGTCCTGTTATAAGAGCCACCAAAACGGATGATTTAAGGTCGTTACTCTGTATCGACCTCGTTACTCTGTATCTGTCACCCATACAGCCCATGCGCAGCGTGAAACCAGCTTCCATTAATTGCGTCATTATTGCCTATGGCTGACGGGGGGTATCTCGTGCTGCGGATCTGCCCCAGCGATGTCTGCCTCGTCTCCTGGGCATCGGCATCATACATGATATCTTGGTGGGAAATCCTAAGAGCTCAGAAGGGGAGTTTTTGTTATTTCTGTTGCTTCTTTTATTTTTTCCTCCCCTTTTTATTTCTGTGCTATGTAGGCCGGTATTTTTAAAAGGTGCCTGGGTGACATTTAAACGATTGGGGTCCGGCTCTTTTTTTTTTTTTGTTTGTTTTCTTTTTTTCTATTCTATTTTTGGGCAAAAGAAGCATCTCGAAGACCTTAAAAAGAATGCTGGTGGAGGGTCCGGGGCGGGGGACCCTGAGAAGCCCCCATTGAACGCTTCCACGTCTCTTCCTCCGGACCCTCTTTGAAGTTGAGATGAGATTGTATGAGAGATCAGCGGATCCCAAAACATCCCGAGCCCCCCCCCAAACAAATCTTTTTCTCTTCTCGCCGTCATTTCATTTTCTGGATTATTATTTGGTGGATTTTCTTTGTGTCAAAGAACGTTGTATAAAAGGAGCTGGCAGTTACAGCTTTACGAGTTATGATGTCTCACAGCTGAGATCTCCGTTCTCGCGGCCGCGCAGGGGCTCCGGAGCGTTATTATCATGCAGGGTCCCGGCCGCTGGGCTCTGTCACCCTGTGACGTTGCAGTCTGACCCGTTCAGGGACCGTCCGGGATGGGGGGGGGGAATCAAATACCAAACATTCCTTTAAGTGTGCAAAAGGTCAAAAAACAATAGGCAGCCGTGGAACAATACCCCCCCCCGCTTCATCCACTTGGCCGCTTCCCAAAGTTTTTCTTGCAAATGCTTTTAGAGGAGAGAGAGGAGCCGGCGTATCGCGGCTCCCCGCGTGAGGTCAGGGGCGGCAGATCCGTGGCGGCAGATCCGTGGCCTGGTGCGAGCTCTGGTGGGGTGCACCAGGGGGTTTCTCTGGTACTCGAAAAAAGGATTAACCCTTATATCACCAGAGCACCGTGCGGTGCATTGGAAAGCCTAAAACGTACGAGTGGTCCTGCAGAAGACGTGGACCTGGAGTTTGGCCGAGCATCTTCTAGGACGTTGGACCCACGTTGGTCCATTGGGTCTCGCTAAGCTTGCAGGACCACTAGGGCCAGGCTTGTTCTTACAGCTCCATGGGGTAGCAGGAGGCAAGAAGAAGAGGGTCATGGTTGCCCCAACCTCTGCCCGGTCATTTTGCCCGTTTTTGCTGGCACGTTGTAGGCGTCTTCTGCCTGCGAAAGCCAGGACTTTTTAAAAAGATCTTTAATGGCCTGAGACTCTCGGCACGTATGCCATCTGCAGTAACCTCCAGGAGGGGCCTGAAGTGACCCCAACACATGTGCTGCTCGGAGCGGCAACCTTTTACTGGCTGCATGCGTGTCTTTGAAGAGTTTTGCAGTCTCGCTGGGGATTGTTCCAGACGGCTCTGCGGCTGGCCTGCAATAAAGCATAAGGGACGGTACTTTACGCGGGTCCCAAATATCGGCTCGTTTGCTGCTAGAAAATATTAAGGGAAGATTGTAGCCGTCTGTCTGAAATTCCACGATAAAAAAAAGAATGGATACGGTGGGGATTTAGGACATTTGGGCCAATGTTTCACTTCTTGAGTCCTCTCTTGCCACAAAGTAGCAGCCCATGAAACAGCCTTTAGACGCCGTCGGGGTGCCGAAGACCCACGAGGTCATCTTCTCCCAATAAAAGGTGCCGTCGGCGATTAAAGACTCGGCTGCGTTTCAGAAGAACGTTGAGTGTTGCCCAAGAAACGCGCGTCTAACACCTCTCGCAGCACCGCCAGCCTCCAGGTTCACGGGCGGAAGCGGGTCAGGTGGGCTCATTCTGGAGCCGTTGGCTCGTTTTCAGCCGTGGAACCATTTGGCGGCGCTTAATATCAGGAATAAGGATTCAGGTTTTCACCAAACATCTTCCCCTCTGATAACCCCTGTATGTGCGGCTCGTTAGTTACGTTTGACCACTTCACGGTTCCTCGAGAGCCGCCCCCCGTGTAAGCGGAGAGGGTTTGTATGACGATACCATTCACGTTTCCTCCTGCGCCTACAGGTCCCGCGGATTCAGACCGTTTCTGCCTCCCCCGGGGGTCGCCCGATAACCGGAACGCGGAGTGGATAAAGGAGCTGGGCCTTTCGGCGGACTCCCTGGCGCTGCCCAGCGGGGCTTCCCTCCAGCTGGAGTCTCTGCCCGCCGGACTTCTGGACAAGGTGGAACTTTTCTTCTGCTGCAGCCGCTGCGGGAAGGTTTTCTGGGAAGGGTCCCACTTCGGGCGAGTGGTCTCGCAGTTCAGAGAGGTCCTGCAGGACACCGGCGAGTATTTCTACCGCTCCTCGGGGGAGGAGCTCTCCAGGGGTTTCTCGACGAGGCCGATGAAACCATTTCTATAAAAGATAATCGTGTCAAGGATCTATTTCTGCTGCGATGTTTGCTGCGGGACGTCTCCGTAACCCCATTTATTTTATTAGAGGTCCAGTCGCTTGCTTGTGGGACTCGTGATAAATATATTTATGCCAGAATTTCTTTTTTCTTTGGGAAATCACAAATGTTTAATTATACGGTGAAAATAAGTTACATTTCCAACATGATCTGAATCCCTTACCCCCGGGAGGAATGCTGGACACAATCTTTGGAACGCTGCCCCCCCCAATGACTTCATTTGCCGTGTGTTTTGATTCCCCCCCCAATACTGTATTTTAAGCTTTTAATCTGCTGATTATTTAGTTTTTTTACCTGTATTTTTTTTTTTACTTTTCTAAATGATTATTAAATCTGGGCTGAATGGACTGTCGGTCACTCGATAGCAAACACAAAAATCAGGAGATGGTAAGAACGTGGAACGTATGTCATGGAAGCATGTTATTTTAACCCCTTGAGCCCCGTGGTATGTAGAATGTATAGGCGTCCAGATTTAAAGGGCCAGCTTGGGTTCCCTGCTCTTGTGTTTTTTTTGGGGGGTTCGCAGGGTGCGTAGGGGGTGTTTTAGTGAACATTTTGCCGCCAGTCGCTGCGTGGGTGTCAGGCTGCCCTCTGCGTTGCGAAAGCATCCGTCGCCGCAGTGCGGGGGTTAACGTTTCCTGGGAAGTGGGTTATAGAGGAAGCTCGCCCCAGCGACTCGCGCCCCCCCCCCTCCGGTAACCACAGCGAGCCGCACTTCTCCTACCAGCGAGCCGCTGCAGTCGTGCTTCTATTCACAGAACCCATACAGCCCCCTCCAGTGTGGGAGACATTAACCCGTTGGCTGCTGGGTGGCATTGCCAAGCACCCCTCTGCGGTACCCTGTACAGGTGTACTAGCGATGCGTGAGGACAGGTAGATCAGTCCACGCCTTGGTTCGTGGGCTCGCAGGTGACACAAGCAGCTCTTCAGCGTCTGCAGAACTACAACTCCCATGACGCTCAGCCAGCCACAAGCACGTGATTTTAGGTTGCTGCCTAAGATTAGTTGCGGTTCTGCTGCCTGCTTTCCCCGGGGTGACGTTTATAGCGAGAATGGATTTCATCGCGATTATTATTTGTATAGCTCTGTCATATTCCGTGGCGCTGTACAAAAAGCGCATGACCTGTGCCAGGGACCGGGCGTGATGTCATACAGCCCACAGGCGTCCACATGTAACGGGCCCAGCACCCTCCTATCGCTTATATTACCCGGAGGAAATGTTTTATTATTAACCCCTTTATTATCTCCCAGAGATTTGATAGAATTAATCGATTCAGTGAATTTTACAGAAGAGGCAGGAGAAAGGCAGCCGGGGGATTTCATGTTTATGATGGGCTCCCTGGTCCCAAAAGCTTGCACTTGTTAGCAGATTCTCTGCTTTTTACAGGTTACCTGGTGGTCTGCCCTGCCCCAAGCAGCCTGTTTTGTGTTTTTTGGTATTTTTTCTGCTCCCCTCCTGAGTCTCCACCCCGTGTCTCTCCTCTCTGTCTCTTTTATATTAGTCAGTGCTGGGAAGTAACGCTCTCTCTGTTCCCACGCTCCTCTACCCATCTTAATGAATTAAGTGGAGGCCACGCCTTCTCCTGTTTCATCTTGGTCCAGCACCACCAGCTGATTGGCAGCGGCCAGCCCCGCCCCTCCCCTGCCAGCCTTTGGTGTGGCTCCAGGAGCTGACGCTCTCTCTGCTGCGGTCTGTGAGTCAGGTGTCTTGGCAGCCGTAGCCGCAGGAAGAGAGTTAAAGGGCTTAACCCTTTGAGGGCCACGTGTGAAATTGCACGGCCGTGGGAACCGAAGAATCCCCCCCCCAGACCGGATCGATGGCACCTCCGCCGGTCCAGTGCCCTGAATCTGATTGGTGGAGCTGCTGAACGTTGTGTGTTATTATCTTTATGTAACTTTGTAACAGCGCTGCGGAACCTGCTGGCGCTCCGTCGATACAACGGAATAATTATTTAATCCAGGATTCTCGCCGCGCTCTATGAAGGGCAGCAGTGATCCCGCAACCGGGGTTGGGGGGGTTTTGGGGGTAGTAGTCACAGGTGCCGGTTCTAAAGCTGCAATCCCTGTCCGCCGCCTGTCATCCCCGGTGAAAATACCATGGAAAGCCTCTCTTCCCCAACAAGTAGCCGGGCCCTCCTGGGACGTACCCCCAGTACATGCCCGTCCCCCAATGGCCTGGTGCCCGTTATACCAAATGGGATTCTGCCAGTGGTACCAAGGGCCAATCTGCCCCACAGAGGGTTAATGTAGTTAGGGTACACTAACCCTCCTTTTCAGTGTCCGTTCCTCCTGGTGTCTAACGAGCCCCCTGCGACCCGTCGGACGCCCGCCGGGGAGTCAATGGCTTTCTCATTATCCTTCAAAGGAAGCGGGGGGAGGGGGTCGGGGGGGCTCCATTAGCATCTCTGTAACGTTACAATGGGCCAAATATAAAGATACATGTGGAGCAGTCACCATGGAAACCAATGGGATGTTCCTGCCGATTGCCCCAAATTTGGCACCATAATGAACCCCGTTCCGTGTATCTGCGCCCCGGTGTTAGATAATACCCATCTATGCGGGGGGGGGGTCGTGAAAAGACCCCAGACTTTTGCCTCCGCACCTGATATTAAGTGTCTCAATTGGCTTCATAGGTTATGATTCACTGGTAGATGTAAATTTATTCCTCCCCTGATGAAAAACCAACCCAGGGGCGTCTCCGTAACTGCCCCTGTGCCACGGCTTGCATAAGCCAATTATAGACCTATGGAACCTGCTTGATTACAGATGTATTCAAATCAGGGACTAATTACCTTAATATCACTCACCTGCGGTCAAGTAGAGATCAGTCATGCCTGGGAGGTGCATTGAGATAAACTGGAGACCCCCGACCTAACCAGCAGGGGCCGGAGAATTAACGTCCCCTCCTTCATCTTCGTGTCCGCAAGTAATATTATTATTAATATGTTGGCGCTAAATAGAGAATAATAATAATAATCCATAACGAGGTGACCCCGTTCCGCAGCGCCGTCCGTCTATCCGACAAATTCCCCAAAACTGCACATTTTTTATGCATTTATTTGATGTCATTCTTTTTTGACTGATTTACTGACTCCTGATTTTGGCCTCGCCTGTCGTCTCCAACCATTTGGCCTCAAAAACCAGAAAAGAACATTTGGAGCAACAACCGGCAAAAGGTGCCCCGAAACGGGCGTTTCCCGGGAAAAAAGAACCATCCAAATGTAAAAAAAACAAGACATTTACGTTTTCTGGCTGAAAATCGGGTCGTTTTATAGATTAATGAACAGCGTTAACCGGTCCGTGAAACCTTCCCCAAATCCACTCGCCGTTAATGACAGAATCCGGCGTCCGCGGCTGGAAAGGTTCCGATCCGATCAACGCGTTCCTTCAAATATTCATTGAGACGATATTTCTGATAAAAAAAAATAATATAATATAATATAAATATAATAATAATATAATATAAATATAATAATAATAATATAACATAAATATAATAATAATAATAATAATATAAATCTAATATAGAAAATGTACAATCTGTAAAATGTACGATTCCTGGCGTTCCGAGCCGCGGTGTAATCAGCAACGGGATATTTATATATTTATTGTAATTATTATTATTAGTATTATTGTTTTTATTTTTAGTTGCAATACTAAAAAATGAACATTAATATTGTTATTATTGTTATTAATTTAATAAATAATAATTATACTATTTAGTTATTATTTATTATTAAAATGAAATCAATATGAAAAATGATATCAAATGATAACAATATGAATAATAATAATCGAATAATAAAAATAAAAGCATTATTAATAATAGTGATAATAATAATATTCTCCTCGCGGATATCTGGTTACTGAGGTCACCTTAATCCCTCTGCAAACAATTAACTCCACAGGGCTGGCCAACCTTCCTATCAGCGAGTGATCCCAGAGCATGCGCAGTCTCGCCGTCCGTAGGTCACAGGAGGGTTATTTATAGCCGGTCCCTTCTTATTATTATTTAGTTTGGTTTGGTTTTATTTGAATATTTCTTTACTGAGAGGGTGGTGGATGAGTGGAGCGGCCTCCCAGCACAAGTGGTAGAGTGCAATACAGTGAAGGAATTTAAGCACGCAAGGTCCGCTGTCCCCGTACGTGCGCAGTGTCTGAAGGAGCGCGCAGACAGTCCCGTCATTCCCGGGCTGGGATCCGGCGCAGCCTCCGTTTGTTGCAAGCCTCGGCCTGTCCTGTTGTGCCGTCTGCTCCCAGCCTCCAGGGCTTAGCCAGCCGGATCAATGGCTTTAGAGAGACAGAGGGGGGGGGGGTGGATGCGTGGGGGCCGGGAACCGTGCCGGGGGCCGCCGCGACCATGTGCTCTGGGCATCCCGACTCCTCACAGGGAGATTGTGACAGGTCCCCTTGGCCATAGAGTTTCGGATCTGAAACTGGATTCGCTGGCGGGTTTCCATCATAAAGACTCTGATCGGCCCCCGGCGGCCCCGTCTAGTCGCCCGTTTCTCCTGCTGTAGAGACTCAAACCTTAATCAGTCGCTGGTCTCGTCTTAGATTCAGGAGCCGTATGCCTATCCCATGCATGTTTAATACCCTCACTGTATTACCCTCTACCACCTCTGCTGGGAGGCTGTTCTAATTATCTACCCCCCTCCCAGTAAAGTAAAAGTTCTTTCTATTTCTTCTGAGCCTCTGGTTTATGATCCTAGAGAGTACCGAGTGTAGATAGTGATTATTACTGTATAAACACGTTGGGTTTTGTATCATTAACGCGCCGGCCGTGGAGGGTTCCGTCCGATTTGACTGCTAGTTGCCATGGTGATTGCTCCACATGTAGAACTTTGAAGAAGTGCCCCGGTTCTAACGTTTTATTACAATATAAAAGCGACGTCTGGCAGCGGAATGGTTAATAAAGCTCGGCACCCAGAAACCATAAAGCGGAATCTCGGCCGGCCGCTCCCCGTCATCTCCGGCTCTCCTTATCGGACTTAAAGTGCTGGCGGAATCTTTGACCTTTGTGTTCAGGGTTTTACTTTGTGTGCACACATTCCGTTGCAGGCTTTACCATCTCTGCTGGGAGTCCATGCCGCAGAAATGCTGGCTTTAAGGGAAAAAAAAACGTATTTCTGCAATTCCAACAATATTACCGTTTATCCGTAATAATAGCGATGGTTTATTGGCGACGGCAGCTCATTGGCCGAAAACGTTTGCTCTGTGCAAAAATAAGTTGCGTTTATTATTACTGTTATTTAGTAATTTGTGTAGCACCGCCTTATTCCAAAGTGCAGTACAATGGGTTTCTAATAGAGTGCAAGCTCCTGGGAGCAAAGCCTCCTCCTGTGCCAGTATGTCTCAATGTGTGCTAATCTTATTGCTAAGTCAGCATCGCTCCGGACTCTGCTGGCGCTATATAAATGGAATCGGATTTTGGGGGGAGATACATTGACAAAGTATTCTTTGACCCTGTGTTTTTGCATCAGCGCCTTCAAAGCGTGGATTTCCACCGGCGTCTAAAGGGTTAACCTCTTTATAATGCCCTTATGGCGCCAGTTTGGTGTGTTGGGGGGGGTATCACAGGGTGTCTTTAGCACCTTTTGCTGTTTAATAGCCCCTTTGATGAGCAGTTTGTTGTTGCCCAGGGGGTCCTGTGGGCTGGGTGGGCTTGCGTTCTGTCTGTCGCTGCCCCCTATCTGCGTCCCGTGGAATGGCAGACCCCTCCGCACTGATCCTGCAGATAATATTTATTGTCAATGGGACTTTTTTCCTTTATATTGTACAATTTCCTTACTTTTTCACCCAAAATAGAGGCACTAGCGGGTAGACTGGGGTTTTGCCGGGTGTTTGTGGCGGAGGGGTTTGTTGGGTTGATGGATCTGTTCTCTGGGGGGTGAGACTGGGAGCCCTGGGGGACGTTCACGGATCCCCGCATTTATCACCCAGGAAGTTGGGGTAAATTGAAGGTTTCTGCCGGGCCGTCTTCTGCCCGCCGTCTCCCCCCTTAACCTGCAGAGTGCCCGGATCTGCCGTGGGCTGCGCTGCGGGTTCTGTGTGTTTATCACCGGCTCCGAAACCTTTACCGACCCGTTTATAATGATTTATACCCCTGTAATACCATACTTCACTTACAGAGAGTCCCTGATCAGTGGGGTAACCGGGCGCTGTGCAGGGTGCCGGGCGCTGTGTAGGGTGAGTGGGGCGCTGTGCAGGGTGCTGTGTAGGGTGAGTGGGGCGCTGTGTAGGGTGAGTGGGGCACAGTGTTAGGCATGCTGGATACTTTGTTGGGTACAGTGCCCGGTGTGGTGTTAGGTGTGCAGGGTGAGTGGGGTTTTGGGGGTACTGTGCAGGGTACAGGTGAGTGGGGTGTTGGGGGAGGAGGGTGCTGTACAGGTGAGTGGGGTGCTGTGCAGGGTACAGGTGAGTGGGGTGTTGGGGGAGTGGGGTGTTGGGGGGGAGTGGGGAGCTGTACAGGTGAGTGGGGTGTTGGGGGTGCAGGGGAAGCGGGCCACCCCTGGGTCCCATAGACTTTCCGTGAGAAATTTCCCCACTCTCCCTAACTCAAACTCCCAGACCACGCCCAGATTCTCAACGTTCCACTTGGTGGGAGGGCGGCAGAGCCGGCCCCCCACGTGGGCCAGCATCCAATCAGCGGCTCGGATTGCGCAGCATTGTAATGCAAATCAGCAGCCGATCTAAAAGGAGCCGCAGTGTCCGGGGAGCAGAGTCCGAGTCACAGCAGCCCCGGGCGGACAGCGGCGGCAGCAGCAGCACCGGGAACAGAGAACTACGGGGCCGGACCAGACCTTCCTGCAGAGACCAACAATAATTCGGACCCTGAGCTGGACCTATCACCGGAGACCCCCCTCCGACCCGGGACAACGGATCACTCCTGGATCAAGTGATTCCCGCAGAGACCGATCCTGATCGGGGCAGATACTTTCCTAAAGGACTCATCAGGACCCACGAAACCCAAAGGATCTCTTCTCACCAGGACCTTCCGAACCCTGCAGATCCCTGCTCACCGGGACCTTCCGAACCCTGCAGATCCCTGCTCACCGGGACCTTCCGAACCCTGCAGATCCCTGCTCACCGGGACCTTCCGAACCCTGCAGATCCCTGCTCACCGGGACCTTCCGAACCCTGCAGATCCCTGCTCACCGGGACCTTCCCAACCCTGCAGATCCCTGCTCACCGGGACCTTCCGAACCCTGCAGATCCCTGCTCACCAGGACCTTCCGAACCCTGCAGATCCCTGCTCACCAGGACCGTCTGAACCCTTCAGATCCCTGCTCACCGGGACCATTCCAACCCTGCAGGTCCCTGCTCACCGGGACCTTCCCAACCCTGCAGGTCCCTTACCCATCTGGACCACTTCTCCAGCCATGAGCCAGACAGAGATGTCCACCTGCTCCATCCCTCACACTCAGAGGGTTTTCCAAGAGGCAGTGAGGAAGGGCAACACCAAGGAGCTCCAGTCCCTTCTGCAGAACATGACCAACTGTGAGTTTAATGTCAACTCCTTTGGACCAGAGGGTCAGACAGCCCTCCACCAGTCTGTGATAGATGGCAACCTGGAGCTGGTGAAGCTACTGGTCAAGTTTGGGGCAGACATCAGATTGGCCAACAGGGATGGTTGGAGTGCCCTGCACATAGCAGCTTATGGTGGCCACCAAGACATTGTCCTCTATCTCATCACTAAGGCCAAATATTCTTCCAGCAGCCGGTAACCTTCTCCAGGACATGGACTTCCCAAGGCTTCCTTTTGTGGTTTTGAAGTGGTGGGGGTTTAAATTTTTGTCTTAACATCCCCCCCACCCCAAAGCAAAGCCCCTGATTTAGGGGCTTGGGATCACCTCCCACCCGACTTTCGATTCATTTCATGGGATCCCCTGTCATTGCTGGTTACTAATCCGTGTCTCCTTTCTTCATAGTAAATTGTTACTTTGTTACACAGAGCAGAGCTTAGAAGTTTTTATCACTTGAATACGGAATTCGTGTTTCTTGTATAAGGTACATAAGAGAGATTTGTCTTTTTTTTATATGAAAACTCCTGCCTGATGTATATTTTTATATATTTTTTTCTGATATGATGAAGCTGCTTGAGGTCTCCAGGTTATAGGAATTGTGGGGATCTGTAAAGATGTGTATATATATATCCGGTGTGTATATATCCATGTCTTTTTCTTTTTTTTTTTTTAAGATTTGTTTTTATTTTTTTTTTATATTTTTTTTTCTCCTTTTTAATGTTTTTTTGCCATCTACCTCGACTAAGTTCAGTATTTCCACCCAGGGGACCAGATGCTGAAACTTTAAAAACGTGTAAATTTGTTCAATATTTGGTTTATTTCTAAATAGAAAACTTCTTCTCCCCACTCCTCCGGGGGGGGGGGGGCGGGGGGACTTCTTCTCACTTGAAGACATTAAAACATTTCAAAGATTGGGGCCAATTACAGGAATAAACCAATGTTTGAACTCAGTCCAGGAGCCCAACGGTGTCTCCATTTCCAGTTTTAGACTTTGAAGATCTTTGGTCCTAAAATTCATTTTCTTCTTCTTTTTTTTTTTCTTCCCCATTCACAATTTTAATTTATAAACCAGGGCAAAAACTACAAATTACCTGCAAAATTTGACCTTGAATCCAAAAATAACAAATTAAGTGCATTCGAATGGCTTATAATCTGATTTTATGTGTTTTTTTGTTTTTAATTTTTTTTTGCTTGGGGCTTCTGTTTTGCACAGAAAAAAAACAATGGCGCCACCTACTGTTTGTAAAGGGAGTTGCAGGGGTTGTGTTTTGACCTGTTGACTACTGCATTAAGTTGATGTTCAGAGCTGCATGTCGGATGCATCAGACTCTCGGTTTCAGGAACTTTCTCGCTGATTCGACCGTTGACTGCTTAGAAAACACTTAAGATGCTGCTGTTTCCACATTCCCAGGGCACACGGACCCCCCCCGGAAGACAGAGGAAGACTTGTTTGTGTTTTTTTGTTTTTTTTTGGATGTCTGCACTAAGGGGATGCCCCTGGCTCTGTGAGGTTGCATGGTCTTTGTGGTGTTAATGAATTCACAAGTCAAGGAAGACCATAGTCCTGCGAATTCGCTCTCCGCAAACATGGTGGATCTTGGTTCCTACATGAAATTTGCTTCATTGGAGAAGCCGGAAATTCTAAAGGGGGTTTTTTTTTTCGGGTTCCGGAGACGGAGAGCATCAGATGGGTCGCGGGCCCCTCTGAGAGCACATGGAGGGTTTACAATTTCCAGTCTGCCCCTTTAACACCCAATTTAAAGGGACCTTGAAATAATCGAATGCTTCCGTAACATTGTTAAAGGCGAGTGAGATTCGCTTTGACGGCGGGGGCTTTTGGTTACGAGCGTATAGCCGCTGCCCGATGGCCCAAAGTGGCCACCATTTCCAAAATGTGGTGGTTAGTGTATATTTAGGTTCTTCAAGCCACCTTCTTTTTCAGAATTTTTCCTTTATTCTCTTCCTGGAGAGAGTCTCTGACACACAGACAGTTAATTAGAATATACATTTTTGACTATATTTTTTCATACCTACAAAAATAGCAATTCTGAATTTTCTAATTGAACTGACGAAAGTTGTTGAATTTGCTCTAGAATACGTGCCAGTTTGATTTAAAAATGGCCTTTCCAATCCTAAGTTGCATCGTTATACTGAGTATATCTTACAGCAAGCGAATTGGAAGATTCTTCTTCTTCGTATTTTTGTATATTTTTGCGATCCCTTTTGTACATTGTAGAGGGGATAACGCGGGAATGGGGTGAAAAGTGCTGAATTTCCAGCGGTTTCTCCCCCCTTATTTAATCTGGTCTATATGAATAGACTGATCTGTTACTCGGCACCCAGCCTGGTTTTCTGTGAGATTGTTTCGAGTGGTGGTCTGCATTGAAAATAACAAAAAAATAAATATTTTCTGGGGGGGGAGTGAATTATGTGTGTAAAAGAGAGAAAAAAAAACAGTTCCGGCTTGTTGCACATTTTATTTTTTATTTTTTTTTCAAGTAAAACTGCCACAAAATAATGTCATAATATTTATGATGTAATTATCCTGATTCTCATCCCAAGGTCTCTTTTTTTTATGTTTTATTTAATTTTTTTTAATTTTTTTTTATAAGGGATAAATTTAAAAAAATAAAATAAAATATAAAAGTTTTCTTGGTTCCTAGTCCCTTAATGCAGGTTTTTTTCTTTCCGTAGCTGTGTGGGATTAAGATATTAGTGGCTACCAAATGCTCTCCAACAGAGCTTCTGTGCCTCCCACTCCAGCCCCAACGACCCTGCATGCCACCACTGGGCAAGCTTTAGAGAAGCAGGTGCATGCGCAGGCACAGGACTCCTCCATTAGTATTATCCCTCCCCATGCGTTATTTTTTTTTTCTTTTTATCCTTGGGATGACCGGGACGTGGCTGTAATCTGCTCCAGAAAGGAGTTGTCTGTGATCAGTTTATATCCTAGATGCGGAAAATGTTTTTTAATTATGTTAATTAAAGTTATAGGCTTATATTGAAGCTGTGTTTGAGATCGCCATGTTGTAACTGGATAAAATCTGTAAAATACGGCATATTTTGGACTGTATTATTATCACCTTTGTAGCCCCAGAAATGAATTGTTTTTATAAAAAAAATGTTTAAAAAAAAAACCTGTTTCTTTTTGTTTGCTTTTTGGGGGTTTGGTATCTTGACTTCAGATCGTATGGGGAGGGAAAAAAAAGAGAAAGCACCAAAATTGGAATAATTAAATGATTTTATATAAACTACGTTCACACACATTAAAATATTTAGAAATAATCAATTTTAACAATGTTGAGGGTTTTTTGTGCATTTTGATTGCACAGTCCAGACGTTTTTTCATTTGTTTTAATTATTTTTATAGTAATTTTTATTATTTATATAGTTTTTATAGACCCGCGCGTTCGTTTTTCTCTGGTGACGATGCCGCTCTATTCACTCTACCTGATCTTATCCCTTCCTCGAGAAAAGGCGACCCGACCCAAAGACAGCCCGGCCGCCGTTACTGCGCACGTCTGTTAGAAAAGTATTAAAAGTAACAGAATTTTCACGTTTTTCCATGCGGTTTATTGGGGACGGACAAGCTTAGGGATCCATTTGTATTGTAGATCTACTGGATCCCGCATAGAAAGAAATGTGATTCGTTGAAAATTGTGATCATCGTGATCAAAGAACCCAAATCTATCAGTTTTGTAAGGAAAGCGCCTGGCGTGGCGCTGCGGTTGAATTTGTGATAATTACCCCGTATTATCCGCCCCCCCTCCCACCGGCTGTAAAGTGCAGGAATCCGCTTGTCACCCAGACGTTCCCAGTAGCCAGCGGTGCGACTCCGCCGAGCCCTCTGTAGAAGCCCAGGCGAGAGCGCGGGGTCTCCGTGATCTACCTGTCGGCGAACGCACACCATTGGCTGAGCATATTTCTGGGTTTAGCCAATCCGTGTTGGGATCTATTCCCAGTGTTCTATCTGTTCTATAAATCGATCGTCCGCGCTATTGGTTCAGCTGAACGGATTTCAGGGGGATCACTTCCTGGACGCCGGGTGTTTTGGGGGGGTTGAATTTGCTACCCTCCGCGCTCCCACCCCCACTCAGTGGATCTACTGGCCTTCAGAGCTTTTATAAGAACAAAACGCTCATCATAAGAGATATTCTGTATTCGGGGCGGTGGGGGGGTTACTGATTTCACTTTAATTTGCTCAGGTGGGAGTTTACCGCCGGGGTTATTTTTTTGGTGTATTTTTGTGCGTTTTCTCTGATGTGGGATACGGGGAAGCGAGTGAGCGTGCGCAGGGCCGGTCACTCGATAACCAGCCAGTCCCAGGGTTTGCCGCAGGTGCAGACGTGGGGGGGGTTCTGGATTTAAGCAAAAAATACTAATTAAAAAATCTAAACTAAAAGTTCTGAACGTTTCTGGCAGAGTCTTTTTGGTTTGTTTTCCTCTCTTTTTGGTCTGGCGGTTAAAGGGTTTAATGACGTAAATCATTTCTCGAAAGAAAAAAAAAATCTTATTCTAATCCACAAAATAAAATATTTCAGCTTTCGCTGCCAAAACTTTCCCGTGACCTCATCCTCCGGGTCGCGGAGATCCAGAAAGAGTTTGCCCCTAAATACCTTCTTACTAATAGATCTATCCGTCCCAGCATCCCCCCCCCACGCAAAACGCAACTTCTTAAAACTGCTTTGATGATGTAATAGCGGCGTTCCAAGTGGCTGCGCACGTGAGTTCTCGATCAGCAGAACGTTTGAGGTTCTAGAATGTTTGCAATTGTCTCAGGGTGGGATTACCGGGGCATCGGAGGCAGAAAGCTGTCACTCGGACAATCCCTTCCTTTCTTAACCCTCTTCTCTGCGAGAGCACACTCGCACACACACACACTCGCACACACACACGCACACACTCGCACACACAGACTCGCACACACACTCACTCGCGCACTCGAATTCCGATTTTCAAGTATTTCCTTGCATTGTCTTGGCTGCTTTGTCTGAGACGGGGCTGCGGAGCAGATGGATATTATCCTCCGTCCTCCCCCCTTCCCTCTTGTGCAGGAGCCGGGGGTCCTGGAAATAAAGGCATGTCTGCCCCCCCCCCTTCTGTTTGGCAGGGGTCATGAGAATACAGCCATGCCAGTATACACATGCTACGCAGAGATGAGGTTTTGGGGAAAATGAATGGAGTTTTTGTGCAAATGGCAAACGCGAAACTCCAGAAATTCCCAGCGAAAAAACGCGGAAGCCCCTCTGAACTCCGCGTGACTCGCGAGTGTTTGGGCCGGACGGGGCGATGAGAAGCGGATCCGGATTTATCGTGTTTTTATTACGCGTCATGCGATGATGTAAGAATGTTTCAGAATCCGAGCAAACGCTTTGGTCAGCCAAGGACCTCTTCACCCAACCTGTACCCCATGGGGGGGGGTTTCGGGGGATCATCATCCCAACTGAAGCGGACCCCCCTCGCCCGCGCCTTACTTGCATTAGAGTGCCCGTGGGCCACGTTTCCCGTAATACCCTCCATACATAGCGAGGCCACTAATTCCTGCCGTAGAATGTTTGCGTCTCTCGTCTTGGAAGATTCTATCCGTTCCTCCCCCGTTTCTGTGACAGAACCTGCGCGGGCGCTCTATCCATCCGCAGCGCTAACACCCATCGGCCCCCCACCCCCGTCGGGGGTCTATACGGAGAAAATCCAGGCTTAAACTTCTTTAAAAAAACTAGGCTTTTAGAGAATGCGTGAGATATTTGGTATAATTTGTTATAACGCAGCGGCGCCGTCTCACTCGCCGATGAAGGCAGGAGAAATCCCGACATGCGCCGTAGCGTAGTACATACCGCAGAAAGGGGTCAGATTCACACGGGGTTTTGTGCTTAAACCAGACTGGGTGCCATGACGGGGCGTCTCTCGCACCTGCCGCCCCCCCCCATATGAATCCCTCCACAAGTTAATCAAACTAAAGCTGGCCAAAATATGCACCCCCGGTCCTCCCCGCCAGCAACACCCTGATTCAAGAGCCCATTCTTCTGCCCCATCGCTGTCAGAGCCCTCAGCCTATTCATGGCTCGGACACCCAAGTCCTTCTCTTGTTGTGGGGGCCGCGCGGAGCAGCTGCTATGTTAATGAGAGGGACACAGAATAGCCCCCTCGCCTTTCGAAGCGCAGAATAAATCTCGCACGACCGAGGCGGTGACGGATCGGCACAATGGAAGCCTCTCGCCCCGGCACCGAGCGCCTTTCACATTCAAATGTATTAACCAGCGGGCAGAATGCAGCGGGACCCCCTCCTCCGTCCCCCCGCTTCCAGACAGAGCCCTGATCCCTCCCAGCGCATTCAGAGACTGTTGTGTCTGCTTCGGAATTTGTAAATGTGAGATGTGACCGCGGGGTCCCACCTCGAACACGCCGCTCCCACGCACGGCATTCGCAGACAGATACATGTCACACGCTAGCGACACGCCGGCACAACCGCCGGGATCTAATAGATTGTGAGCTCCCGGGATCAGAGCCGGCCTCTCTCTCTCCGTCGGTCTTAACGTTTTTTTTTTTAATCTAATTTTCTTTTTCGTGAGTTTTATGGTTTTCGGTCATTTCCGCCGCTCCGCGTAGTAATAGCGCTCCGTAAATAACACGTGCCGATTACCGTACGTCCCGGAACACTCGCCTCAGTCCCTCCGACTACATTCACAGTTTAAATCCAAATTAGAATGGATTTGATGCAGAAATGTATATCCGATGACATCATATTATACGGCGTGATCCGGTTCCGGGGCTGCCTTATTATTTATACATCGCGGGTAACTCGTCTATTAGTCCTGTTACATGTTGCATCAGCCTGTTGTGCGTCACCACGGAGTATGTTGGCGATATACGCGCCTGATGATGTTGGTTTTTGGCGCGTCCCCCCGCTGTGTTCTGTATATTTGGGCTGGGGGGGGCTGGTAAAATGAGTTTAAATCACGCCACGCGCTGCCGGCGGCAGGAAGCACACGCTAATGTTTACAGAATGAAAATGAGAACGCAGACGATGACATTGACGGTGAGGTCATGTCTGGCCTTGGAGGGGTCCGCTGATCCCCTTTTGGAGTTTAAAGTAAACGAGCGCACCCTCTGCACCTACCCCTCGGTCTGTGAGCGAACAGACTCATTCTTAGGGCTGATTGAGCAGATTCTCAGGGTTTTTACCCCAGTCTGAGGGGCTACCAAAGGGTTAATACTTGGGTTGGGGGGCTTTGGGAATTTGTATAGTTCCTGAGTATATCTCTGTATTTCCCAGCTGAATGAGTGACCGACCTCGTCTACTCGGTTAGGTGAGTAAGCGGTTGGGTTAGTACTTGGCGAGTCCCGTCTATCGGGTTAGTACTGGGTGAGCCGGTCCCAGTACCGGTCCAGATAGCACTTTGAGTACTGGGGGAGTACCGGTCGGGTGAGTACAGGGGGGGCAGGCCCTGGGTACTGGTCGGGCGAGTACTGGGGGGGGCCCTGGGTACTGGTCGGGCGAGTACTGGGGGGGGCCCTGGGTACTGGTCGGGCGAGTACTGGGGGGGCCCTGGGTACTGGTCGGGCGAGTACTGGGGGGGCCCTGGGTACTGGTCGGGCGAGTACTGGGGGGGCCCTGGGTACTGGTCGGGCGAGTACTGGGGGGGGGCAGGCCCATCCTCTGAGCCTCTGTGGCGATTCTCAACTTGCGTCTCCGTTGACTCGTTTCGGGCGACTCGTTCATCATTTTCTATGATTTCTGCGCTTCATGGATGCCCCTAATACCCCAGTATAAAAAGAAACATCTCGGGGATACCCCGGCCCCCTACGGCTCCAGGCCGGCCCCCAGTTGTTAAAAAATTTAGAACATTTATCGATAAAGAATTAAGGAGCTCTCCTATTGGCTGACACATTAGTGACGCACCAATCCCTGTTGGGCGCGCTCTACACCTTTCCATGTTCTCCATCTCCTGAGCTTAGAACACTTCTTTCCGTCGCACACCAGGCCTCTCCCTGATTGGACGCTCAAACGGCGTACCTTTTATAACTGGTGTAGGACTCCGGCTGAACATTTTGTTCAAAAATATCTCCAACCAAATCACAAAAATAACTTGGTTTTTTTTTGCTCTCGATCTCCGCAGAGTTTTTTTTTCATGTTCTAGATACGGCGATCTAGAACTCTTCCAGAAACCAAAATGCGTGTTAATTAATGAAATAAATAAATAATTAGAAAACTCGACTAATTGGGTTTCCGGCTGCGAATTGTTTAATGCCGCTGGTAAATTTGTGGCGGCGAATCGGTTAAACACCCGACTCGCTCTTTTCTTTCGCTCCCCACCCCCCTCTCCCCAACGTGGCTTTCAAAGGCCCCATTCACACTGTGCAGCCACACATAAAATGCTATATAGAAAGCAGGGGAACTATAGGCTCAGCCTGGAGGGCCGGGGCGGCCGGAGAGAAGGAGGATTTTTTTTTTAAGTTGCCACCACCCCTCCCCCCTCCACCCCAAAAGTCTTTAGGATGCCTTTGTCAGTTTTTAAAATAGAGACCTCGGAAAAAGGGTCCCCCCCATCCCCCCCCCGGCCCTCCGCACAGCGAGTTACTGGGGAAGTTGGGTTACCAGGAGTTTTGGATACTGGTTTCCAGTTAGTGCCCCGGCTTAGAGCCGAAAACCAGGAGCCGGCGAGGACTCCGCACCGGTGGCCGGGATCGTCGGGGGGGGGGGGTTTGTAGCGTTTGGGGGAAAGTTCCAAATATGTCATTTTTGTCACTGATTGATGCAGCATTCTGTCCCGTTACAGATGGCCAAGAAAAAAATCTCAATTACAAAAAATACGTTTCTTTTTAAAAAATAAATTATTTTTCTTGAAATCTCCAAACTTTTACTGCATTATTTTCCCGGCCGTAACACGCGAGTTTATTCCACACGCATGTTCCATGTAAAAACATTTTGTATGTGAGCGGGTTCTCTTTTAACCCCCGAGAGAAGGTGACGTGATCTCTGCCCGTTACATTATTTTTTAATTAGGATCTAAATCCTGGATTCCTGATTTTTGTCCGGCTTTACGTATCCATTCTAGATTGTAAGCTCTGCAGCAGAGTGTTGGTTTCATACACGGCCTCCCAGCAGAGGTGGTAGAGGGTAATACAGCGAGGGGATTAAACATGCATGGGATAGACATACGGCTCCTGAATCTAAGACGAGACCAACCACTGATTAAGGTTTGAGTCGTTACAGCAGGAGAAACGGGAGACTAGACGGGGGCCGGATGGGGCCGATCTGCCGGCAGGCTCTGGGTTTCTAATCTGTATCTGTGGTCTGGCGCTGCCCCCTGCTGGTTAGATCTGAGTACTGACACTATTGGTAGATTTGATATATATTTAGCTCGTAGGAATCTATCACGGGAAACACTTAGGGGGCAGATAATCCAAACCAAGTACCCCCATCCGACACGACGGATAACCCCTCTGATGTGCCATATCCACCGTGTCCAACATTTGCCTAAAGGATCCAGTCAGGGTGTCGCTCTGTTAATATCCTTGGTAAGCTGCACCCTCTGGTGGCTGTTTGTGGAATTGCAGTAATACAAATCAAAGACTAAATGTTAAAATTAATCCCTGGACCCCCATTGTGAACCCCCCCATCACATCTACGCTATATACTGAGACTGGGGGTCCTTATAAAGCCATGCAATGGAAAAATAAACTGCCAACGTAGCCGCTGCGACCCGGACCTCGTCCAATGAGAGGCAGGCGAAGGAGTCAACCGCATATTAACCATAATAGGAAAGGGAAATCGAAGATTATATATATATATTTATTTAAACATTGTATTTACCCCAATATATGTAACATGGCAGCTTTTATTACCCTAAAGCATCTCCCTGTAAATAACCCCTTTATTTGCCCCCTCCAAGGGATGCTGGCTCACGGCCCCTGCTTTAATTTCCCCATAGTTTGGGTATTTGCCCCCCATGCGCGGACGCCGCGGGGCCTTCTGTGTATGGAACGTCTCCGTACCGATCAATCCAGAAACTCCTCGTCTCCTAAAAGGAAGAGGCGAGACGTTCAGCGGGTTTCATGCGCGACGCCGGCTGAGACTCCCCGCCTCGGCACCGATAGCCGGCCGCGCAGCAACATATCGCCCTGATACGGCACCGCGCCAGCCAAATAACCACACGTAATGCTGCTTTGTTAATACGCAGTTTCCTGGAATTCTCGTGATAATTTAACCCTTTAATTATCGGAAAATGGAAATATATCTAATATCTAATATTCCCCAATCAGGTCCATGACGAACGCATTGTGCCATTTTGCCCCTCCCGGGGTGTTACTTACCCTCTCCAGGTACCCCGCAGTACTCCTTACACTCCTTCTCAGTGTAAAATTGGTTGCCGTTGCCTTTACAGCCTCCATATTGGAAAGGAACGCATTTGCCCTCCGCGGGGTCGAAGGCCCACAGGGACTTTGCCATCTTGCAGGGGCCGGAGACGATTGGCAGGCGGCAGGCAGCTAGGCGGGAGAGAGGGGATAAGTGTTCAGGTTTAAAAGGCTGTGGATACAGGGAACAGCCTCCCAGAAAAATAGCACAGACTCTATTGAAGCAGTAAGTTAGGGGGGATTTAGCAGAAGGACCACTTATTGACCCCCCGGTATCTGCTCGTGGTGAAGGAACATATTTGGTTCGGATACAATATTTAACCTGAAAACCCCAAGAGCTTACAATCTGTAGCACGTGTACCAGGGTTTGCCTAAACATGTTTTTTAACCCTTGAGTGCCAGCTGTTTGCCAGGCTTGCCCTGAACGGGTTAATAAAGTATCGGGGTCATGGCCGCGTTCGGGGGGCTCACCTTCCGTCCTGCACGTCTGGAGACACTGTTTCTCCGAGTGAAAGTTGTTGTTGTTACCAAGGCAACCACCGTATCGGAAGGTTTCGCAGGCCATGGAGGACGAGTTGTAGAAGTAGCGGGTGTACATCCCGTGGCACGGCCCGGCCTCCGCGGACAGCAGGCAGGACTCTGGGAACAGGGAGGAGAGCCGTCGCTGATGGGTAACGCAGGCTTTTTGGGGTAAATCGTCTCCGAAATCACATCCTGGGACCCCGAGTCCCCCCCGCCCCCGGGTCAGGCAATAGTGAGGCAAGGAGACTGAGAGAGCCAGACCTTTATAATTTAATAATTAACCCTGCTGAACGTAACACTTTTATCCCGCTGTACAGCGCCGTGGAATAGGATGGCGCTATCCCAATCAATAAATAATAATAACTAAACGCAGCATTAGAGACACAATTCCTGCCGGACATCCAAAGAAAATGGCGTCTGTAATCATTGTCATCGTTTTCCTGGGAGCACAAAGGCGGGCGCTGATTGGTTGTTGCCATAGAAACAACTGAAAAGTTTCTTGTGAATAAAAGCGGGAATTAAACGGCTGACCGGCGGAGTTTCCGTGAGAAAGGGATTAATGGGGAGAAACCCCACGTTTCTGTAAAATGTTTTTGCGGCTCAGTGGCCACGAGGGGGGCTCGCCGGTCCCCGGGGTAACCGCTACGTACCTCCCTTGTTTTTGGATACCGGGGTATTCGCCATCCCGGATCCCTCCTCCTCCTCCGGCAGCACCGCTCTCTGGACCCTCTACAGACACAAAGCAAGACGATGTGAGTGCGCGGGGCAAATAAATCTCCCCCCGGCCGCTCCGCAGAGACATTGTGACGCCCCCGTGCCGCAGGCTTTACACCCCCCAGCGCGGCAAGACCCCATAACGGTATATGAAGGATAAACGCGGAGGCCCCCCGAGCGCTGAGAGCCTCCGCTCCGCCGATGTTTCCACGTACCGTGCGGGTCACCTCGATCTCCCCCGGCTCGCATTCACCTACGGGGGGCAAGAAGAGGCCGGATGAGCAGGGACACGGCGTATGTCGGAGACATTTAACCTCTAATCCCGTCTGGCCTCACTAGCCCCGGACCCAGGGCTTCAAAGCAGGGACTTGCCTGTGGATCTGGGGAGGAGAGGACGCTGATACCCCCAAAAGGGGCAAAATGGATCCCCAAACAGCCCCTGCGATAAATCCCGTCTCTAGCCGCCTCTCTCTGGCCGGAAGGCTTTATTATTTGCCTCTTGATTCTTTTTTTAATTAATAGGGATTAGTTTTGGTGGCTTATCGGCCCCCGGGGGACACGATGCCGATTTATACTGATCTGGAACTCACGCAACGGGACTTCACCTACAACCCCCGGGTACACGGTAGGTATTATCCGAAAACCCAGCTGCTACGGACTGCGAGTCTCACGATCCAAAGAACAGAGAAGACGGCCAGTAAATGGCAAAGAACCCGGAGCTGATTTGGGCCGATACGGGCCGGCTCCGCCGCCTCACCTTTGTTTGTCAGCAGGAAGATGGCGTCCTGCGGGATTCCTCGCTCCAACGCAAACTGCTTGAACTCTTCCACCAGACTCTGCCGTACCTCGGGGGTCCGTCCTGACGCGGGGGCCGCCGGAGACAGATCGTTAGAAACAATGGAAAGAAACCCCCCCAGGACGTTGTCCGTCTCTTATTATATTATTACCGGGGGCCTGCGGGGCCAACGTCTGCATCTGGAAACACTTGTATCGCTGCCTGTGATGACGGATACCACGTTTCCTGCGCAGCGCCGGTACTCGAGCCCCGCGGCACGTATTCTGAATGAATGAAACCAGCCGGAGCCGCGGGGTCTCTATCGTACGCGCTCGGGGGGTAAAATCCCATCCCTACCCCCCCCCGGCCCCCGGCATGCGCCCATTCTGGGGTAACCTGCCGCCGGTATACTCACCGTACAGTTTCAGGACGGTAGCCGTCTTGCCTGTACCCCAGATCCTCCTCACGATCATTATGGCGTACTCCTCGTAGTTGGTATAAACCACGTAATTCTCCATCTCCGCTCCTTTTGCTGTAAAAGAGAAGGCTGCGTGTGGGTGGGAGCCGGGGGTCTGTGGGTGGGGGGGGCGACATGGCGGGACCCCCGAAAACCTTTAATGGCGGAAGGCGAATTGGGTCGTTGACTTACAGGGATCGGCGTGGATGAACTTCCCGGGGACGTCCGTCTTCTGATACGAGCGGCTCTTCTGGGCGCACGTCCCGTGCCTAAAAACAAAAACACCATAAAGCACCCCGAGGGGGGCGACGAGCCGCGGGGGGTGGGGGTCTCGCGGGGTCCTTACCGCATCCTGGTGCTCACGGACTGGACGTCCCCGCCGGTTTCCCCCTCGCTCAGCTCCATGGTTCCCATGTTGAAGTTACTCTTGTGATGTTGCATGTATTTGCAGGTGGTGGCCACGGCGATGTCATACCATTTACCGAACAGCTGGGGAGGAAAAATATTATGTCAGACCCCGACGTTACCCTCTAAATAAAAAAATGGCCGCTTGATTTACTGGGTTTTTGCACTAAAAACGTCCATCTTCGCTCTAGTGATGTTTTTTTTATATTGACATTTTATTATATATTTATAGATATTATAAAAGCTCTTCAATTCATAGTAGAATTTGATCTATAAATAGATCTAACAAAAGAGCTATAAGTTTATGTTCCGGCTGAATTATTTATTTTGTAACAAAAAAAAAATCGTAATAAAACAATAATCCACTACGTAACTTTTTATTAATTATAGTCCAGAAAGTGACCAAAACTACTTAATTGTATCATTTTTTTTAGAATTGTTATTATTATGTATTATATATATAATAATAATGATAATAATGATGATGTAATAATAATAAGATAAAATTTAGCTGCGTCTCCTCCAGGCTGCGCTCCGTATAGGACGTGAATCCGTCTTGCCGAGGCCTCTCTCTCTTCTCTCTCTCTTTTCTCTTCTCTCTCTTTCTCTTTTCTCTCTTCTCTCGCTTCTCTCTCTCTCTGTCCCTCTCTCTCTGTCCCTCTCTTCTCTCTCTCTCCCTCTCTCTCTCTTCTCTCTCTCTCCCTCTCTTCCCTCTCTCTTCTCTCTCTCTGTCCCTCTCTCTCTCTCTTCCCTCTCTCTTCTCTCTCTCTTTTCTCTTCTCTCCTCTCTCTCTCTCTCTTCCCTCTCTCTTCTCTCTCTCTTTTCTCTTCTCTCCTCTCTCTCTCTCTCTCTCTCTTCTCTCTCTCTCCCTCTCTTCCCTCTCTTTCTCTCTCTCTCGCTCTCTCTTTTTTCCGGCAGTCTAACAGTTATAATGTTATTATATAGATCAGCAGGTCGCCAGCCGGAAAGTTCTTTGGAAGCCAGCAGGTTGCGGCTCGGAGGAAGCTTTAATCTGCGTTTCGTTTACCTTGGGGAGCTCGAAGCCCTCCTGGGTGGTGATCGTCTCCTCCGGCTGCACGGGGTTTCCCAGCCCTAAGCTCAGGAGAGCGGGGAGCAGGACAAGTGTCCAGCGCATGTTCATGTCTTCTTTGTGTTTCCTCTCGTCGAAGAGAAACAATTTAATGTCTGCCCTCTAACCAGGGAGAGAAGCAAACGGGGGCTTAATGTTTGACCACGCAGCTTGGCCAATCGCAGAAGTCTGGGGTATTGATCTGCCACCGGCAGCGATAAGCGTTTCCTTTCCCCCACTTACACCCCCTCGGGCTTTTCACCCCCACCGCTGTTTTTCTCATTTCTCTTTTTTTTCTCTTTTTCTCTTTCATTTTTATTTTGAAAACTCGGCGACCAGGATGAGGAGATCCCAACCAGAGAGCCACCAAACGTATGATTCTCGCTCTGTTATCTGATCCCCGATCTACTAACCCCCCCCCGACTCCTTATCATACTGCCTGTGGGGAACTATAGAATGGCTCGGTCTTAATCACCCAGTCGGACTCTCTGACTAATGAAAGTCTATGGAGGAACGGACTTCATTAGCATCGCCATAAAGCATCAGCTCAGTGCGGTGTTTGAGCCGGGAAAGTCACCCAAAATATCACATGACTGACAGCAACGGCGGCTCCGGGTCTGCAGATAAAGGGAGTTTTTTGGGATAAAATGAGATAAAAACAGGTTTACCAGTGCTGGGGTATCTCACGTTGTACGGATAACCCCAAAAATCTAGAGAACAAATTAGTGAGCCACCCCAAAGCAGGGGTAATAATTGTGACATCATACTCTTTAAATTGTCAGCTCCTGCACTTTCTGCTCGAGGTGAAAGATATTGTTTCCGTGGGATTTCTCCTTTAAATGTTTTCTATATTTTTATAACCAAATGATTTGCTTTTATATGAAATCTTATGGAATCGGCTATAAATCTCTGGTTTTACTCTCTGAGGTCACCGCCGTCTGTTTTTGCCGTGATCCGTGCGTTGGGTTCCGCCGGTCGGTCGGGGTTGGGGGGGTCCGCGTTGCGCTGGTGCTTCCTCCGTTATCTGTTCTTATGACCCCTGACCCCGCTGTTTGGCTTCCAGCAACCATTAACCAGAGCAAATGCCAAACAGATTTCAAAGAGCAAAAAATCACCGTTATCTCCCCTCATCCGGGGGGCCGCCACGCTCTACACTACTCCACATCTCTAATAAATAATATTCCCATTAATAAACGGCCTGTTGTGATGTCACAGAACAGACATCGTGGACCGGATGAGGTAAATGAGCGAGGACTATGACATCATACTTATTTTTCACGTGTGTTTTTGTTATTAATTAGAAAATTAGATTTTCTTGATTTTTTTTTTTCTATTTGACACCCAGACTTTGCAGGGAATGCCCCAAAAATTAGGAAACCCCACCAAGGCACGGGCGACCGGGGTAACAGGGGTAATTGTGGCGTCCTTAAGATGGTGATAAAGTGGGGTTTCTACGAAGTATATGGCGGTCTGACCGGTTTGTGATCGGGGGCCTCGGCCTCAATCCCAGCGAATAAAACGAAGATCAGACGCGTGCGATATAAGCGGCTTTATTTCACAACCAAGTTACAAGCGAGGAAAGAGATGAAACGAGAGCCACGAAGGGGCTGCAGATCGGGGGCCGCGGGGTCAGGCAGGACTCGCTGCTGTAAAACACAAACTCTGATGTTAGCAGAAGGTCGGAGGTCATTGGAACGGCGAGTAAACCTCGCAAAGTCAATATTTGTCCAGAAGGTTTTTTTTTTTACATTAAATGAAGAAACGATGTTACCGTAAAGATGATTTTCAGATCCATGAAATGGGGTGTAAAATTAGGGGGTTTTGGTATTTAACAGTTATTGGGGGGGGGGTTAGACATTGCAGGTGCCGGTTTGTCCATCGTAGATTACCCCCCCCACACCCATTTTTATCATTAATTAAAAAATGTCATTCAGTTTGTAAATAGATATTCGGGGGGCATCGCTGTAATGAATATTAATTAATGTTAACGAATATATAATGAGTTCAGGTTTCAGGTGATTGGCCCCGCAGGGATCCGTATTACAAACCAGGTTTTTTTTTTTCACTTATAGGATAAAGTCTAGTTTTTGCACAAAAATATCCTTATTAGCTCAACTAAAACTCCTATTTTATTATTTTTATACATATAATATTTTATTATTATTATTCCGCTGGGATGTGAAAATTCACAGATAACAGAATTCATTATTTTTTTTTGCGTTTCAGAATGGAAAGTAGAATTTCTATAAACCACAAAAAAAAACTCACCTAAAATTTTCCTGGAACGCATTCATCTAAAAAAAAGAAAAATAATAATTAATAATTAATAATAATAATAATAATAATAATAATAAGATGAGTTTTCATTTAATGGAAGGTGAATATTCCAACTTGCAGCGGCTGCTGGCTCCGTGTTATCAGATATTTTTTATTGTACCGCGCCGTGGAATATGGTGGCGCCATATAACTCAATACGTTTAGTTACCCGCGTTGGGAAACACCACCATGTGATCCTTGGTGAGGCCTAGGGACGCGCAGTATTGCTCGTACTGTTTCTGGACTTCGGCCGGCATGTCGGTTTTCCTCCCTGGACGGGAAAAAGAAATCGGATGACGAGGAGGAAAAACCGACCCCGCGTATGGGGGCAACAGACAAGATAAAGCCCCCCGTATGTCGGCAACAGAGGGAGTCGCGTAGGAAACGGTCCAGCCGGTGACTCAACGGACTGTGGTAGCCTCAAACATTTTATTCTAGGCTCTCGTGGCAGGAAGTGGAATGGGGGTCAAGAAAAGCAATAGAATAAATACCCCCCCCCCACTGGGGAGCGCTCCCCTCTTTCTGCCCCAACGCCTTTGCCAGCATCTGCCCCTCTCCAGCCCCCAGACCCTATAATATAAGTGCGCGGATTGCAATTAGTACCGTAAAGTTTAAGCATGACGGAGGTCTCCTTGTTCTCCTGCTCGGCGAGCGTGTATTCCAGAGCAAAGGACTTGTAGTCTGTCCCGATAATCCGGATATCCATCTTCCCCTGATCTATAAAGGAATTATTAACCACTTCATTTCTCACAGCAAAGACACGGGCGGACGGGCTAGAAACTGACGTTACAGGCGAGATAATTCCTCCCCGTCCCATACAGAATGGGCACAGGGGGCATTGGGGTATTTAACTCTGGGGCAAACACTCTACGGCACCAGAGACCTCGCAGAAAGTCTTCTTCCTCCAGAACCCTCACAATGGCGCATATCTCAGCGCTCTGATTTGTCAGTTATGACCTCACTGATGACATCATTACTCGTGCTGGCGTTATGGTGTCTAGAGCGTGAATTATAATGAAATGATATAGAAGTACCGGAGCTGGAGTAATGGCCGTTGGCGATCGCGTGGTAGGTCATGACTCTCTTCTGGCATCCTTTGGGTCTGGAAATACAGAAAGAACGCTGCGGTCAGAGTCCTGGCACCGTTACCGTTATTTATTACATCATATTTATGATGTCACCAACAGCCAACTCTGCTGCAGTGTTACAAAGTATTCATTTCTACACGGGGTAGGGGGCCAGAGCTCCGCAGTCACCGAGACCCCCGATTGGGCAGACGGAGGCGGAGGGCCAGAGCTCTGCAGTCACCGAGACCCCTGATTGGGCAGACGGAGGCGGAGGGCCAGAGCTCTGCAGTCACCGAGACCCCCGATTGGGCAGACGGGGCGGAGGACCAGAGCTCCGCAGTCACCGAGACCCCCGATTGAGCGGACGGGGCGGAGGACCAGAGCTCCGCAGTCACTGAGACCCCCGATTATGCGGACGGGGCGGAGGGGGCACCGGTCTGAGGGGGAATCCTTACGTCATGTATCCGATCTCAGCCTTGAAGTCGTTGCCGTGCAGAGTGAAGACGATGATTGGCCGGGACAGGTCCTTCTTCATTTTTAGGAACATGGGGTTGTTGGACGCGGCGGCGATGCCGTACCATTTCCCGGTGAACTGTAACACAAACGAGATATCAGTGCATCGCCCCGGGGGTCCGAAGCGGGGCAGACCCCGCATACAAACATAATCCGCTCCCGGTATGTCTGAACTTCTAGCCCAGACCCTGGACAGAATTTCTATTCATTAAACTCAGTTTTCAGTGGAGGTTTTCTATGTGAGGAAGTTTTACTTTACTGAGAAGGGTGGTAGTTACGTGGAACAGCCTCCCAGCAGAGGTGGTAGAGGGTAATACAGTGAGGGTATTAAACATGCATGGGATAGACACACGGCTCCTGAATCTAAGACGAGACCAACGGCTGATTAAGGTTTGAGTCTTTACAGCAGGAGAAACGGGCGAGTAGATGGGGGCCGGATGGGGCCGATCTGCTGTCGGGTTCTGTGCCCTTCCGTTCTTTGGAACATATTAACGGGAATATTTCAGTGAAGAGCGTATGAGTATTGAAGTGGTAGCTGTGGGTGTACGGGGGTACCGGGGTAATAGCGTAGAATGGGGGGTCTTACCAGCTGAGGGTTGAAGTCCTTTTGGACGGGGACCTCGTTGGCCTGGATGGAGAGGAGGAAGAGGAGGCCGAAACCGATGGCGTGAAGCATCATGTTCATCTTGGTGAGAGATTGTAACGAGCTGGAGCTACAAAGTGGCCTGAAGTGTCCTCGGCGAGTATTTATACACCGATCGGGGCAAATCCCGGGGGCAGATTTAGGGTACGTGGATCACATAACGCCCCGCGACACCCGAGAATGCGCAGCGGAGATAAGATAAGGAGCTGAGCTAATCTCCCGAGGAGCCGGCGTTACCGAGACATTAGAGATTAACCCTATGAGTGTCTGAGGGGGCTGTTTTAGTACTGGTGCAGGACTCTGCGGAGTGGGACCCCAATTGTCATTGCGGGTTCTCTGACAGGTAGCTGTATGTATATATCCTGTATATAAACTATATATATATGACTATAACCGCTCGGCGTAAACGCACTAAACGGCGCGCCGGGGATTTATTTGGTGATTTATTGAGACAAATCGTTTTTTTGTCCGCAGTGACGGAGGAGGTACACGGCGTCCCCCCGCGCTGCCAAAAATACCATTTCCTTAATCCCCCCTTTGTGCGTCTCGGGCCGTCTTATCAAATTAAGAGGAGGATAAAGCCGGAGATTGTCGGGCGCACAATAACCCTGTGTGCGGAAACCTGAGACGAAGCTCGCATCTCATCCTCCCGTCACCGGAGGACTTTGTAGGGCGATAAGGGGCCGGAGGGGCCGGGGAGGTCGGGAGAGGTGATCGCTGCACCACCTTCTGCCAAAGCTGCCGTTCGATGGGGAGAGGACAGGAGAGACAGGAAAGAGGGACATTAAGGAGGAAAGAGGGGTATCAGGGGAGGAAAGAGGGGCATCAGGGGACGAGAGAGAGGGGCATAGAGGAGGAAAAGAGCATAGGGGTTTGGGAGAGGGACTGACCAATTTAAACCAGGACACTTGGGAGGTGTAGTATTTTCGGTTTGCCCCCAGCAGTGTGCGGGTAGCTCTGCTTTGGGCAGCTCTGCTGGGTTTTCCGGGGGGGGGTCCGCGGGATAAGAATAACAGGGAGTCAGTTTGAGGGCTACATTTTTTTATTGATTGCACAGCCTGGCTCAGGAGCCGAGCGAATCCCCAGGAGCAGCGCCACCCAGTGGACAGGTAGAGGAACGACGCCTGCGAAATAAATACAAACGCGTCATTCACAAAACCCATCGCACCTTTATACCTCTCTGACTTCACTGCATATAATGAAGGGCCGGCCCTGCATATTGTATAGATAAATCAGCGAGCCGCCCCCTGTATAATGTATAGATAAATCAGCGAGCTGGCCCCCCATATAATGTATAGATAAATCAGTGACCGGCCCCCTGTATAATGTATAGATAAATCAGTGACCGGCCCCTGTATAATGTATAGATAAATCAGTGACCGGCCTCCTGTATAATGTATAGATAAATCAGTGACCGGCCCCCTGTATAATGTATAGATAAATCAGTGAGCCGGTCCCCTGTATAATGTATAGATAAATCAGTGAGCGGCCCCCTATATAATGTATAGATAAATCAGTGACCGGCCCCTGTATAATGTATAGATAAATCAGTGACCGGCCCCCTGTATAATGTATAGATAAATCAGTGACCGGCCCCTGTATAATGTATAGATAAATCAGTGACCGGCCCCTGTATAATGTATAAATAAATCAGTGACCGGCCCCTGTATAATGTATAAATAAATCAGTGAGCCGGCCCCTGTATAATGTATAGATAAATCAGTGACCGGCCCCTGTATAATGTATAGATAAATCAGTGACTGGCCCCTGTATAATGTATAGATAAATCAGTGACCGGCCCCTGTATAATGTATAGATAAATCAGTGACCGGCCCCTGTATAATGTATAAATAAATCAGTGAGCCGGCCCCTGTATAATGTATAGATAAATCAGTGACCGGCCCCCTGTATAATGTATAGATAAATCAGTGACCGGCCCCTGTATAATGTATAGATAAATCAGTGACCGGCCCCTGTATAATGTATAGATAAATCAGTGACCGGCCCCCTGTATAATGTATAGATAAATCAGTGACCGGCCCCTGTATAATGTATAGATAAATCAGTGACCGGCCCCCTGTATAATGTATAGATAAATCAGTGACCGGCCCCCTGTATAATGTATAGATAAATCAGTGACCGGCCCTGTATAATGTATAGATAAATCATTGTGGCTGATATTCTCAGTACTCACCGCTTACTCCTCGGTCATGCACTTATCTGCGGGATAAACACAGCTTTATTAGAGATGTTACCAGACGGGGTTAAATCATTCCATAATTTATTATTCCATGACGGGGTTAATACAGGAACCTGATTATGATTAGAACGGGGTATATGAGGGTAAGTGCCCCGCCAATTACCCCTCCTCTGGGGCAGAATACAGGAAAGCTACAGCCCCGAAGGCTGGAAATGGGCAGCGAACCTCCCCAGATACCCCGCAGTCTCACCGGTCTGGGGCAGGATGAGGATGTTGTCCTGGGACAGACCCTGATCCAGACAGAATTGGTGGAATTCCTGCAGCCGGTTCGGGGGCAGCTCCTTCCCTCTCCCTGAATCCAGAAAACATCACGTGTAAGGACGCGGCGCTTCACTCCCATCACTCCCATCCATCCCACCATCACAGACACCGGCATCCCACCCACCGACACCGGCATCCCACCCACCGACACCGGCATCTCAGACACCGACATCCCACCCACCGACACCGGCATCCCACCGACACCGGCATCCCACCCACCGACACCGGCATCCCACCCACCGACACCGGCATCCCACCCACCAGCATCCCACCCACCGACACCGGCATCTCCGACACCGACATCCCACCCACCGACACCGGCATCCCACCCACCGGCATTTCCTGCACCTCCAAAGACAGGCTCTGTGAATAAGACCCTAAACGATTCTCAGAGAGGCTGCGAGACCCCCAGACGTGGGATCCCCTCAGCCTCCCATCACTCACAGCCGCGATTGGTTCCCCTGGCAAGCCGGGCCTCGGGGGGGTCGACTCACCGAACATGGACACGATGGTGTTCACCTCGGCGCCTTTCGTTTTCCTGGCATGCATCAGAATATATTCCTGGTAATTTGTCTCGACGATGGTGATGAGACTTTCGCCTCCGTAGCCTGCGAGAGGAGGAGACGTTAACAGTATCCGCCACCCAGCAGCCGTGGCCCCTCTGCCTGCAGTGTTTATATGAAGTGGATGCGATGTGTATCCCTGGGGGCCACGGACGTCTCCGTCAGCGAATGGGGTCCGCGATGTGAAATACAACCCCCGGAGCCACCAGTTCTACCCCCAGGTCTGTCTACGGGGCCACGCAATTTAAAGAGCAGTAAGGCAATGGGACTAGATGGAAGCGAAAGGGTTAATGTGAGTTCGGGGAATGTGATTGGCTGACGCCGACCTCTGGACAGGAATCGCCCCGGCTGCTCGGTCTTCGTGTAGCTCATTGTCTTCTGCTCACAGCGATCCATCCTGGAAAAGAGCGATCGAGCGGTTACAGCGTCGCCGGCTGAGAGTTATGAGAGTTAGACGGCTCTGTACCAACGGCCCCGCTCTCCATTCACTAACGAATAATAAACCCACGTGAAATCTAATCAGTATTAATACTCCCCGTCAATACTCTAATCACTAATAATACTCCCTAATCACTATTAATACTCCCCTAATCACTATTAATAATTTAATCACTAATAATACTCTAATCACTAATAATACTCCCTAATCACTATTAATACTCTAATCACTAATAATACTCTAATCACTAATAATACTCTAATCACTAGTAATACTCCCCGTCTGTTGGGTGTGAGTAATCTGCTGGTAGCGCACGTCTCTTATTCCGCCCCACTTCTCTCTGATTTACCCCGGAGGTGTTTTACGCACTTGGGAAACGTGGCTACGACCTGGAGGTCCCCGTCGGCGGCGGGCGTGATGGTCGTCGTGCACATCTTTAACTTGTCTTTGTTGGCTTGGAACCACTTGGAGTTGGAGGCCAGGCCGATGCTGTACCACCTCCCGAGAATCTACAACAACATCAGGGGTGAGACGCTGGATGACGCGCCGTACAGTGCCGTCCGTGGACCTGCTTGGGGTGTTTTATGTGATGTTTATTTCAGAGGAGAAAAGTTACAACGAGAGCCCGGAATCTAACACTAGAGGATCAGAGACTGAGAAGGAACGGAAGGAAGTTTTACTTTACTGAGAGGGCGGTAGATGAATGGAACAGCCTCCCAGCAGAGGTGGTAGAGGGTAATACAGTGAGGGGATTAAACATGCATGGGATAGGCATACGGCTCCTGAATCTAAGACGAGACCAACGACTGATTAAGGTTACAGCAGGAGAAGCGGGCGACTAGACGGGGGCCGCCGGGGGCCGATCTGCCGGGGGGTTCTGGGCTTCTATCTGAATGTCACTTACTTTGTCTTCCTGGAAGTCGGGCTGAACGGGCACCTCGGCCATCGCAGAGAAGGCGCATGCAGCCAACAGCCCCAGGCTTAGCAGAAGTCCCTTCATGGTCCTGTGCTGGTCTCGCGGGAGTCTCTGCTCTGCTCTGAGTTGCAGACGGTGGCTTCTGGAGGCTTTTATAGCCGGCCGCGTCCCGGCACATGACTTGGCAGCCCTCCTCTTCGCCTCTCCACCCTCTCCTCTGCCTGCGGGGCCAGAGAATGTTATGGAACGTCCCCGGGGGGCCGCGAGGGCAGGTGGGCCGTGTTTGTGTTGAGGCAGAAACGTTTGTCATCAGTTTTCTGACCCGTCCGGCTGCGAAAAGCTTCGGGCCGATTAGCTTCGCACAACAAGGGCTCGGAATTCTGTTTATCGGGGGACGGGGGGCCGTGGGAGCCGCAGCCAATCGGCTCAGTCACTTAATCCGATTCCTTTTCATCCGAATAAATCAAAGCACAGCATGAGACCCCCGAGGTGTGTTCGTATATTGGGGGGCCATAGGGCCGGGCTCTCTATAGCGCATGCCGTCCCGGAGGTGGACGCTTGGCATCTGTTTTATGTAGGGTGTTTGTGAAGCCATCTGGCTTGTGGGCCACCAGCCTGTAACCGGGGCAAATAAAAAGCCGCGAGGCGTCATCTTACCCCGATCTGCCCCGTATTGGTGTCTAATTTCACACAAGTTACCCCTTCTGATGAGCGGCAGGAGGGCATCTACCCTGCGGTGTAAGCCTCAGAGCGCGGAGGGGCATTCGCCCAAGCAGGGTGGTAGAGATTATATACCACAGGTCCACAGGTGCCAGCTAACCAGGTGCTGGCACCGTAAAAGCGAGGGGTATTTTTCCAGGGCTGGGCAGGTGTTATTTATTAGACCCGTTTTGCCCGTCTCACGCGGGGTCCGCCGAGTTGTTTACACATAAGCCGTGGCTGCGCACGTGGAGCGGAAAATTCCAGAGAGGGGGCTGCAGGTGGGGAGAAGCTTTGAGTCTCGCCGAGCCGCGGGTTTGGTTCGCGTGGAGGGCAGGTTCTTGCTTGGGGCAAATCCTGCTGGCATCAGCTGGGCTGAAACAACAAGACGCCCCGCTGGGCTCAACTTCCACAGCAAACAAACCTCTAACACAGACCATATGCCTATCCATACATGTTTACCTCCCCTCACTGTATCCTCCTCTACCACTTCTGCTGGGAGGCTGTTCCACGTATCTCCCACCCTCTCAGTCTCTGACGCTCTAGTGTTAGATTCCGGTCCCTCGTTGTAATTTTTCTCCTCCTTTTTAATGAATTCCCTCCCGTCCTTTATGGATTTAAATGTCTCTCCCCCAAGCCGGACACATGGAGACCCCTTCGTTCGGGGTAATAAGCTCCCTGGGCAGATCAGTTGGGGAATAAAGATACCCCGGTAAGGGGGAAGCGGTTCCCTGTCTGCACTATTCCCCGTTCTAGGAACTGAATGAAGCCGAACCTAAAAAACTCAAGGAAAGGGAAAATTCCTGCTTTTCTTTATCCTTTCTTATAGGAAAGATTTTCTGCTGATGAGACTTCAGAGGTCTCAGTAATGCTGACAAAAGTCTCTCTATTAACCCATCCAGACCCCGGGGGCCGGAAACCGCGTCTTAATCTGCCTATACAGAGCGAATCGAACGTTTATCGAGAGGAATCGGAGACAAAACGAGGACAAGAATTTCAGATTTCTTTTAATTCTCTACAGAAAATATTAACGTCAGCAGTTTGGGAAAGCGCGCACCGGGCTATATTGGGTTAAGTTTGGTCTTAATACTCTTTGCTTGCGCTGATAAGTATTCAGCAGGTCACTGGCATACAAAGTGTTAACATCAGGCTGGTGGCATTTTGGGGCTCTTGATGCCCCTCCAGCCCCCGCACATTCCTGCCGTTCCTTTATTCTGCTCGCAGCGGGAGAGGCAGGCGGTAAACAAGACGTAACGTCGCATAAGCCTGTGTGACCATCTGAAGAAGAGACCTCCGAGATCCCGCCAGCTTATGTAACTTTACGTCTTTCTCTGCAGAAGGAAGTGCTTTAAGATCCATACATTTGGTGACAATAAACTAGAGCTACGTATGGTTTCCACGTGCGGCGCGGGTAGACCAAACACTTTAATGGCGGCCGATTCCATTTAGGATGCCGGCCCTTACTGGGGACAACTCTGCTTCTGTTGGGCCCTCGGAGTCTCGCTCTTGGCTTCATGACGATTAGTAAGATGTGATTTATCGACTCGTCTTCAGGGCGGATCTTGAGGCTCATCTGGAAGTCTCTGAAAGCAGAAGAGACACATTATTATCGGCAGAAGAGGTCAGGCAGTCCGCGGGGGGATGCGCCTCTCAGCCGAGGCATTTGGCGCCGGGGGGGTGTATTTACCGTCAAGTATGTGGAACTCATCGGCCTTTTCGCAGAATCCTGAAAATAAGCAGAGTCTCAGTTTGATGTTAAACTCGTAACATTTTTGATACATCATTAGATTTGATACATTTTTTATCGACCCCCCCCAGCGCTGGTCGGTGCATCAGGTTTGGTGGGGTTTGCAGTACCTTTTCCGACCAGCAGGTGGCGTGGCTGCTACCTCGAGTGCAACCTGTTTATTTAAAGCTATTCTGCTGCGATTAGCGGTAACATTTCAATGGTTTCCATGGTGACAGCTCCACTTTTACCACTCTTTGTGAGATGGACCCCCGGTGTACTGTAGGCATATACGCAGCCACCCCCCGGATATACAGTAACCCAGGCCTGCGGCTGGCATTAACTCACCATATGCCGGGAAGGGGTAGATATATTGCAGATCTATGCCCTGGCTGGAGACGCGCTCATCAAGCTTTTGATAAATCTCATCTCCAATGGTCGTTCTGCGTCCTGTGAAACCCTCCGCACAAAGAGACGGCGATCAATGACCAGCATCGCTCCCAGTTACTAAACATATCATTTTGGGGCAAAAGTAAAGAATTTTAAGGCCGGAGGGAAGCCTGGCTCTGAAGATGCAGTTGCATTTACCGTATAGTTTGATGGTTATCCTCCGCTGCCGCTGGTAATACATTATGGCGTAGTTCTCATAATCCGTCTCGCCAACCACAACGTCCATTCGGTTCTCCGGTCCGCGAGCTGTTTGAAAAAAAACAGGATTACGGGGCAGAGAAATATCTTGCCGATAATAGAAACGAAAGGGTTATTTACTCGCCTTTCAACGTGAACCTGCCGGGGACTTTGTTCTTTCGATACTGATGTTTAATCTCCCAGCAGATCCCATCCCTAATAAAAAATAAAATATATGAAAAGAATTAAGAGGTTAAAAGTCAGGATTGGGGAATGTATTGTGACGGCTCCAATTACGCGGCTCGTACGTCTGATGAGAAATATATTTAAAGGGTTGATTGGTAGAAGACCCCGTCCGATCACACGAGGTCCTCCCGGCTTCCCACCCCCCACCCCCCAATTTACCCCAAGCCCACAAAGAGACCGATGTGGCTTCCCAGCAGCCCACTCGCTGGAGGTCAAGAGGTTCCTTACAGCTTCCTGAAGGTGCGGACAAAGAGGTTCTCCAGCTCCTGCGGCTTCGTGGAACGGGACACCTCCATTATGGTGGCTTCCAAGCGGTGGTTGTTCAACTTAAGGTAATCGCATTCCGAAGCAACGGACAAAAGATACCACTTCCCTGCAAACTGACAAGCGGGGGCTTCAAAGCGGGTACTCCACACCGGCCAAACAGCAAACATCGGCACATCCGTCATTTTATTACACCCCCCCCAAATAATCAGATAAAACAAAAATCTGCAGCTATGGCAACAGCAACCTCTAACCAATCACTGTCCTAATCTTGTATCGTTTCAGCTTTTCGTACTGCTATGCGGAATATCATATAAAAGCGCAATTTTCAGTAAAACGGGCAGAATTTATTCATTTCTGTAAAACTGCGCAGTCCCTCGATTCTTATTTAGAAACTAAATTACAAAAGGAGGTAGAAAATAATACAAATAATTAGTAACAATTATAGAGAGCAAATACCTTCCGATTTTATATATAAATAATACTTTAAATGTACAAATAAACATTAAGTTTGATACATTTTTCTTTTCTTATCTTCTATTATCCTGTATTAACCCTACGTGCAACACAGGATCAGCGATCAGCTCAATAATTACACAGACTAGGCTTAAGTTAGGCTGGCGTGGACTCTTAGCACGCTTGGGGTAACTTTAGGCTGGCGTGGACTCTTGCTATGTTTGGGGTAACTTTAGGCTGGCGTGGACTCTTGCTATGTTTGGGGTAACTTTAGGCTGGCGTGGACTCTTGCTATGTTTGGGGTAACTTTAGGCTGGCGTGGACTCTTAGCACGTTTGGGGTAACTTTAGGCTGGCGTGGACTCTTAGCACGTTTGGGGTAACTTTAGGCTGGCGTGGACTCTTACATCACGGAGGTTCTTGTTGGGCTGTTATGGGCCCCTGACTTGCCTTCTCACAGTCAGGTGGGTTGGGGGTCTTACCTTCTTCAGGTCCAGATTAGGCTGACTTGGTATTTTCTCAATGGGGTTCGGTGGGATTTTGTTCCTCTGCCCCAGCGCTGGGGAGCCACAGAGAAGCACAAGGATGCCGAGACCTACGGGAAGCCACATGGTGTCCTTCATCAGGCAGACTACTGAGAGGCACCAGGAGCGGCGCTGAGCTCCGCCACTGCCTATGGGATGGACGTCTCGGCACTGGTGGGAGGGAAAACCTTTTTTTTTTTGTTTTCTGGTCTTTACTGGAAATGGCAGATTTTGTTTGGATTTGCTGTTTGCTGTCCTCGTGATAACCTTTCAACCTAGAACCTCCGTGCACAACAACTGGCAAACGTTACTGCTTTACCCCCCACACAATGCGTGCCCCCCAAACCGTTCATTCCGTTACTTTATATGCCCCTCTAACCAAATAAATGGAGTCCTGGCTCTGTTTTTCTTGCGATAACTCTGTTTGCATCCAAAGGTTAATTATCAACCCTTAGTCTTTGTGAAATCGTCGTAACACAAGAACGGCAGACCGCGGTATATGGCGGCGCTATAAAACTCAATAAATAATAAGCAGATCAGGCGCTCCTTGTAGAAAATACAGCGAAGACAGAAGAAGCGGGCGATTCGTGGATAACGGGATTTCTCTGTTTACATTCATTTTTACTGTTTGACCTCGAATGCCCCGGTTATGGGGTTTCCAGCGAGTGGCTCAGGGGGACTTTTCAGGAGTGGAGGAAAGTGAGCCAGGAAACGAGCCCCCCGTGAGTTTCCTCGCACACGTCTGTAACGAGACTCACGAGGATTTATGTTTCCCGCCGGTTCAGCCGCCTCTGAAACCCCCCCGGGTGAGTTTAAATAGAATGTCATGAAATAATAAAATTCTCCTATCTGTCCCCAGACCCCCTTGTCTGTCTGTCTGTCTGTCTCTCTCCTCCCAGACCTCCTTGTCTGTCTGTCTCTCTCCTCCCAGACCTCCTTGTCTGTCTGTCTCTATCTCTCCCCAGACCCCTTGTTTGTTTGTTTGTTTGTTTGTCTGTCTGTCCACATGTCACTCTGTATGTCTCAGACCCCTCTGTCTGTCCCTGGAACCCAGGGAACTGCAGCCCCAGTCACCATAGAGCCGGCATGGGACAGAGCGGCCGCACAAACCATAGAGAGGGAGTTATCCCTAGACAGAGAGGAAGGAGAGACGCGGAAGTGAAGGTGGGAGGAAGAGCTGGAGCAGGAAGCTGAGGGAATCTCTGTACTGTATGGGGTCAGTGAGTAGTGACAGTCACACGGGGGTTAATGACAGTTACACTGGGGCGAATAAGTGACAGATAAGCGACAGCCACACTAGAGAGGGTCGGTGCAAAGTGACGGTGACTTGGTGGGTGTGGAGAGCACAGTGACAGAGTGGGGGGGTGGAGAGCACAGTGACAGACTGGGGGTGTGTGCAGAGTGGAGTGACAGTCAGACTGGGGGGTGTGGAGAGTGCAGTGACAGTCAGACTGGGGGTGTGGAGAGTGCATTGACAGTCAGACTGGGGGGTGTGGAGAGTGCAGTGACAGTCAGACTGGGGGGTGTGGAGAGTGCAGTGACAGTCAGACTGGGGGGTGTGGAGAGTGCAGTGACAGTCAGACTGGGGGGTGTGGAAAGCGCAGTGACAGTCAGACTGGGGGGTGTGGAGAGCGCAGTGACAGTCAGACTGGGGGTGTGGAGAGCGCAGTGACAGAGCCAGCACCATCGCCTCCATGACCTCTATTTATTGTGGCATTAGCGGTGCTTTCTGCCTGTAGTGTACCATGGCTGTGATGGCGCGTCGGGCGCGTCAGCTTGTTTTATTAGAAAGTTGGTTAACCTGTACGCCAGGCTTCGGCCGCTGCTGATATACAGTCTGTGTGTTTCGAGACAGGCGGATGATGACAGAATGACACTATGGACGGCAGTGGCTTCTCTCTGCTCCCCGACAGCATCCTCTACCAGATTTTCCTGAGCCTTGGCCCCGCAGACTTGCTGTCGGCAGGCTTGGTGTGCCGGCGCTGGTACGCCGTGTCCCGAGATGACTTCCTTTGGAAGGAGCTCTTCTTCAGGTGTTATGAGGCTCAGCGAGACATCCCCCGCTGCCCGGGTGAGCCCCCTCTCTTTTTCATGTGGGGTGTTACATGGATGAGTGTTACTATAGTAACATGTCAGCGCCTCTCTGTCTCCGGCCACAGGCTCGGACTCGTGGTACGAGGAATTCCAGCGTCTCTGTGACACGGTGCCCTGCGTGGAGGTCCAGCGTCTGACGGAACACACTGACCAGGTTCTCCATATTAGCTTCTCGCACTCCGGGGGTCTCTGTGCCTCCTGCTCCAAGGACTGCACGGTCAAGGTGAGGACGGCCGGCAATTTCAGGCTCTAGAAAACCAAACCTCGACCGGCACGGTTACTTATCCGTGTCTTTCATGACGAGGGGTGGGAACGCCGAGAGCCGCCTGGAAGCATAAATCAGTCCCGTGTAGGGGCTCGAAGGTGAGATAAAAGTTCCCTAATTTATTGCATTGTAGATCTGGACCACGACGCACCCCATCTCGCTCCTTCACAGCGCCAACATGAGGCCGCATCACTGGAGCTACACCCAGTTCTCCCAGTTTAATTCGGATGACACCCTCCTGCTGGTGTCAGGGGTGTTTGTGGGACCACACAACTCGTCTGCAGGAGAGATTGCCGTCTTCAGTCTGGGTAAGCGCTGTGTGTCCGTCACTACAAGGGCAGACTGGGGAGAAGGGGCAAGTAGCTTGGCTATTTGCCCATCAGGCAGGTACATGACCCCGCAGTCCAGTTATTAGGAGCTTTTGGCCTGCTGTGGGGTTCGCTCTGCCAGAATCTGCCGTCTGTTACTAAATAAAGTGCCGCAAAATCCAGAATTTAGAGTGTGCGGATTTAATAAAATTTCCATTTTGTGGAGTTTGACCGACATTCGGACCAGAACTCTGATAGTTTTACATTTCTAGGGAAATATTTCAGGAATGGACTGAGGTGCAGCCAAGGGGTAGTTTGTGCAGTTATTAACCCCTGTGCGTGTGTCTGTGCGTGGGTTTGTGTATATGTATCAATGTGTATATATGTTGTGTGTGTATGTATGATGTATATATGTTGTGTGGGTGTGTGTCGATGTATGAATGTATATATGTTGTGTGTGTGTATGTATGAATGTATATATGTTGTGTGTATATGTATGAATGTATATATGTTGTGTGTATATGTATGAATGTATATATGTTGTGTGTGTATGTATGATGTATATATGTTGTGTGGGTGTGTGTCGATGTATGAATGTATATATGCTGTGTGTGTATGTATGAATGTATATATGTTGTGTGTGTGTGTATGTATGAATGTATATATGTTGTGTATGTATGAATGTATATATGTTGTGTGTGTGTGTGTATGATGTATATATGTTGTGTATGTATGAATGTATATATGTTGTGTGTGTGTGTATGATGTATATATGTTGTGTGGGTGTGTGTCGATGTATGAATGTATATATGTTGTGTATGTATGAATGTATATATGTTGTGTGTGTGTGTATGATGTATATATGTTGTGTGGGTGTGTGTCGATGTATGAATGTATATATGTTGTGTATGTATGAATGTATATATGTTGTGTGTGTGTGTATGATGTATATATGTTGTGTGGGTGTGTGTCGATGTATGAATGTATATATGTTGTGTATGTATGAATGTATATATGTTGTGTGTATATGTATGAATGTATATATGTTGTGTGTATATGTATGAATGTATATATGTTGTGTGTGTGTGTATGATGTATATATGTTGTGTGGGTGTGTGTCGATGTATGAATGTATAAATGTTCTGCTGAATATAACGGCTTTTTTGCTCCTGCTTGTCTAGAAGACGACTTTAACCTTTTGTCGAGAGTGAGGAATAAACCCTATGATGTTTTCGGCTGCTGGCTTAATAACACTCACCTCATCTCTGGGAACTTGCACCGGATGGGACGGGTCACCTCCTGCTCCGTTCTGTGGCTGAACAAAGCCTTCCAGGTACGTGGATCTGGCCGGCTCGGCACAGCTGGGGGCAATGATGGTGTCTTCTAAACTGGGTGATCAGGATCATCTGCATGACACTATGAGTTGGTGATACAGCACCGGAGAGATACGTTACCCTTTAATCATACTGATTCCTTCTAATTGTACCCGGAATTTATTTAAATTATTCTTAATCTGATTTCAGGATGTGGAATCTGAGAACCTCAATGTGGTGAAGAGACTCTTCAAGATCCAGAATCTGAACGCCAGTACCATACGCATGGTTATGGTGGCAGATTCTCCGGAACTCCTGATGGACGCTGGAGGAGAGGGGGAAGAGGACTCAAAGTCTCCTCCGGAGCAGCATGGGGCAGAAGAGGAGGAGGAGGAGAATGAAGAGGAGGAAGAAAGAGAACGTGCTGAAGAACATCCACAAATTGATGGCGAGTTTCAGGTTTTCATGGACGATGAAATCCGTGGCCCAAGGGATCCTCCGAGGCCCTCGCTATCCGTAGAACAGTTTGAAACCAAAGTGGCTCAGTGGTACGCCAGATACAGGACCAAGCGTCCCGATAAAAGCCCCCACACCACGGAGGGGAGCCACACCAAGAAATACCTCATCTTCACCACCGGCTGTCTCACCTACTCTCCCCACCAAATAGGTAACGCAGACGCTGTCTCGGTGTGAAGGAAGAGATTGGGGAGTTTACTCTTCACCTCTCCTCTCCTCATTATCTATATCCAGATCTGTGGCTCTTAGTTCTGTGGATTTGGTCCGAGTTGATCCAGCGCAGCACCCAGATCTGTCCCGCATCTTGGCTCTCCTTACGCAGCTCATGCAAACAGGAACTTGATTTATTTTCTTTTGTTACAGGGGAGGATGTTTTAAACCCACCCCGTGCCTCCCCGCCAAGCAGCGTCGTACCTCTCCTAGTCTGTAAAGCTAATATTATTGTTCTTTAAACGTAATCTGGTTTATTTGTGGTGGATTTTTGGACCTTTATTTTTTAGCACATTAATATCTGTGTTATGCCTCTGCAGGGATCAAGCGGCTCCTCCCACATCAGATGACCACAGAGGGCCCCGTGCTGGGGGAGGAGCGGGGCCCCAATGAGTTCTTTGATTCTTTGGATCATGTCATCAACATCCACGGTCACATTATCGGCATGGGCTTGTCCCCGGACCACAGGTCTGGCTCGTTCGTAGCGTTGATCTGTATTATGGTCATAGAATCACCTGCTGTAGGTCCTTCCAAAATATAATGGCACGGTTTTTTTTTGGGGGGGGGGGTAGACTCAGGAGACAGGTAGCCGGGGATCCCGGAACTTAAAATCTGCCCTCCAACTTTTTGACATCATCGCTATTACGCTTGTTTTGGATTCTGGCCCTAACTAATCCAGCCTGAACCAGGTGATTAGTGGGTTAAAGCGAACATGTTGGGTTTTTAAAGAACTTATTTTGTCTTCTAATGAAATGTAAATAAAATATGATATTTTTTTGCTTATACAAACCTTATATATTTATATAATTACTGAAGGGCCGGCTGCTTGCGTTTTTCAGGTACCTGTATGTAAACAGTCGTTCCTGGCCGCGTGACTGTGTCATCTCAGACCCCATGTGCCCACCTCCCATCGCTGAGGAGATAGAATTGCGTGGCTTCGACCTGAAGACCCTGCGGGAAGTCAAAGCCCCTTTAAGAGCCCACCGTGCCTACACTCCCAACAATGAGTGCTTCTTCATCTTCCTGGACGTCAGCCGGGACTTTGTGGCCAGGTAGGACCGTGATGGAGAGAGATTCACATAGATGTATAAAGCCTCGTTAGCCGTCGGGGAAATATTTAGATGAAGTTGATATATTTTATTGGGCGCTCACAGAAAAGGATTTTTTTATGGATGATGACAAAAATTTAGAGTCTTCTAAGATTTCAGGACCTCCGAGGTCTCTTTTTCAGATATAGTGGGCTTCATTGCATGTTTCACCAGAGGGGGGTTTCACTCTAGGCTTTGTGTGAAGTTGCAATGGGTTCTAGACCTGTGACTGAGTTTATCTTTTGGTTTTGCCAGTGGAGCGGAGGATCGCTGTGGGTACATCTGGGACCGCCATTACAGCGCGTGCCTGACCACGCTGCCCCATGATGATGTAGTGAACTCTGTGGCTTTCTGCCCCGTGGATCAGGAGCTGCTCCTGAGCGCCAGTGACGACTTCACCATCAAGGTTTGGCGTTCCCGGCGCTGCTTGCGCGGCTCTGCTGATCACCTCGCCTCCTGTTCACGAAGGTCGACTTCACCTCGGGCCTCCAGACACAAGAGCTGAGAGCCCACGTGGCAACCTACACCAAGCTTGTGTCCGAGCCCCATCCGCATCCGTCCTCCGACCACCGCTTGTAGCATTCGGCTTCTGTTTTGTGTCCAATGTCGCAGCAGCCAGGAGGTTTCCCGGGGGGGGGTCGGGGTGATTGCCTCTGGGGCATCTTCACCTCCCTGCCGTAGAACATGAGGAGAGTCTCCAAGGTTTCGGGAGAACGTGTTGCGTCTGAGTGTGTCCCTGAGCTTGTTACACACGCCGCGGACAAACGGCCGGTAATATTTCATTAGGTGTGGAATTTGTTTGTTTTAGCGGCGATTTTTGATGTGTTTTTAAGTTTTTGGTCCGTTTGAGTGTTTTTTGTTGCCGCAGGAGCCGGGAACGCTTTTGTAAGTGTTTTAGGGTTCATGTTGTACCCGTGTGAGGTCGGCTGAGGAGTCTCCGGTGGAGGGTGAGATCGGGGTTAATGCTTCCATCGCAGGTGGCGTCCGTGTTACAGATTCACATTACGTGTTCGCTGAGCTCCATTACTCCGGATCCTCAGGCAAATAAACCAGAAATTGAAACCAAAGTCTCGGGAACGTTATTTACTTAAAACATGTGAATTACCTGCGGGAATCGCTGCTCCCTCTTACATTCCCAACTGCTCGGTGTTCTATAGAATCAGGATCTCTTACTGGTCACAGACTGGGATTTAGCGGCCTGTTTTCTGGAAGGAGAGTCTTTCTGTTCTCGGATGAGGTGAAATATCTCTCCGGTTTGGTTAAATAGTCAAAGCAGAACATATTTACCAATACTGAGCGCCTCAGGGGGGGTCGGGTGTTATTGAACGCATCGCCTGCTGAGTATTAATGTTTTCGTAACACTGCCAGCCGCGCATGCTCGCCCCGGGCTGAAAGTGGAACATATTCCCCAAAATAGAGTGAAGTTCGTGCTCGGTGCTGTTTCCGGCGTAAAGAACGATGGAGTTTGTTAGGAATCCGCACTTGGAGTCTCTTTGTTTTGTTAATGAGCCGCGGAATGCGTCGGGGTACAGAAGTCTGTACAGAAGATATAACAAGCAGTTTATGGGTTATTGTTGAGGATTTTAGGTTAGGGATTATTTCTCATCGCCGGATCCTCAGATTTAGGGTTTTTTTTTCTGTTTGGTGTTTTGGAGGAATCTTCCCTGAATTCTGGTCGTCGAATTGATTTCTTTTTGAAATGTACTGAATGTTCCTGCTTTTGTTCACAAGATAAAACCCATTAAGTGCTCGTAGCGGCTGATGTAAGACGCGATGCTTTATTATTTAGTTCTTTTGAGATCTCTGTCTTTGTCTCCTAATGGAAATTTATGTGACCTGGTCTGCACCACGTTGTTTAATCTAAAGGGATTTATTCCAGGACTTCAAAGAGGTTTTAGCTATTTAACTCCACGTTTAGTGAATAATCCACTCCTTGTGGTTGCCTTTGCAATGGACTGAGGGAGCTGCTGTGTGCGATGATCACCACCAGGTGGAGCCGGTTTACCGCTGAGGTTATTCGCAAAGTGTTTCTTGTTAGACGTTGAGGTTAAAAATGATGTCTTGACTTTTTCGTTTAAAAAAAATATTTATTGCATTCTACATATAAGCGAAAAATTTCCGTATATAATAAATACCGTATTTGCTCGATTATAAGACTAGGTTTTTTTCCAGAGCAAATGCTTATAAGACCGCAGCGCTGCAGGGGACCCAGATCCTCCCCTCTGGCAGCCGGTGGACGTCTGTGCGATGCGACAACCTCCGGTGCTGCCGGCACTTCCTCTGGGGCGCGCCGGCATCACATGACTTTCTGGTGCTCCATAGAAGCCCTGGCGGAAGTACCGGCCAGCAGCAGCGGAGCTTGTCTGTGCGCGTCCCGCAAATGTTCACCAGCTGCCGGAGAGGAGGATTCAGGTCTCCTGCAGCGCTGTGGGGATCCTCCTCTCAGCCACCGACTGCCCCCACTAGACACCCGGGAATCTGAAGCATGGGGGACAAGTCTAGGGACGCACTGGTAAATTGGGGTGTAAGGGATTTCTGGAGGCAGAGTGGCATATAGGGGGTTAAAAGGAATTTCTGAGGGGGCAGAGTGGCATATAAGGGGGTATAAGGCATAACTGGGGGCAGGTTGGCAAATAAAAAGAAATAAAAGTGTTGGTTGAATTAATGGTCGAATTCTCCTCAGAAAAAGTTATCTCCTTTATTTAGATCATGCGCATAATCGAGACAAGGCACACAACACACAAAAGTCGAAGCGTTGTCTAATTACGTATTTGGATTACATGGTTTATATAACTTCTTATAGTTCTTATCTGCTTCTAATAGCATGCATCATTCTGATTGGTTACTTTTTAAGCAGGTTACGCCTCTTAGTAGATATGTTGGCGCAACTCGTGATATATCATAAACTAGACATTTTCTACTGTCTGTCAGCAATAATATTTATGATAACATAAGCATTTTTCTAACAAAAAGCAAAAAGAAAATTTCTAAATCATAGTTTTATTAAATATATAAAAATAGTTTACATGTGAATTAATAAAACCTTTTTCATCTGATATTCAGGTTTTTTCCTAAATTAACCCCTTAAGGACAATGGGCGGTCCGTAAACCCATTAAAAACAATGCATTTTGAGCCCGTACATGTACGGGCTTTGTCATTAAGGGGTTAATATTGAAGTTTTCATCTTATAATCGAGTGATTACGGTATTAAGTACGGAGCGTATATCTTTGCTAATTAAATACAGCTCCCTCTAGATCTCCATATAATACAAGCGAAAATCTTACTATCTGCGGATTATTTATGACGGATACGCCGGTCTTTACGCAGCCGTTCTTCCCACGTATTAAAGTTCTTTAAGCCGACGAGATCTACTCAATATCTTGTTTCCATTTTAATCCGGAAAATCATTTTTTACAAGAATTCCAAGATAGACAATTATGATTTCCAATAATGATGATTTGTGCAATTAAATTAATTCCTGGTTTTGTAACAGGTTCTCCCATTTAATGCACGAAAATGATTTCAGTCTCTTTGGGAGAATAGTTGATTACGTTAAATTCAATTTTTTTCCCCATTTTCTTAGGTCCAAATGTTGGATATATTTTTCTAAGTAGGTTAATATAAGATATTTGGTATTTTGTCAGTTATTTCACATTTTTTTTTAAGTTTTTCCCATAATATGTTTGAAACTCGGAATAGTTTTTTAGGATAGCGTAGTAAAGTGCTTGGCGTTCAGTAAGATACCGTCCGTCTGTCCGTCTTCTTCAGCTGCTTCCATCTCAACTCAATAAATTAGGTTTATTTAGTCTGAACGCTTCCTCGTGGATAAAACGTACTATTTCCCTTCATTTCGATTGTGCTTTATTTTTGTAAACTGTGTCCGCTCCCCCGCCGTCAGAATCCTCACCTTCTCTTATCCTTAACGCCGGCTGATGTTTGGTGTAGCAGCTGCTGCATGACATCGTACCCCAAATCTGACCCTATGTCACATATAATGCGTGTTTACCCTTCAAATGCATTACTTTACATTTATCAGCGTTATTTAGTATTTTTGTCGCTGCCGTTTGTTATCCCGCGATGTTTTGGGAATTGTTACTGTAACGCAGTAACGTTTACTCCTTTAAGGAAACGATTACTTTCATTGAATTGTCCTCAGAATGGCCGGCCCAAAAATTACCTTTTCTCCTTTGGAATACCGGCTTTTTTTTTTGCCATAATGCCCTTTAACCAACTTTTTGTAACATTCCGCATCGCGCTTAACCTCATCGTTTCGATTTCTTTCCTAAGAAGTCCTGTCTGTTTGTCAGCCGGACCGGCCCTCGTGTGTCACGCGTGTGAGAGAGAACCGTTCATTGTGTGGTTTCTGTTCACAGACTCACTTGGCCAATAACCCTGTCTGAATTTTGGGGGGTGATTTCTCGCTGTGCTCTTCATCGGGTAAGAAGTCGCACCGCGGGGGTTAAGGTTTAGCTTGGGTTGCGGTTCCTTCGTTGTTAGGAATTCTTGTAAACGAAGCTTTCAAGATCGATGAGTTCCTTTTAATGCGGGGACGCTGAAATGTTCTTCCCAACTTCTTCCTGCGAGGGCCGAGGAGATCCGAGTAACTAATCCACCAGAAACGGGGGCTCGGGCGGCCGGATCGTTTCCTTTTGTCACTCGGGTTTTGTGCCTGACGCGTTCTGCTTTATCTGAGGCCTGCAGAGCTTTACTCTACAAATAGTCCTTAAAGGAATTCCTTTGTATTAATAACCCGCCCGTCGGATCATATATTCGCAGGAAGTATTTCTATGGCATTTGCTTCCAGACCGTCTGCATTCAGCGCGGAAATGTTTTTTTTAAGCCTAATTTTGTTTAGAAGCCGGCGGGCCGCATTCAGGGCCAACACTTTGTCTGCGCCGCGAAAATACGAAGTCGTCTGTTAGTATCGTGGGAATTATACACGTTATCTACATGCAAGAAATTCTTCTTTCCCACAGAACTGCGTCCAGTCCCTTGGTAACGTTTATATATAGAGCGAGAGCCAGATTATAAATATATGTAGCGAGAGACACCGCTGTCGCCAGAAAGATAAACAACGTTCACACAAAGCATCCTCCACAAAACCCCCAGAAGTCCAGTATTATAACCCGATGTCTCCGAGCAGGACTGGCGCGGGAATCGGTTCATCACTGCAGCTCTTGCCTTAGGTTCTACAAACAGTTAATACCAGAAAACAGCACAACTTTCTGTGTATTCGTAATAAACTCCTTTCAAAGCCACTTCATGCCAGATCGTCTGTATAAATCCCCAGCCCTCCTCCATCCATTTTTGGGTTAATTCTTGCGAATAAATGCCGCGGTTTTTCCTCTGTATGAAAAGGCAGCGTGATGAGGATGATGACACTCATGTTAGATAATTGTCATTTTTGTCTTCCAGGTCAGTGCTGTTATTTTAACTCTTTTAAGGAGCCCAGCATTGGTTGATATTTATTCTGCACCAGCTTGTGGGGGACAAATATATATATATAGGCTGAATTGGTCGGCGACTCTGGCCGCCGATGGCCCCCCAGAAACTGTATGAAACAAAATTGTGCGATATATATATATATATATATATATATATATATATATATATAGCTCACAGTTTTGTTTCATCCAGTTTATATAATATATATGTATTGCTTTAAACTAAATTTCACCAGCAGCCAATCAGCAGTGATTTGTAAAACTCATGTTTTCTGCACCCAGGGGAGGCTCTGGTTCCCCGGCTACAATATTTTGTAATTTTTGAAAAATAAAAAGTTGCAAAACTAAGGAGCAGCTTCTACAGCTGAGGTTACAGGAGAGCCCCTAATAGAGCGTCAGCCCCGCCGCTCGAGAGAGCAGTCCTGTTTTTTAGGGTTATAAAAAGGCTCAAGATTTCCTTTGTACTCTGGAAGGTTTTGGGGGAACCGGGAAGAAAATGAACTGGATGAATAATGAAATCTGCCGGTGGGACTGCACCTCCACCAGTTCGCCCGCGTGGAAGCGATCGTTTACCCTCCACAGGAAGCCGCCATTGGCAGAAAAAACAATCCACTTGCTTTTGTTTTTTTTTTCCCCCCGTGACCCTTTGGTCGGGGTTACAATGAACGATGCTGGGAAACAAATGTCTGAAATGAACAAATACCTGTCCTCCAGGTCTACAGCGAAACGGAATATGGAATCCCTAAGAGAAAGGGTGTGGAAGGCTCTCGCCCCTCTTTGGCTCTCCTCGTATAAGCCCTCCTCGAGCCGCCTGGCATCTCTCCCTTCCTCCACGAAACAGAGTATTCCTAACTCTCAGAGCGAGCGCCAACGTAGAAGAATAAAAATGGCTATCTGGGGAATTTCTCCCAAAGATGCAGAAAACATGAAACGAAGCAAATCACTGCCAGCTGGCGCTGCCACCATGTGCCAAATTCTGCCCCAACTCACTGTTCTGCCCCCAGACCAGGAACTTTCTCAGGGTATAAGAATTATTCTTCAATCATCCACCCCAAACATTCACATTCCTATCCATTCACCTCAATCTTCTCCAAACATCCCACCCACTCCACCTCTAACTCCTACAATTTATCATTCATGCGCATCTACATATATGCGCATGAATGATACATTTATGTGAAGCAAAAGGCCAGATGGATACAACCTCATCCTCCTTGTTCTCTTGTGCCTAGAGAGACACCAACTGGACCCCACTACCGAGGCCAACGGTGGCCGAAACACACATCTGGGGTTGTTGGTTCCCTCGTGGGGAGGAAATTTGCCTCGGGTTTCGTTTCTAGCCCCGCATTTAGATTTCTTTTCTCTGCTCCTATGGGGACCGTCAGACAGGCTAAGCAGCGGCTTCCCCACATCCTAAAGGCCAGTGAGGTCGACGATGGCTTTTATGTAAATGGTGTCATCTCTGACGTACGAGTTTTTCCCCTCGAGCTTGGAAATGGGGCAGAAGAGCGGACACCCGCTGGCGATATTCATCTCGCTGACCGGCTTCTGGAAAGACGACGACGTAATATCCGGTCTGAAAGCGTCGATCACGTGTTCCCGGTGGTTCTGATCCAATAACATAAGCGTGACCTGTGGAGAGGAAGAGAAGCAGGTGAGAGAGGCCTAAACAATAAAGCACAAATTAACCGGTAGATTCTCAAAGACTTACGGACCTTCTGGTTAAACGGCCAACGCAGCAAAGCATCGCTGGGGCTCTTCATCACCACGAAAAAAAGGGACAGGTGCGTTCCTCGCCCCGTGCCATCCCCGTTCAGATAGATCCGTAAACACATCTTGTAGCCGTATCTGTTGGTGTAGAAAGCTGGAGGAGACAGAGAACCAGTCGGTATTCATGCAGCAGAACCTAGAACCTGCCTCAGAACCTTAAAAGGTTCCGACACATTTTATTATTATTATTAAGATATTTGGGGATTCCAAATCTGTTCTGCTAGTTAAAAAAAAAAAAAGTTAAAATGGATAGGGGGGCCAGGTGCATGCTGGGAGAAAGGGATTATATTTCCAAATATGTCTGGAAAGTTTTAACAAAACCCCGCAGAGACTGGGAGAGGAAATCAACGTTAAAAATGTTTCATGAATTTATATATAATTTCACAGAGAGCGAGAGCGTCACTAAATACAGAGACAGCAGAACGCTTTATTCTGCGACGGAACCGCTTAAAAAGGCCAATGAAAAGCACCGTAAAGTTACAGAAAAGTTACAGTAAAGGCCTCGGTACTGATAGCTGGTCCGGTAAACGGGTCGGTACCGGAGGCTGTTCTAGTAACTTGGTTAATACCGGAGGCTGTTCTGCCGCATTTACTGGAACGATCGGTAAGCGGGTCACACTCACACGTATCCCGCCCAAGTCTTTTGTCTGTGGTGGTGGAAACTTACGCGGGGAGAACATGGCGGGACAGCGTCCTACGGTGGCATCCTGTCTTTTCTTGGAAAATTCTGATATTTTCCAGACAAATATCCCGTCGTAGGTGGAAAGATTCATTTCCTGTAATCGGCTCTCCATTTCCGCCAGAAGACTATCCTTCTGACCGCTTATTCTCTCCAACTGCCGAACCTGATGATGCAAAAAGGGATGGTTGTGGGCTTACTGGGGGTGTGGTCTGCTAAGTAGGGGATGGTTGTGGGCCGGCCAGGGGTGTGGTCTGCTAAGTAGGGGATGGTTGTGGGCCGGCAAGTAGGGGTTGGTTCTGTGGGTAGTTGTATCTTAACTTATTATCCTCTTAATCAGATAATTAACCTCTGCTTTGGGGGAGGGGTCTTGGTAAAAAGCTCCTCCCACTGCGGGCGCTCTGTACTGACCTTGGCAATCAATGTATCGATCTTGTCTTCATCTGCGCGTTTCTGTTTCATGAGCTCCTCTACTGTCATCGACGTTCTCTCCATCTCCTTGTTGAGGACGCACATAATGTTTTCGAAGGTGGTGATCTTCTTCCCCAGCGCCTCCAACTGCAGCAGTAGCTTGTGGAGTTCTAGGGCTGAGGCTGGGGCTGGGGTCAAGCTGGTAAGGGGCCCGGGGCTGCCCTGCACAGACAGTGAACCGAGACGCTGAGACAGCTCTGTGTGCTCCTTCCGCTCCTGCTGGATGGAGTCCAAGACTTTGGCCAAGTGGTCCGGGAGGCATTTACTTTCATGTTCCAAGGATTTGTCATTCTCCACCTGAGGGGGCAAAAAGTGAACAAATTCATTTTGAGAGGCAATTAGAAGTAAATGAACAACAAAAAAAGTATTGCCTATTAAAACAAGCTGCAGATTTTGGAAGAGCTTAAATATATACACTAAATATAAAATATTCAGCTAAAAACTGCCTTCTTTAAAGGCGCAGTCCCCAAAATTTTATTTTTAATGCATGCATTTACCAGATGCAGACTGTATTGTTAAGTTATTTGAGACTTCCGTTGTTTAACTCCGCCCCCAGCTGCCGCTACCATGAGCAGGATGCATTCGTCTGTATGCTTCTTGTACATGCGCAGTGGTGATCCCATTAAAGCCATGGGGGGGTTTGAGCTCCCAATTAAATCACTGGCACCCCCAACCTAGTGATTTTAGTAGGAGCTCTGCTCCCCGGAGTGTACTCGCGACTGCATCCCGCTTCACAGAGGCATGAAAGATGGACCCCCATATTAAACAAAACCAGGGCTGGAGGCGGCTTTTGAACGGCGCCAAAGTAATTTTTCGGTGCACATCAGTCTCATCTCTGGTATCTCTGCAATAACGATGACTTTCCTCCCCGGCAAAGGTCTCTACTAACCTGCGGCAGTCGGGAGCGGCAGCTGTAACTGCATAGCTGAAATTATAACTCAGCTAAATTACTGCAGAGGGTTAAATCAACGCAGATACGATCCCGATCTAGAGTGTAAAACGTATCTGGTGTTACTGAATGCGGACTCCATCCGGAACCACAGGGGCAGCGGCACAGCGTTTGGCAGAACGTTAACCCATTATTACAACGTTTGTGTTTTCTTTTCATTCAGTGGAATTATTCTGGAGGTATTTTGGTGTAAAAGGGACTGTTTTACCTCCTGGGAAGCGGAGATCTACTATATATATATATATATATGTGTGTATATATATATATATATATATATATATATATATATATATATATATATATATATATATATATGTGGCAGCAGCCATCTTAACCATTACTCAATGATTTTGCATTAAAACCCATTCCTGTTAAGGGCTCCACCCCCCTCGGGGATGGGTACTAATTTGGTATGCAGGTTTTGCCATCATTTAGAACATGTGCATATTCAGAAGGGGTGGAGTCAAAGCATTATGTGGGTGGAACATAAACAGCCCCCCATAAGGCATTGAAATGCAGTGATGGTGACATCATGTTGGCGGACACACCTTGTGATGTCATTTGGATGAAGTTACTAGGAATAATGGCAACGCTGTATATGTGACGGCCCCAATTTCAGCAAACCCTGTTCCCCGCACCTTGCCTTAATGAACCCCGACGCAAGCCGACACTTACCATTTCAGTACAACCGACCACATGGTACCGGCACGGCACCTTACACCTGCCGCAGGACCTTACATGATCTTGGAACTGAGGCAGAGGCACAGAGGGTTAATAATGCAGGTTATAACGCAATAAAACACATATAAATATTCACAGGTCTCCGTGGTAACCGCAGAACGAACCCAGTTTCATTTATGTTACTTCTCTGACACACAAAAGGTTAAATTATTTATGGGGAAAATGTCTTATCACTGCCTCAGGGTTAACCTGTTCATTGCTTTGGGCCAAGTTCCCACAATCTGCAAGGTATTGTCTACGGCCCTGGGAGAGCGTTAACCGTTTGAGCCCCACCTTCTGTTCCCCCTGCGGCACCATAACGGTTAAAATCCCCTCCTCCTGTAATATTTGGGAGATGAGATTTTAATGTATAGATTTTATCCGGATGCCTCCTTCCCAAACTTACCTTTTCTCTGGGGATTTTTTTCTTGCCGCAACCTTCACAAGTCATGGGGAATTTGGGGCAGATCTCATCGTGGGCCTGAATCAGGAGTAAGAGAAGCGCGTTTCAGATACGGGGCAAATAAAGGGGCCTGGAGCGCCGCCATCGGGTCAGAAATCAGCAGAATAAGGACGTTTTTAATCGAGTGCGATCCCCAAGGGACCATCACCCTGGGAGTAACGATAGAAAGCAGGACTCTATATCAGACCCCATCGCGCTTGGCACAGAAACATAGATTGTATCAGACCAAGACCCAAGTCCCTGAGAGCCCAAAAGCTTGCACTCTAGCCGTGATGGGGGGTATGTATACATTATATATGTGTGAAAGGGGTGTCTTACCTTGATGTCTGGGAAGTAGAAGGACAGCTTGCAGTATCTGCAGTTGAGTTTTCTCTCCGGACACTCACGCTCGTTATGCCAGTCTCTCGCATTCACCGGGATCAACGACTGGCAGGCCGGGCACGGAACCTTCATAAACGGGCACTTTCCTTCGTGGGCCGCCTGGAAGAAGAGACGGCACAAGCTCAGAGGAAGCGGCCGAGAACGACACGCGTTGATACTGCTCACGGTGTGTTACCAGCAACAGAATAATACCCCGCTGCCCTATTACCCCGAACGGGGGTAAAACCGCTTTCAAGATGACCCCCAGGGCCGGTCCGAGCCGCGGCTTTAAGGAATTGCTGGTATTTGGTCTCACCCAATGCTGTCCCTTTAATTCAGCAACAAACGCTTAGTACGTTCAGGGCCGAGCATTTCCCCAGCCGGGGTGACCGTGCATCATGTGACACGTTAACCAGCGGAATGCCAGCAAGGGCCCAGCACCGCTTATGGGGTTAAATGTTACAGAACCTGCCCTGTTTGTCCCTTGGCTGTCACCAGTTTTGGGGAGATGTGACCCGGAGGGGAGTTTATTTAGGATACGGCGTTAACCATTTCACAGCCTTAATAGAAGAGTTTACAATCTATTGCTTTCTCATTGGTCTTATACAATACACTATAACTATATATATATATATTATTTTCTGTAAGGGAAGCCCCGGCTCGTGTAACGATCGATGGCTGAGCTTTATAGGAGTCGCAGTCTCTGGGAATAATATTTAAGGAGTTACACAATTATCTTATTAAAACAGAAACAAGTTAATTCTCGTCTGGGTTTCCTTTCTCGTGTTTCGGTTCCAGAGTTTGTAAATATTTTCATAAACGAGGCGGTGAATGTTTTTTGTGTAAATATCGGAAAATCCCGACACAGCCCGCAACGGGAAGGTTATTTGGGATCAAAGCACAAGGACATATTTATGCAAAAACAAAGAAAATTACTTCATATCAGAGCGGACAGGGGGGGTGAGAGCTGCGTCACACGCGAGAAGGGGGCGCCGTGACCCTAAGACACGACCCGCGCCGTTGCAACCGCATTTACAGGAGGGACGCTTATTCCAAAAGAGAGGACGTAATCTAAAACCAGAGAGTCGGGGGATTAGATGGAATTTGTAAGGAAGATAAGTGGAACAGTCTCCCAGCAGAGGTGGTAGAGGGTAATACAGTGAGGATATTAAATATGCATGGGATAGACATACGGCTCCTGAATCTAAGACGAGACCAACAATGTTTGAGTCTTTACAGCAGACTAGACGGGGGCCGGATGGGGACCGATCTGCTGGTAAATTTAAATTAAAAAAAACAAAAAAAAAAAAAACACTTCCTTAAAGGAGAAGCAGCTCTAGCACCGCCCCCCACACACCCCCACACACCCCCACACCCCCCCGGCACTATTTTGAAAAGCAATTAGCCTTCAAGCCAATGACATAGTACAGATTACTGTCAAAGTTCCGGTGCTTTCCAGACGGGACTTTCCAGATTCTATGATTATACTCGCTAGAAAGTGAAAGCAGAATGAGAGCAGCATTGTCTGCTCGGGGAAACGTATCCTGCGGGGTCCGGAGACGCTTGTGGGGGCAATCGCCCGCCAGCATCTCACCCCGACATCTCAGGCTTACTAACGAAGCAGGAACCGGAGACATTTAAACCCCGACACGCCTGCATTCCGCACCGAGAGTCACTCTGACTCATTCCTTCTATACACGCCGCGCGTAGTGCATGAATTCTACACACTGCCTGGCAGCATCCGTCAGACTTGTCTGCAGAGCTTACGATTCATACTTGCCAGCACACCTGATTTAAATTCCGTTTTGGCCAAAAGCAGCTCCCACGACTACTGCGGACAGGTAGCGGTTCACACGCCCCGAACGAACGCGTCCGAAGCGGCTTCACATTTCCTTTAACGTGTCCAACAAAAACAAGCAGCTTCACAAACCCTCAACAAATGCCAAATAACTCAGCTGCCCCTCACGAAGCGGGCAGACAGCAGGAAGCGCCCACAGAAGAGAGAATGAAAGGAAGGAAGTGGTCACCTGCGCCCCTATCAAAGACGGCCAACAGCAAGCCCGTCTCCAGTAACGACACCCGGTCCGACACCTAAAGGAAATTCAACATTTCAATCTATCACAACTTTACCAAATGCAAACAATTCTATCCATAACAATAAGGGATCCCATCGTCTCTTCGCATGCAGAGGAAACATTTTTATTGAACAGGAAAGACGGGAGATTTCTCCGTCCTGCCGGCAGACCTTCCACACAAGAAACGTTTCTGACTATCGCCTGCCCCGTCCCCCGTGACTGAGGTTCTACAAGTATAGGCGATGGAATAAAGTTTACACCGAGGACGACCCCCTGCGCAGCAGACCAATCGACCCCTCTGATGAATCAGTCTTTACTCAACATAAGGACACAAAAGTCTCTATCAGGGTAGAGCGTATCCTCAATCAATAAACTCGCCACTTCTGGTCTCATCTCCATTCCATCGTCCGTACGTCCGCGCAGTCTACTTACAGAACCTCGTCAGAGGTGAATGAATGAATGCGCCAGTTTATCGGAACAGGGGTGTAAACGGATTCCGACGGGCAGGGACATACATGTTTAATCAAATAAAAGGCCAAATAAATCTGATTTACTTTTATTATGTTTCAGACTAGGGCTTGGCGGGGTTTGAAGCGCTATCGAGTTACCATGAAAACAAAGCGTTCCGATCTTCTCTTTCTCGCCATTCATTCATTTAAACAAAGTTAGTGCTGAGAAAACCGGGGAGAAGGTTTTGCTTACAACCCCGACCCCCGTTGAGGGGGATACTGTTGGGCCTTAGCCAGGTGCAGCGGCTGTATGCGAAGGGGCAGCAAACACGGACCAGATGGGTTTAAATATCCAGAGATTCCTATCGACTAATAAAACAAAACCTTTAAAGAGTAAAAGAATCTGAGCTGTGGGACTAAATCAAATATATCCGACATTACAGCTATATGTACGCCTCTAGATTGTAAGCTCCTGTGCACAGGGCCCTCCTCACCTGTTTATATAAGTCATATTGTTAGGTTATATACGACTTGTTACGTCACGTCTACCCATTGTACAGCGCTACGGAATATGATGGCGCTATATAGAACAATAATATATATGATCCATGATGCGTTAATCTTTTATAGATCACTTTTATGGGTTTTGTTACTGAATCACTCACTGGAATTTAATGTTCAAGCCAATATATCACCATCCTTTTAAAGAAATAAATCCCACGCATGTTTGGCGGCGTGATCAGCGAGATAGGAAACGTTTAGTTAATCCACATTCCTGAAATAACCGAGCTGGCAAGCCCCTGCTGGACGTATCTTTAGACCGTGCGCAGGTTCGGAAAAACACCCGGAGTTTCCAAAAATCTTATCATAAATAAAAAATGTACTAATAATCCATTTATCCAATGATAATTCTGCCTTTCGCATATCTTCATTTATTACAACTACATATAGTTTATCCTTTTTGTCAATTCTACCCTCAAAGTACCAGAAACAATACATTTCTAGCAAAATCATCGAAGCGAAAATCTGCGGCAGAATCAGCGCCGTCTGATCGCGTCTCTCCTCCTCCCAACCCTTACAAAGGCTGCCTGAACCAATCAGCAGCAGCCAGCAACTTCACAGCAGGGGAGACTGAACAATGGGGAATATAACTCATGGGACATTATATATATATATATATACACATACACACACACACACACACATTATATATATAGCAACTGATCTACATGATTCATAATGGTCGGAATGACGGCGACCCATCCCTCTAACAGGAATCCGTGAAGCACATTTGGAGCGTTCCAACCGGTTTGCAGGAGCCTCATTCCAAGCAATGAATAAATGACATTAGAGCTGAAACAACGAATCGATAAAATCGATAATAATCGATAACGGAAATCATCGATAACGATTTCCGTTATCGATTAATCGAGTGATCAATTCGTTGTTGGAGCACTCGGCTCCTTTTACTTACCTCCGCGAGCGTTCCCCGCTTCTGCTACACGCTCTGCAGTCTCCGCCTTCTTTTAGCTACGTGACGGATGTGACGCGTTCCGGAGGTAAGTATTCTTCATGTCTATGTGCACGGATCGCACAGAGCGAATCGCTCTGTGCGAGTGGCTCCACTCGCACAGAGCGGTTCGCTCTGTGCGAGTGGCTCCATTCGCACAGAGCGGTTCGCTCTGTGCGAGTGGCTCCATTCGCACAGAGCGGTTCGCTCTGTGCGAGTGGCTCCATTCGCACAGAGCGGTTCGCTCTGTGCGAGTGGCTCCATTCGCACAGAGCGGTTCGCTCTGTGCGAGTGGCTCCATTCGCACAGAGCGGTTCGCTCTGTGCGAGTGGCTCCATTCGCACAGAGCGGTTCGCTCTGTGCGAGTGGCTCCATTCGCACAGAGCGGTTCGCTCTGTGCGAGTGGCTCCATTCGCACAGAGCGGTTCGTGAGTGTGGGTGCAGGGCAGAGTGGGGGTGGGGGTGCAGGGCAGAGTGGGGGTGGGGGTGCAGGGCAGAGTGGGGGTGGGGGGTGCAGGGCAGGAGACTGGGTGCAGGGCAGAGTGGGGGTGGGGATGCAGGGTGTGAGTGTGGGTGCAGAGCAGAGTGGGAGACTGGGTGCAGGGCAGAGTGGGGGTGGGGATGCAGGGCAGGGTGTGAGTGTGGGTGCAGGGCAGAGTGGGTGCAGGGCAGAGTGTGAGTGTGGGGGCAGGGCAGAATGTGGGGGCAGGGCTGGGTGCAGGGCAGAGTTAGAGACTGGGTGCAGGGGCACAGTGCAAAGTGCTGGGTGCAAAGTGCCAGTGCTGGGTGCAAAGTGCCAGGGCTGGGTGCAAAGTGCTGGGTGCAAAGTGCCAGGGCTGGGTGCAAAGTGCAAAGTGCTGGTGCAAAGTGCTGAATGCAGGGTGCAAAGTGCTGGATGCAAAGTGCCAGGGCTGGGGCAAAGTGCTGGGTGCAAAGTGCTGGGTGCAAAGTGCTGGGTGCAAAGTGCTGGGTGCAAAGTGCCAGGGCTGGGTGCAAAGTGCTGGGTGCAAAGTGCTGGGTGCAAAGTGCAAAGTGCTGGGGCAAAGTTTCTTGAACAGTAATAGTCCACCTCTTTTCAGAATGTTTGGGGTTATTTTGTTTCATAAATATTGTGTTTGGGTTCTTGTACTTTGAAAATATTGTTTTTTATTACATCATAACAAAATAAGAATGTTAATGTAAATTTTAAGTTGTTTTTTAACATCCAGTTCATTAAATTCTTTTAAATAAACGAAAAATTTGCATATTGTTTTTTTTTATCCGATTAATCGATTAATCGAAAAAATAATCGGCCGATTAATCGATTATTAAAATAATCGTTAGTTGCAGCCCTAAATGACATTTAATATGATACAACCAGTAATTAGCAAACTCCTGAACACACGCAGGAAGGTTCAAACCGAGCAAAAGATTCCCTTTAACAGGGTTGGTACCCTGAATTTATTATGTTTTATGAATAATTGCCACTGGCTGGGGTGGTGTCTCGGTGCCACCGGCGGGTAACTAACAGGGCTGCGCCCAGCTGACACAGAGTACTACATGATTTTTAGGTCGCCAGGATCGTCTCTTTAAAGATATATTCTGTTCTCAGAAAAGGTCTGATAATCATTGGCCACTTCACTATGACAGTAATATTCTACGAGAACCCCCCTCTCACCTCTACTATTGTAAAACATGGGGGGCAGCAGTGAGCACGCGCGAGGCTGCCGCATGCTTTGCATCCTTTCATATCGCTCCTATACGGACCAGGCGATCATGAACGCTTTTTAAAAATGTTCTGGTTGCAATTTGGCGTGCCACGATTTTAACCTTTCTCCGCTACAATCCTCTTCTGATGAGGGGTCTTGGCGGAGGTGGGATGAGAGGTACGGCAGGATAACCACGCGACGGGTCCGCGCCTCTCCCCTGGTCTTACCTCAACAGAGAGGCCAGACCAGAAAGCACGGAGGCCGTAGAGCAGATTCTCAGCGGTCCACGGACTGTGAAGTCCTCGTGGTTACGGAGGGAGACGCGATGTATCCGTGCCACATAAAAGGCAAGCGGCCAGGAGAATTAGAAGGAGAGCTCTTCACGATCGCTGAACCCACCTCGTATTCCTTAATAGTTCCTTTCCACGTACAGTTCTCATTTCTGCATGCGGCAGGAAGGCTCTCCACCTCTCTGCGGGCCGCGTTATCCGGAAATGCCTGCGAAACGAGAAGCAGATCGATCGCGTTATTCACCGGCCGCCACGGGCAGCAGGAACCCGGCGATGAGCTCGAAAACGCATCAAAAGGGGCCTCCCGCAGGCTTTTAACGAAGGAAAGAAGCAGAGCCTCGTCTCCATGACTATAAATATTTGAAAGCCTTTCAGATTGTTTTATTTTTGCCGCGTCCGCGAGGTTATTTTGGTTGGTTAAACTCGGTCACTTTTCCGATCTGGAAAGTCCCTTTATTTCCTCGCGTTTTATGTAGGATGTCCGCGATAAAGGGGTCCGCGAAGCCTCTGATAAACCCCAACTGCTTTATCTGATTATTATCAGGGCAACAGAATAACAAACTACAAAAAAACCCCGATTTTTTTCCCCATTTTATTTTCCGCCTCCTTCTGACACGAGACAACGGCTCATACAGTTTTGGGAGTTTTCTTTCATTACGTTCAGCCCCATGTATAACACATGTGTGTGTCTGTGTGTGTATGTGTGTTCAGCCCCATGTATAACACACGTGTCTGTCTGTGTGTGTTCAGCCCCATGTATAACACACGTGTGTGTATGTGTGTGTTCAGCCCCATGTATAACACACGTGTCTGTCTGTGTGTGTTCAGCCCCATGTATAACACACGTGTGTGTCTGTGTGTGTGTTCAGCCCCATCTATAACACACGTGTGTGTGTGTATGTTAGTATATAGTGTTAGCATGAGAGAATAAGTGCGGGATGGGATTTTGAGGAATCTCTCCGTACATTTACATGTAAAAAGTAACACTCATATCATACGTAATAAAGTGCACATGATTTCTGGTTGTCCAGACATTCCTTTTTTTTAAACAAATATCAACACCCATCACACCTATCAAAGTGCCTCACTCCCATAACAAAACACCTCACCATCTATTACAAAATACTCCCTCAATCACACCCATCACAGAAAACACCTCACTCCATCATACATCATAACTCACAATCACCGGCCATCACAGAAAACACCTCACTCCATCATACATCATAACTCACAATCACCGGCCATCACAGAAAACACCTCACTCCATCATACATCATAACTCACAATCACCGGCCATCACAGAAAACACCTCACTCCATCATACATCATAACTCACAATCACCGGCCTTCACAGAAAACACCTCACTCCATCATACATCATAACTCACAATCACCGGCCATCACAGAAAACACCTCACTCCATCATACATCATAACTCACAATCACCGGCCATCACAGAAAACACCTCACTCCATCATACATCATAACTCACAATCACCGGCCATCACAGAAAACACCTCACTCCATCATACATCATAACTCACAATCACCGGCCATCACAGAAAACACCTCACTCCATCACACATCATAACTCACAATCACCGGCCATCACAGAAAACACCTCACTCCATCACACATCATAACTCACAATCACCGGCCATCACAGAAAACACCTCACTCCATCATACATCATAACTCACAATCACCGGCCATCACAGAAAACACCTCACTCCATCATACATCATAACTCACAATCACCGGCCATCACAGAAAACACCTCACTCCATCATACATCATAACTCACAATCACCGGCCATCACAGAAAACACCTCACTCCATCATACATCATAACTCACAATCACCGGCCATCACAGAAAACACCTCACTCCATCATACATCATAACTCACAATCACCGGCCATCACAGAAAACACCTCACTCCATCATACATCATAACTCACAATCACCGGCCATCACAGAAAACACCTCACTCCATCACACATCATAACTCACAATCACCGGCCATCACAGAAAACACCTCACTCCATCATAACTCACTCACAATCACCGGCCATCACAGAAAACACCTCACTCCATCATACATCATAACTCACAATCACCGGCCATCACAGAAAACACCTCACTCCATCATACATCATAACTCACAATCACCGGCCATCACAGAAAACACCTCACTCCATCACACATCATAACTCACTCACAATCACCGGCCATCACGGTGTATCGAGGTCTGTATAGTATGAATTGCCAGTTGGGGGTGGCTGAGGCGATCAGACGGCTGTGATGTAATACATAGAGAAGGGGGCTTTGGAGGAATGACAGAACTGTTTCTTGGCAAGTGCAGTATTTCAACCTTTGAACACAGTTTTTTCTGACAGGTTTCTTTAACTTCTCTCTACATGATTTAAGGAGGACCCTAGGTGGAACAGCGCCTTTAACGCAGGACTGCAACGTACCGAACCGCTCTCCAAGAGTGAAACTCCTTCCTCGTATATCCCCTCCTGAATGCAGGCGGCGCACTTCTGAGGACCAGGACTGAGGGTGACAGAGATTTCATGCAGAACATTAATATAATGACATCACAGATTGTAACAGATTTAACTATGCATTACACAGGGCCAGCTCAGCCCTTCCTGCAGGAGAAGCTCCATGAGGTTGGCCATGTGCAGTTAAGTGAACAACATTAAACATTTGGATTATTTGGATTTTCTGAATAAATCCATAGTTATAGTTATCGATTCCCCTTTCTCTATAGCTGGGGAAGATTTCATGTTACCCTGTCCATGTCCAGCCTTTTAATGTTTGTTTTATTCTAAGATGTCCCCCCAGCTTGAAGTGAGTGGCGGGGTGGCTCATATTATTATTTGGAGCCCACCAACTATCCCCAGCCTTCATCTGGAGGAATACCTGGAAATGCCAATGATGGGTTACATTACAAGCGCAAGAAGAAGGGTACAGAAAAAAGTCACTGCTCACCCCAGTGTTGGCCAACTGAAGATGGGATAGAATCACCATAATTAGAGACGAGAGCACCTACAACTCTCTCCTCCCTGGGACGGGTTCCTTAATCCCACCATCCGTTTCTTTTAGTTTTGCCCACCTAATGATCTTCCGCAGACAGTACGAACAGTAGCGATGCCCACACTGGGCCTGGAAAGGTCTCCTCAGGATATCCTTGCAGTCGGAGCATTGATATTTCACTTCCAATTTGGTGTCGAGGATCTCTGTGTTGAAGCCAGGCTTGTTAACGTCCAACGATCCCGGCGGAGTAATTGTTAATCTGGCAGCGGCCATGTAAAAAAAACCACTTCAAAGACAAAAAAAACAAACAAAAAAAAAAAACGGAATTACAATCTATCGGCTTTTGATGTGGTTCTGGGATATTTACACAATGACTTTACTTATACATCAGTGGGAGCGCCGGGTATTTTATTACTCCTTCATGCTATGCCATAAACCTTCAGTGCTGCTAGCAGCGCCATCATACTCCACAGCGCTGTACAACAGAAAATAACTAGTAATATGTTACACAATAACTTGACTTATAGAAACAACATATCAAATAGAGGGATCAGGGATCCATAATGCATTGCACACCTCAAGACCTCCTTCCAAAGCTCCAAGAGGTTTTATCTGCCAATTCAGAACCTCCAGAGCTAACAATCTAAACACCTCGTGCATTCCGCAGCTCCAGCAGAGGATGAAGTGGTGTTTAGGTTGTGTCATTTTCCTCTTATATAAATGGTGTTTGGGGGGTACGTCGCCCCTATTATTTAGTTCTCGGCTCTTCTGCTCCCAGAGGGTTCAGGAGAGCCTCTGTTACCAGTCTGCTCCGCTGTCTTTTGTTTATGGGAGGTGATCTAGAACCTGCTGGACCTTCAATGTCAAAAGTCGTGCTTACAGATACCAGGAACCGGGAGAAACCAGAAGAGGTCTCGAGGCCGGTTCTCCCCTGAGTTAATGTTAACGGAGACGGCGAGTACGTTCCTGTCCTGACTGCTTTTGTGGACTTCACGGACCATTTAACTACCTCAGAATGTTCTAACTCCGCATTCATCACATGTTCTGTGCCACGTGATGGCGGAGGTTACTAACAACACACAGAAAGTTACTCTACAGGACTGGGCGTCAGGAAGACGCCGCGGAGGACAGCTGTAATTACAGGTTTACCGGTTTACGACAGGTTTTGTTGCTGCTTGGAGATTTCCCCAAATCATCCCAGACAGGAGGAGCTCGAGATCAGGTCGCGCCCCCCCCATTAATATTGTTATTGAAATTTTCTGTCAAATTTTGGTGTGTTATTTGTGATAAAAAACCTGAAATTTCAGTTTCAGTACATTATGGTTAAAATAATAATATAGAATGTGGAATGTTGTTACAGTGCGTCCCTCTCTTCTGTCTGTTCTGACTTGCCATTACCTCGCAGAGCGTTGGGTAGGTGTGCTACCGGAGTGTGATTACAGGCTCCCTATGCCATGCTATTCCCCCACACACACACTCATTCACAAACATTCATATACTCATTCATTCCCTTAATCATGCATGCTTGCTCATTCACCCTCCACCACCCCCTTATCTGAACTGCAGATCTCTCACTCCCAGACTTCTGCAGGGGCCCGGCTTCTTCCCTCTGCAGTCTCTTGTCCCGCCCCCAGGGGAAGAAGGAACACAGCAGAGTCATGTGACCTGACTCTGCTGGGTTCCTGATTCTCCTGGCCGGTACAAGAGACGCTTGCACAGGTAAGCAGTCTGACCCCTGCGGATGATTATTTTCGAACTTTTTTTTTTGGGGGGTGCATTTTGCCGATAATGCCCTTTCAGCCACCGATATATCGGTGCATCCCTAATTTAACACCTCTCGTGCAGTAACGTGAATGAGCACCACATGGGGTTAAACGAACATTTGTAAATAGTAATTTTCTGTGGTGAGTAATCTAGGCCACAAGAGAAGTGAATCATGGAGGGTATGGAGTGTAAGTCACCAGCTATATCACCAGATGATTCGTGAGGTAAGATGTCACATGGCCGCATTCCTACTGGCCCTTCCTGTAGGGGTCACCAAGTATGTGCCCTCATAGTCATACACGGCGGGCATTAAAGGCATGCAGCTGACAACATACCATACAGAGGTACATGAGCGGTACCCAGTACACCCAGTACACGCAGACGGGGCGAGGGTTTCTAGATGAAGACTAAAGATAAAGTCTATCTAGGAAAGAATCTGCGCGGAGAGACATTTATACACAGGAGGGAAGGATATCTGTTAGAGAAGAAATGCCAGCCCAAGAGAGAGACGACCCAAATACCCAGAGAGACGACCCAAATGCCCCCAGAGAGACGACCCAAATGCCCAGAGAGAGACGACCCAAATGCCCAGAGAGAGACGACCCAAATGCCCAGAGAGAGACGACCCAAATGCCCAGAGAGAGACGACCCAAATGCCCAGAGAGAGACGACCCAAATGCCCAGAGAGAGACGACCCAAATGCCCAGAGAGAGACGACCCAAATACCCAGAGAGACGACCCAAATGCCCAGAGAGAGACGACCCAAATACCCAGAGAGAGACGACCCAAATGCCCAGAGAGACGACTCAAATACCCAGAGAGACGACCCAAATACCCAGAGAGACGACTCAAATGCCCAGAGAGAGACGACCCAAATGCCCAGAGAGACGACCCAAATACCCAGAGAGACGACTCAAATGCCCAGAGACGACCCAAATGCCCAGAGAGAGACGACCCAAATGCCCAGAGAGAGACGACCCAAATGCCCAGAGAGAGACGACCCAAATGCCCAGAGAGAGACGACCCAAATACCCAGAGAGAGACGACCCAAATACCCAGAGAGAGACGACCCAAATGCCCAGAGAGAGACGACCCAAATGCCCAGAGAGAGACGACCCAAATACCCAGAGAGAGACGACCCAAATGCCCAGAGAGAGACGACCCAAATGCCCAGAGAGAGACGACCCAAATGCCCAGAGAGAGACGACCCAAATGCCCAGAGAGAGACGACCCAAATGCCCAGAGAGACTGTAGAGATCCTCGCCGAGTTGTTTTTTCGCAATACTCTGTTTCCCAACCGCATTCCAAAACAGTTTCGGCTTCTTACTTAAAAAGTAATGACCGAGTAAAACTAATCCCATGCCTGGCATTTCTTTGGAATGCCCTTCGGTTCTGTAAAGCCCCTGCACCCCTAGGTAAGGGGGGAGCTCGCCGCCTATGATGTCATACACCGGCGCCCACTGAGCGTCGGCATTTTCAATTGCATGCAAGCCAACTTCATTGTTGCCGGTTCTCACAAGTGCAAAGTCTATGTCTTTCTATAAAAAAACACATAAAATTGACATATAAACAGGCACAGACTCGTCAGGGGTGGACTGACAGATATGAGTCTTATTTTTTTGCTCACCCGCCTGCATGCGCGGTGTCGCTGCCCGACGGCCGGTACCACCCGTCTATCCAGAGAACTCCATCATAGTCACAATCCCCCAAAAACTATAAGCGCAGGTCCCCAGGGAAGAGACAGCAGATGCTGGAGAGCTACACGTCTGCTGCCAATGCGAGTACAACGGATATGGCGGAACAGGAAGCAGAAGCAGGAAGCTGCAGTTTGACCGCTTACAGAAATTTAAAAAAAATTGAATAACCATCTCCTGCATCATTTCCTTCTTTTCTGGCGTATGATGTAAGCTGGGAAAAGATACTTTCCCAAACAAGGAAAGAGACAGAAGTGGAGCAGTTGTCATAGCAACCGTTAGAACATTCCTGCCGATTGCTCCACTTTTTCACCCGCGCTGTTCTTTGTGTATAACCCCAGCGAGCGCAGATCAGGATACAGATTCACTCGAGGACGGAGGAGCCCCGCGCTATTCTAACCCACAAAGAGCTTATTGTTAAAGGATGAAGCGAGACGCTCGTTCTTTGATCATCCTACGCGCTTTATCCCCCCACACGAATCACACAGTTATCACACAGTACTCTTATGGTACTTGGCCAGCAGGTTCCCAAACTCTACTGGGCTGCCTCCTCCGTGTCGCTTCCCCATAGACCTCCAGCTATCACAGAGCAGCAAGACAAAGCCTTTGTTAGTTGCTTTAGCAGGAAGCAAAAATGGAGTATATTTTATTTCATAAAAACCAACAGCACGGAACAGAAACCACCCTTTCCTGTCCTGGGTTTTTTTCACAGCACATCTATTTGGGGCAACGAGTTCTTCATTCAAACCCTGATGACAAATCTGTAGACTGAGCCACCCGCAACTAACCGGAATAGCCCTGATACCAGCCCAGCCATACTGGCACCAGCGAAGCTGTCAGAGTATAAATGCGTCTGTTCCTGCGGCTCGCAGGTAGTCACATGATCAGAGATAAGCCACATGACCGGCACGGAATGTTTGACGCGTTTCGCGGCCCCCGTCACTTGTTTAAATAACACTGAAGTATCTTAAATACAATCAAGGGGAGTGGGACAAAAGTACTCAGCAGCATCCCAACGACTGCTTTTATTTTAGATGCACAGGTGGTTGCCGTGCAGAACGCACATGACATTTACAACTAAAAGTACTTGTCACACTCGTTTTTCTAGGGTTAAATATTTAAACTTTATTACAGTCAGCAAGAACTGCTGAAACATCCTCAGAAAAGTTAATGTTCTGGGGAGTTTTTGGAATTCATTTGCCGCGGAACGCACACGCTCCTCCCTACATCTTATTGTCAAATTGTATGTTGCAAATTTAAACGTCATTAATCTATTTAAAGCCCCCTATTGTAACAGCGCTACGGAATCTGTTGGCGCTTCATACATACATGTAAGGTATTATACTCTTCTGACGAGCGGCCCGAGAGTATTACAGGCAACCAGTTTGTGTGCATAAAACATATACGAGCGTTTGAGTCAAATAACCCGCGCTTTGGTTAAACAGACATAACGAGCGCCTGCATTAAAGCTGCAGCCTGGAAGCCTCCTCTTCCTGCTTTGTAACAGAAAACGCTACAGCAGCAACTTTGTTAAAACCCGACTAAGAGACTTCCGTGTCCTGAAAGCTTGTGCTATATCATATCAGACGTACAGCTCTTCTGCTTTATTTAAAAAAAAAAAAATCATTTGATGCGGGAAAACAGGAACCGTTCTGAACGACCGTTGAGATATTTTATTACAAATATTTGAAAAGTATTTCATTATTTCAATATTAATACTTTCCTGGAGCCAATACGTTTTTTTGTGTATGTGTAAATACTTGTTTTTTGTTTTGTTTTTGTTTGAATATGTGTAAATACTTTTTTTTTATTTTTTTTTAATACTTTTGTGTGTTTTGGCAGGTTTTTTTTTTACAACTTTATTGATCCCAACACAGCCGGCCAAACACAGAGCGGCGAGCGAACTTGCGGATCGACTAAATGGCGCAACAAACAGCACGTCATTTGGAGTCACTTTTTTGGCTGCAACACATGGGACACGAGGACGTATTTTTGTGTCTCTATAAAATAAATTGTTTTGAATAATAAATAAGTTTTTTGAAAGTGTCCGCATAAAAGGAAAGTACATCGATAGATCCAGTCCTCGCTACTCGTTCACCACACACAATACGCGATGTACCTGCACCCTTATTGAGTGACCGTAACACGTGTGATCTTCGGCCCCCATTCATTCTGCCTGATCATATATTTACACCTCGTTGGCTTACGGTCAGGGTGCAAATTTCAGCTGCCACGTGAACAGAGAAAGCACATCGTTCCCCGGCCTATACATTTCAATATACATTTTCATCACCATAATCACACATTTTTACTCTTTTGTAATACAATTCTATTTTTGCCGTTTCTCAACTCACGCGATGCACACCCAGCTAACAACGCCTTCAAGTCCAAAGGTTAGAGGCGTGTCAGGGGAGGAGAGAGGGGTATCGGGGGAAAAGAGGGGTATCAGGGGGAAAAGAGAGTCCCATCTCATTAATCTGTCCACTCCCTACAAAGGCCAACTCCAGTTGCAAAACCAGTCGGCACGGCAGGCTTTTCTGATGACCAGGTAATACCGGGCACCAAAACTCATTCATTCTATTCCAACCCCTTAACCCAGGGCTTTGGCAGCAGTTCCCGCACCTTTTAAATTTCCGTTTAAATTCTCTTAACGATCAGTTTACATGAAGACATCACTGATAGTTTATCAATCAGAAAGAAAGAAAGGAGCTGCCGTCACTTGAAAAGCTGTTTTTGTAAAAGGGGTTAACCTGCAGACAGGGCAGCTTCTTCCTTACAGACAGAGGTATGAAACGTACACGTGGAAAAGACACGTCTCTAACATTCCAGCTACTGCGGCTATCTGCCTTCTGATAATATTACACGTCATTCCTCATCTTATTCTCCAATCATTCACGCCGGAGCACAGATCTTGCAATCACATCACCTCGAGCCGGGGGGGTTGCTGTAAAACAGCACAGAAACTGCAATGAAAACTTTTCATCTGACAAAAAAACTGAAAAATCATCTCCTATAGCAAAAAAAGAAGTGTGAGCAGCGACCACCCAGACAGACAAGCGAACCCCCCCAGTTACGGAACTGTATCTGCAAAGCCATCCGATGAATAAAGCCAAACTTTTTTAAAATCGTTTTTAATTCTCAAACAATAAAAAAATGCCCCCCCAACATGCGCCGTGCCCAGAAAACCTGCTGACTGCTTCTTACCGAGTCGCAGAAACCGAGACAGTAAATGTAACTCTTTCAATTCCTGCTTAAAACGTAGAGACGATTAACGCAAACCCCTCCAAATCGCTTATTTGCACCCCCGCCTAGAGAAATGAAGGGGTTAAGGACATAACTCCATGAGCACTGGAGGAATAAGGGTCCAGATGTCCTGAAAGGTCAGCATCCTGCGTCAAACGCATCCCCCCAAGAAGAATACGTTGTCTTCCGGAATGCCCAGGTGAGGAGGGTCTACCTGGAGTACACAATGCACAGGGGCCAGTCACCTGCCCCGTCTGCACCAATCACACAGTGACACCAAACCCCACATCGGCATCCCGAGTCCAACCCTGTCTATGGCCACAAACTACAGTCACACATGCTGATGGCAGCCCCGCTCTGTCACATAAATGTATTATTTGCACCTGTATGCCCCTGGGCAGCGATATCACCCCAGTGCATGCTCCGCAGTCACCCACACCCCCTGCTCCACAGTCACCCACACCCCCTGCTCCGCAGTCACCCACACCCCCTGCTCCGCAGTCACCCACACCCCCTGCTCCGCAGTCACCCACACCCCCTGCTCCGCTGTCACCCACACCCCCTGCTCCGCTGTCACCCACACCCCCTGCTCCGCTGTCACCCACACCCCCTGCTCCGCAGTCACCCACACCCCCTGCTCCGCTGTCACCCACACCCCCTGCTCTGCAGTCACCCACACCCCCTGCTCCGCAGTCACCCACACCCCCTGCTCCGCTGTCACCCACACCCCCTGCTCCGCAGTCACCCACACCCCCTGCTCCGCTGTCACCCACACCCCCTGCTCCGCAGTCACCCACACCCCCTGCTCCGCTGTCACCCGCACCCCCTGCTCCGCTGTCACCCACCAAGTTACCTCACAGACCGAGGTAAACACGGCAGGTAAAGCCCCTGGTAAATTGTCCCCTTATTTTACCCGCTAAACTGCCCCAACAATAACCCCACACAGGAAGGTGTCTACAGCAGAGCATTCCCACAACAAGAAGTGCCTCTGGGACTGTTATTACTCCAGAAAACAGCCACCATACTGTATTAACGCCACAATACGACTGCACTACCCCACACAGGGGGCCCGAAGCAGCGTATTACCCCACACAGGGGGCCCGAAGCAGCGTATTACCCCACACAGGGGGCCCGAAGCAGCGTATTACCCCACACAGGGGGCCCGAAGCAGCGTATTACCCCACACAGGGGGGCCCAAGCAGCGTATTACCCCACACAGGGGGGCCCAAGCAGCGTATTACCCCACACAGGGGGGCCCAAGCAGCGTATTACCCCACACAGGGGGGCCCCAAGCAGCGTATTACCCCACACAGGGGGGCCCGAAGCAGCGTATTACCCCACACAGGGGGGCCCAAGCAGCGTATTACCCCACACAGGGGGGCCCAAGCAGCGTATTACCCCACACAGGGGGGCCCAAGCAGCGTATTACCCCACACAGGGGGGCCCGAAGCAGCGTATTACGCCACACAGGGGCCTCTGCCCCGTATACCCCCCGTTGTGCTTCCAGCAGGAAGCTTGTGCCCCGTCGAAGGCCCTTCCCCCGATCCCCACTTACCGCCCGGTCCGCTCCACGCAGCCGTTGAGCCTTTCTGCTGAGAGAGGAAAGAACCGCCCCCGATACATCCGCTGCCGCTGATTCTGCCTCTGGCGCTGCAACTGCCGCTTTACTCCGCCCCCTTCCTACAGCCCTGGAACTGTCCAGCTCCTACCCCTGTCCAGCTCCTACCCCTGTCCAGCTCCTACCCCTGTCCAGCTCCTACCCCTGTCCAGCTCCTACCCCTGTCCAGCTCCTACCCCTACAGTCCAGGAAAATGCCCAGCTCCTGCCTCTACAGCCATGGCACTGCCCTGCCACTGGAGGTTTACCCAGCTCCTGCAGTCTGGGTATGTGTCCGGCTCCTGCCCCTGACGTCTGTGGATGTGTCCGGCTCCTGCCCCTGACGTCTGTGGATGTGTCCGGCTCCTGCCCCTGCATTTGGCTCCATTCGGTGACAGGGTGGTGAGCAGACGTCACCGGGGGACACGTGAAGATCCAAAAACTTGGGTCAAAACCAGCGCACGTGGGACAACTGCAAACTGTAGAAAAAAGAAACCGAGAGAACGCAGGCCCATGGGACCCACGGCCCTTAATAGCTTCTCTGTATGAAGAACATGGACGTAAAATGCACAGACCCTCAGGGCACAAACATTCCCGGTGAAAGGACTCACGTGGCATGTAGGTCAATCTTATTAGAGTCCATGCAACATCTCATACAAGGTACCCGCGAGTCGCCAGAGATCATTAATCTCATGGAAGCTGAGATTGGTGGCAGCTTGTGGCAGAGCCAGCATCATCTGATTAATTCCCAGTCCTGAAGTTCTCTACCTTCTCCTTTCCTCGTGGGAGATATACGTTAATGGGGAGGAATAACCATGCAGATCCTGAGAACAGGAAGTTAAGATGGCTGCTCTCATTGTATACACGTCTGTTATTTGTACGGAGCAGCCGTGTGACACGGAGCAGCACATGTCTCCATAAAACAGGAACCGGTTTCGTTTCGTTATAAACGGTACCTGAAAGTGATGCAGGAATTCCGGAGTCTCTTCACTTTCCATCTTCGGTTTATCGCGCGTGGGCGCCCGTTGGCTGACGATGGAAGAAAATCCCAGCATTACTCGGGACATTCCTGGTGCTTTCCGGGGCTGGACGTGACATCACAGACTGGTACGAACCAATCGGCGTTCAGTGTAGCCTCGGGGAGGTTAGACGCTGTACGCCCGTCATCGGGTACATTTTTATTTCATCCCTCGGAGATCCTCGGAGTATGGAGACAGCAGCGCAGAGCTCCACTAGTAACTCTTACAGGTCCGCTCCTGCTGTCTTTAGAGGATGGGATTCAGGACTGTCCTACCAGATCCAGGAAAGTTGGCACAACTGAGCCCCTGTGCTGCCAATCATTACATCTGAAAGGAGGTCGGATTCCCAGTTGAAGCCTCGGCGTTGCGTATTGCTGTTCATGACACTGAATGAGCCCGTGTGATAGTGTTTACGGACCGAAATATAAATGTATATGTGTTAAAGCCATCTTAACTTCCTGTTCCCGGGATCTGCAGGATTATTCCTCCCCTTCAAGTTATCTGTCCCCTATTGTTTAGTTGCTGGTTGGTTTGGCTGCCCGTTAGGATGCTGTTAGAGGAGCGAGGAGGAACAGGACAGCAATTTGATCAGATAATGCCGGTTTGGTCACCTTTTGCCACACATCTCAGCTTCAGGGTGTAAAATATCCCTTCGATTTCAAACCAGATATCTCCTAAAGAAATACTTGTTGATACAATGTATGAGCTGATGTACACCTTCCGTACATTAACGTAATAATGACAGAGTCAGTGCTCCACTTAAAGATCCCCTATACATATGTATATATATATATATATAGATATATAGATATATAGATATAGATATATATATATATAGATATATAGTCCTCTGTCTGTGTGATGGAACCTGCGCTACCAGCTCCGCGCCCCTAGATGGCGCTGCTCCGAATCGGAACTGGAAGTCCTGTTTGCGTGTCACGGACCAGGAAGTGCTCTGCGTGCCAAGACTGGCACGACAAGGAGACGCAGGAGGTCCCACACCAAGGATGGTTACCGTGGGTCTGTCTCGGGTGGATGATGCTGTGGCTGCCAAGCACCCGGTGTGTGTCTGCTCCGTAACTGTGTGTGTGCTGGGCAGAAGGCATTCAAACATTCAGGGCTCATAGGCGAGAGGGGCATCAGGGGAGGAAAAAGCGGCACAGAGGAGGCAAGAGAAACATTGTATAGTTTTTCTCCCAGTTACTAACTTTCTGGGTCAGTTTTGATAACTGCTTGGTGTCCCGATTCTCAGGACTGCTGCTCGTTAAGTATGTGCAGGCATAAAAGAGGCTGAAACTTTTCAGTCTGTCATCTGTCCCAGCGCAGGTGACCCAAATCGTTGATAAGGATGAGAGTTCCCGGGTATGTGACTATGTATCGGGTTCTGTGCCGCGTCGTTTCAATGCTGCCTTTGTATTAGAGCGGAAATATTTATTTTACGATGTAAGGTGTGTGTTCTGTGATAAGGGGCAGGTGCGGCCTAATTAGGGCAATTTAGGTAAATCTTATATATTCACCCAGGGCCTGGTGTTCATCTATCTCTTTGGGCAGAGCGGGTGTGCAGAGCAGGTGTGTTTAACTGCCGGGGGAGGGGGTTGTGGTGCTGCAGACTCGGCACTTTTGAAACGCTGGGAGGTCGATGTCCAAATAAAATCAAATGTGCTTTATACACATCTTTTTTTTTTCAAAATCCAAAGTTTATTGGGTTTTTCAAAATTTTATACAGGATGGGGGAAGGAAGGGTACAGAAGGCAAAAAAGGGGGGAAGGGGGAAAGGGGAAAGGGACAAAGGCAAAGGAAGTAAAACAGCAATTGCAATATAACATGCCAGCAAGACACAGTGTATAAAATGAGCAAACCTGATCGAATAAAACACAAAGGATACAGGTGAAACAAACATGACCAGGCGCCCATCCAAGCATCAACGATACAAAGAGGCGAAAAGAAACATACACCCCACACGAAGGAGGCAATCATGGAGTGCGCCTACCCAAGAAGGAGAGCCAGTGGAACCAGGTAGCGGTGTAAGCCTCCCTCTGTTTGAGAGAAGTGGCAGAAAGGTCCTCAATCACCCTGATGTCCTCTACCTTGGACATCCAGGCAAGGAGCGTCGGAGGATGGACCGACTTCCAATTTAGAGGGATAAGGCATCTCGCCGCATCAAGCAAATGACGAACGACCGATTTCTTATAACGCGAGACAGGGAGCGACGTGTGATGCAAAAGCATGGACAGCGCCTGGTAAGGCGGGGGTGAGTCCGTAAGCTCTGTAATAACCCGGTATACCTCCTTCCAAAACACCTGTAACACGGGGCAGGCCCACCAGATGTGAAGCATGGTACCAACATCGCGGCCGCACCGCCAACAGCAGACGGAGGCAGTCGGGAACATGGCGTGTAACCTCTCAGGTGTGCGGTACCATAGGGACAGGATTTTATAATTAGTCTCTTGTACCTTGGTGGCTCTAGAACTCTGATGGGTGAGGGAGAATATCTTGGTCCAGTCAGCGTCGGAGAGTCGTACGTCACACACAGATTCCCACGTCAGGCAAAATGAAGGGGGCGAGTCCGACAACCCAGACAGCAGCAATGAATAGAGCAAGGAGATGGCCCCCGCTGGCGGGCGCTTCTGAGAGCATAAGGCCTCGAATACCGTGAGGTCCCTGTACAGATTCTGCTGATTAGGAAGGGAGGAGACATAATGCGTTATTTGAAGGTAAGTGAAGCGATCCAGCATGGACGGTTTTATACACATCTTTGGTCAGTAATTAAAGGACAAAGGGAACTCCTGACAGGTGCGGGCTTGGCGCGTTTCGCGCTATACGCGTATATAATGGCATAGAATGAGCGTTTGACTTTATTTGGACATCCAGTTCCAGCTGGTGTTTCTGTTGTGTTCTTGATTTATGGTCCCAGTAGGTCGGTGTTAGAATCGATAGAGGCTCGAGCTGCCCTCGTTTTCAGTGAAAAATAGACGTGTCATCATAAACACGCAGTTCTCAGAGAGTATAGGGAAGTCTCAGACTGAATAGGTTGCTTCTGCGGGCCGGCGGGAATCGGGACGTGTACGGTGGACACGTGGCATGGATTAGTCTGCAGATACTGGACCTGTGTAGGGTCTTGGAGACCACCGCAGACAGATCATTAGACGGTGCTGTTGTCACGTCTCTCTTTCTGTTTCAGGGCTTGTCGGAGTACGCTGGGTGTCAGTCGCGTGCTTTTGTGAAGGGGATAGGAACTTTTATAACAGGTAATCCCTATTACAGCAATCGAAAGCCAGACCACAAGAACTCAGGATTTATAATACAATATATCACGCCTATCGAGCCAGGCAATGTGTATTCGGAGCTCTCGATATAGTGAAGAAGTAACTGAGCGCATGCAGTGGTAAATAAGGAAAGATGGATTAAAAGTCATTGCTTGGGGCAAAAAAAAAAATCACAAAAAATTTGCCCCAGAGTAGAAAAAAGGCTCTTTGCCAGTGCTTGTCGGGCAGGTGGTCCTGATGCTGGCCATAAGAGCCTTTTACCTGTTCACAGGTGTTCAACTGACCACTTATGCGAGACAACTATAGCCAGCCTTGGTGCTGCATGAGTATGTTTGTATTTGCAGGTTCAGGGGCTGCTTTTATTGCCCAGAAGCTGCTGAACACGAGGCTGCCGTATCCCCTGCAGTGGAGTGTCCTTATATCTGTGGGTAAGAGAGTCAGCGGGAACCTGAAAACTACGGCCTGCTGTCTATGTACAGAAAACACCCTTAAACCTAATACAATCAGCATGCAGCCACATATGCAAATTATTCAGATTTGCATAAATGTCCAGGGCACAAGACCTAATTTTCTGTTGAATATTTTTGTTTTCTGCATCAAACACCGCTGAGGCGTCACATGACACCGGGCACCGGACCCGCGCGTCAGCGGTGATGATATCCCAGCCGTGTCTGCGGTTTGCACAAGAGACTCTCCTACGAACGCATGCAGATTCCCTGCAAAAGACGCAATAATATAAGAAAACCGGCAAATTATGACTGCATACAGAGCTCTCCGGTTGGGGGGATTCGGGTTCCCGCTGCGGATGGGCCGCACTAAACCTTGCATTGTGTAGCTTTTTGGCGCACGGCTTACAACCGAAATCTTGCTTGTCTCGCTCACTAACAGTAATGATTCGTTGATTGCAAGAGCCCGCTGTTAGCTGGCCGATCTCGTTGACGGTTTGCCATGTGGTTGTGAGTTGGCAGGGCGCTGTTTGGAAGCGAGTTTCTGTCTCCGCGCCATCTGTTGTAAGCAGATAAGTCTTGGATATCAGCCGTTAATAATTTCTTTGCTTTCGAGCCGCGCTCCCCTCATTCGGTGTCAGAATCCCCCTTTTTCAGGAGAAATTACCAAAAGCCCTCAGGAGTACTGGGGGAGGGGAGCGGTAGAGTCGCCCCTGTGATAAAGTAACCGTGGCCTGGCTTCAGTTGCAGGATCGGTGGCCAGTTATGGAGTGACGAGACGGGAGACGCAAAGATGCTCCGACCTGTGGATTTATCTGGAAACCGGAGAAACCCCGTCGCCGGCTGCTAGAGGTGCTTATAGACCCTGTAATGTAACCGGGGACATGCGGCGGGAGTAGACTGTCATTATAAGGCAGGTGCATGTGGATCAAGATTTGTTTTTGGACCCAGGATACTACCTGGAATTTATATATTTGTGATGTTTAACAGAAAAAAATTAGGACTGTTAGTTGGTCTGATAATATTCGGTGACATCACATCGTACTGTGCATGGTCAGAAACGCCACACTCTGCCACACACACCACGCTCAGTCACACACACACCATGTTCAATCACACACACACTGCCACACACACACACCACGCTCTGCCACACACACACTGTACTCTGCCACACACACACCATGTTCAATCACACACACACACTGCCACACACACACACCACGTTCAGTCTCACACACACACATCACACTGTGCTCCGCCACACACGCCACGCTCCGCCACACACGCCACGCTCCGCCACGCACACACCATACTCAGCCGTACACATAACTCACATACATCACGCTTGGCATACTCTCCATAGTTGCGGTGCAGCGAGGCAGCACCCGAGTCTAAATCCAGTCTGATCTCTTTATTTCAGAAATACAGCAAAAAGTGGATCCTAGTGAGAAGATGACAAAGTACGGGGACAAGATGGAGTGAACCTGAAGATTATTTGGAGGATCGGAGCGAGCTAAAGGATGGGGCAGGGATGACTCGGCCCATCTACCCCGACCCAATACACGTTGGGAAATATTTGTGGAGGTGTATTTTACTGCAGTGTCTCTTATATAAAACCGCAGAGGCACCGCTTTATTTTCTCACAAATATCCCCATTGTGTTCATTGAAGGGAATCCACAAAAGAAAAGCTTCATGCCTCAAGGGTTGGGTTTCATTACGAGCTGCACAATGCGCAGAGCGGCCTGTAATTACATGTTCCTAACAATGGTCACGCACACAACACGATTAGAATTTGTCTAACATTATAACCTTATGGCGTTTTATTGAGTTAAACCAAGCACACAAGTTTGCGGAAGGAAAATAACTTTCTGCATGCTCTGACCTTTACAGCCCTAAAAGCCCCGGTAATGTGTATAGAAAAATTTAATATAAATTAAACGGGGTAAATAAATCCCATTATTCTAAATGCCCCACTCGGTTACACAAATACCCAGCAATAGGGCACAAAGTGACATAAAAAAAGTCTGGGAAAAGCCTCTCCCACAGCTTTTCCTCTATGTGATGGGTTTGGGAGTACTTCAGTACACTAAAAAAATCATGATACACCTGAAGCCACACTTTATTGCCATCAATTCTTTTCAATAAAATATGGTCAGCCTGTATGGCTCAGACCATACGCCGCACACCGCATCAAATTGGTCTGCGTGTCCCAGAAGGAAGCCTCTTCTAAAGATGGTGCATGAGAAAGGCCGCATAGTTTGCTGAAGACAAGCAGGCTGAGGACACCGATTACTGGAACCACGACCTGCGCTCTAATGAGACAACCAGGTGAGGCGAACAAAGACAAGCGAGTCTTCCCTACAGTCAGGCGTGGTGGTGGGAGAGTCATGGTCTGGGCCTGCATGAGTGCTGCCGGCACTGGGGGGGGCTACGGTTCATTGAAGGAACCATGAATGCCAACATGTGCCGTGACATACTGAAGCAGAGCGTGACCGGTCCTGTGAAACCGCTGTATGGTGTTGCCCACCGTGCTGCAGCTCAGTTTCAGGGTCTTGGCAATCTTTATGTGGAGCAGCAATCCACGTTATTATTTGCTGGGTTTGTTTTACATGTAATTGAGTCCATTGGAAAGAAGATTTACAGAGATTTATATATGAATATGCAATTTTATACTTTGTATCACTGGGTTGCAACATTCATTGAGGATTATACAAATTTGAGCGTTTGTATCAGTAAACGTCAGCTAGAAGCCTCAGGCCCCACTGCGAGTGATGTTCTGCCACTGCTAAATGTTATAACACTTTTCCAATTTATATATCATTTAAGCTCACCTACTCTCACTTTTTTTTTTGAATACTTAAATTTTTGTGTTTTTTTTTTCCTGAGACCCTCTCTTCTGTGAGCCCGCCCCTTGGATGTCATGTCTTAAAAGAGGCGGGACGAAGAGCTGCGGCACTGCTGCCACTGGGCGGCACGGTGTGTGCACGCCGGCCTCTTTAACCTCATTATGCGGCCGGTGGAGGCGGTCCTACAGCCGCATGACGGCCGCACGACAGTTGCTTTGAATTTCGCGGCCGCGCAACGGATGCTTTTAACCAGGCGACTGCTTTGAATGTTGGTCTGCCAGCCCATGGACCGGCCGGCCCACCAGGAAATTTCCCGGTATCCCGGTGTGCCAGTCCGGCCCTGTGCTGAGGAGCAGCTGGCGGAGCTGAGAGCCGTCATCCTGCTGCAGGGTGAGGACCGTTTGGGTAGGAAGCTTAAATAGCCAGAGGGGGGCGCTTTTGTTTGGGGACCGTGGCTGGGGAAGGACTTTTTGGTATAACTGAGTGGGGCTGTTGGAAGAAGACAAATGGATTATATTTACGTCGTTGAATTATAAAGGCATTTTGTGGCTCTGCGTTCTTTGGAAAGATATCCATCTTTAAAATGACAGTTAAGGCCAAGCATTTCCTTGTAACTTCCTTCTGAGTTGTTGGCCCTGACATTGCGAAAGGCTGAGATCGTTTGCCTTACAGCAGAAACGGATTTCCTGATGTGTTTCCGTATACGTCTGGCCATCGGAAGCCATCCTGGTTACAATGTAACAAGTTGTACAGCGCTACGGAATTTGATGGCGCTATATAAAACAATAAATAATAATAATAACACGTGAAATTAACGTGTTTTATTGCATATGGATTTTTAGACCCGAGTTCAGATTGTCCCGGAATGTAACAGTGAAGCCAGCGATGGGTCTGTATTTATGACATTTTGGGGCAGAATTCAGTTATCGGTGAAGGACCGTTATTTTAAGGTCTCACCTACACCCCCATCTTGAGATAAACCCCGGGAGATCTGACTGGGTTCTCCGACGTCTCTGAAGTCTGGGGTGCAGACCAGTAATTAAATCTTTTGGACCAGGTCAAGGACAGGGAACACTGAGCCGGCTGACCCGGGACACCATTTTCCAGAACTCAAAGACCATTTGGGACCTGAAAACCAGTATCCGGCACGGTGAGGCGAGCCTGCGAGCCGCTGAACAGGTAATCTGGGTTCGGTATCTGTGTAACGACGAATACCAGAACACCCTAAAAGATCCTGTTACAGATTGAAAAAGTTCCCATACACAAGGAACAAAATAAATGAACTTTCCCACCAGTTAAATAACCAGGAAATGTATTGATTGATCACGCGGGAGGATTCAATGTCACTTTCTTGATAATAGGTACATTGTTACTCACATGTTTCAATAACTTCCCTGTCTTTTATAACGTGAGTTCCTTCTACGTTTGTGAAATAAGGTAGATTAAGCATCCTGTGTGAAGAAAAAAAAAAAAGCCCATCTTCTTCAAATACCTGCCACTACGTTTTTTTGGGGTTTTTTCATTAAAATTTTCAAATAAAACGTTATGTTAGAGTAACCAAGCTCCTAATAAATCCAAGCCTGCCTGTTTTTTGGTGAACAGTATGAAAAAGACGTCTTAACGCAGGCATGCAAGGGATGGGATTCCAAAAAGAAGCGCGTGGTGCTGTCCGGGACCTCCGTGAAGGTGAGACCAAAACAATTAACTCATAATATGCCCCTCCATGCAAAATTAAAGATGAATGGGGTGGGTGGAGCGAGATCTTGCCAAGCCACACCCCTTTTCCCACCAGCTATATCAGAGCAGAGGAGCCCACCCTGTGGATTTTCCGTTTTGGGCTACGATTCCTGTAACCCTCAGCCAGCCTTGGAACGGGAAAGGGTTGAGTATGGTCCCCGGTGGAAAAAAAACACATCATGATCCCATATGTGGACGAGAAAGTAAGTTATTTGAACGTTTTATAGGATGCCAGGGAGTATCTGAAGAAGAACCTTTTCGACACCATCAATGCCTATAATATTGTGACACACGAAGTCCGTACACGGGAGAGGAGAATCCAGGATTTGAAGGTTGAGTTGGAAGCTCTGAAGAAGACAGTGAAACCAGACAGAAAGCAATTACAGGACAAGCAGGTATTAAAATGTACCCCATGCCGGGGGACGGGGGCTCCAATGAAAGACGTGGGATCTACTGCCCCGGAATACGTTGCGTTAGCCAAACATAGATAACATTTTCTATAATACGCTGATGTCGCGCACGGATGTATTTTTGATGATTTTTTGGGGTGTTGCATTGGCTTTCTACTCTGTCTTTAATGTTTTGTAGACAATCCGCGACTTGGAAAATAAAATCGAAAATATGAAAATAAAGCTGGACAGTGTGAAGGCGATGAAATGGACGTACACTAAGATCCTGCAGTGCTTAAAAGATGTAAGATATCTCACACATATTCATTTAGAATAACGGGGTAAATCTCGGGTAAATATTGGGGCATCTGATGGCCAACAACACCCGCCTCTTAGGTTACTTTGTTCCACGATTACACTGGGCAGACAGAGGTCCTTTGTGATCCCACCACATACAAGCCATGGGGACAGAAGGACCTACTTCAGGAAAGACAACAACCCTACTAACTGAAGCTGAAGTTCTCAGAGACACCTCGGTGGCCGACTAGCGTTATCTCTTTCCATCCCATCTCTTCCAGGAATCCTGGCGTTACCCACTAGATGTGAAAAAGATGGAGAACAGCATTTCCTTTTATCACAAGGTACTAGAAGACACCACTAAGGTGGCAGAAGAACTCGTTGCAGCCAAACAAACTATTAAGGTGAGGAGAACAGATAACATGACTGTCCAACAGAGAGGCCGGAGACGCACAACACATTATTTATTGATTGAACGTCTATGTTTTGGCTTTTAGATGAATATGAAATCTCTTGAGAGTCAACTTTTAAAGGACAAGCAGACAAGGGACATCAATGGAGCAATTTCTAAGAAGATTATGTGGGAACTTGAGCAGGAGAGACGGGACTCGGTAAGTCCACCGTAAGGGAGTTGGCGTTGCTGAGATCACAGGATGAGCGGTTCAATACTGACGATGCATTTACGGGATTTAACCAGTTGTGATCGTGTTAAATTCTAAGGGATTTCTATAGAGCCGCAGACCCATTGATAGCGCACCCAGGCCTCTGTATAAAGAGTTGCTATTGAAGCCAGGATTGTGGTACTTTATTATCTGAAATGTTCTGCTTTTCCTTGTTAATAGGCAGGCCTCATGAACAGCGACAATAAGAGAACTAAGAAGATACTCCCAGAAGGTAAGTGTGAACCAGACAAAACCAACCCACTTCCATGATCCACAGTGTTGTATCAGGAATAGAAGTTACAAGGTGGTTAAGGGTTTCCCTCAGTCTTTTGGGCCCCCAATGGCTCACAGAGCCAGAGTTTCCACTAACAAAGGTTGTTGGCTTTGAAGGCCACTGGGTTTTTTGCCAGGGGCAGCTTTATTTAGGTTTTACAGAAGGTTAGTGACCTGCGTGTGACTCCTTTTGTTTTCCAGAGTCAAAGGTGGACAGTGACAAAGACAAAATTCAGAAGGCAGCGAAGTCCATGGACCCAGCTGATGAAATGATGGGCGTCACGTGTTTAAAAGTCTCGGTAACTTTCTCTTGTTTGAGCTCAACACGTCTCTTCATTATGCCCCAAAAAACAAACTCAAAACGCATCAACAGGGCAGTCAACACACAGCTTGGGAACCATCAAGATTTAACTCACAATGTTCATTACCTTTAAAAGGTTTTATTTAAGTTGGAAATGTTTTTGTATTTTGAAAACTTTAATTCACATCGATACTATGAGAGCTCCCCCTATTGGTGAGAGGTAGTTAGTGCAGAGCCGGTGCCATAATGGGAAGTCCACTAGAAAGTACAGTTTCCGGTTGCCCTTTTTATTAGGCAGGTTAATAAATCTGCCCTTCAATTGGGGGAAAGCAGGGGAACGTAAAACTCTACATTTCTATAAGCTTCCCGGTTTAAAGGGGCCGTGTGATCAATGGACGCCCAACACGGAAAGCTACGCAGAAAGACAGCAGTAATAATGTCTGTGCCGGAGGGTTTCTACAAGATTTAACCAAGCGTCGTGTTTAGCGGTATCCTTAACGTGTGATGTTCCGGTGTGGGTATGACCCTTCCTCGGACTGTGAGCCGTTTGTCTCATATCGCCATGTTTGTGGTGGGAAATCTCTGCAGGAGATCTCAGGGAGGATCCAAGCCCAGGTTGAGCAGAGTGAATTTCTCTGCGGGGAAATCAAGACGAGAACTCGTGAACGTGACACGCTCCGGGGCCAACTGCGTGAGCTGGAAAAGAAATTCGCCCGCATGCAAGCCAGGCAGCGCCAGAGAGCCAAAAGGTAGGAGCTCTCCTGATACAACCCCCCCTTTAAATATAGATATTTGCTTCATTGTAACCGCCCGATGCTTTCCATTCTTTGATGCCGTCAAACATTTATTTTGTTGCCATTATAAATCTGAAAAGGCTTGAGAAGTCGCAGCAGGAGAAACTGAAGGGGGTCCCATCGAAAGTAGATTCTGACCAGAAGCTGGCTGTCGTCTTGCAGAATGGCATCGACAGCCTGTACAGGAAGCTCTCTGATGTCAGAATTAAAGATAAGGTATGAAGAAAAGGGTCCGGCTAGAGTACCACGTACTATCGGTGAGAGAGGTACTTAGGGCACTATATATATAATACAGAGAGAAGCACCAACACGCTATACAACATGCAATGGGGACACAAGTAACATGCTAAGCTTCACAGGTAGAACTGGAGTTATTGGGGATAGAGGGTCTTGGGACTGAAAGGCCAACACGGAACAGACACAGACCCAGGGGACGGCTATTGGGACACAGAACTCGTTGCTAAGCTCATATATTTCTCTTGGTACAGGATGCCGCCAACACTGAGAGCACGGACACGTTAGACAAAATAAATGTTGTAGAGGACAAGCTTCGTCATCTCATGGAGTCCACCTCCAGCCAGCCAAGTGCCTCCGAGATCCAGGATGGCTAGAAGGTAAAAAAAATTGGACATCCAGCTTAAAATATAACCCTAGGCATTTATTTATTACCGGGTATCACTGTGGATAATGATTTTGGAAGGGTCTAGGTTTTGGGGAAAGTTTAAGCATGGCAGACGTGAAGGTAAAGCAGAGCCACCAGCCAACTCGCCGCTAGAATGAGCTTCAAATTCAAGTCTACATCAGACAGATTAGGCAGGAGCGCTCGTAAAAGGGGGAAAAGTGCTGGGGATCACATTGATTGGAGAAAAAAAATGGACTTTGAAAAAAGTCAGGGTTATAACGGGTTAATTTTTCAGGAATTCCATCGTAGTGAATGGGCCATTGATGACATCAATGGGACATCCGGCTTTACCGCTACTAATACCACTGTTAGGAATCATATGACTGCCAACAGGGAATATAAAAATACAGCAAGACCATAAAGCCAAATGCTAGCTCTTGTGATCACACGGGAAAAATGAAAAGATCTCAAGCCTGGGGGAGAGACAGAGGGGATGGGAGAAAGAGACAGGGGGGGGGATAGAGAGAGATGGGGAGAGAGACTTGGAAAAAAGGACAGGAGGGAAGGAGGAGAAAAGTTACAACAAGAGTCCAGAATCTAACACTAGAGGGTCAGAGACTGAGATGGAATAGAAGGAAGTTTTACTTTACTGAGAGGGTGGTAGATACGTGGAACAGACTTTCTGGCAGGGAGGCTCATCATTGTGATCTCTTCACAGACTAGGACCCGGTGAACGCGAGGACATGGAGCCGGTCAACGGTTCCACCAGGACCGAATTGAAATGACCTCACAGATAAAATCTTGATCCATTAATCTCAGGATAATACACTATTATTCTTTTACGTAACCCCCAATTTCCCAAGAGAATCAATAAATTTAGTGCTTAGAGATATTTGAAGATGGTTTTTATGTGGATATCAACAAAATACCCCAGAAAGGTATGAAAGAGAATGAATACAAAGAACTTTTTATATATGCGTGCCGTTCCCGGCAATCCAGGCCTTTTATACATCGTGTGTAGATGGAAAGGCTGTCGGTGCTACTCACCAAACGTTTTATTCTGATTGGCTATTGATTTTTTACATTTGCTAGTGTTTTATTTTTTCTACTAAACTACTAAAAAAAGAAAAGTATTTGAAAGGCTGTGGGTGACGGTTACATCATCGGTTACATCATGTTCATTGCTGACGCGTACTCCTGAGAACACGGCAGCGTGGTACAAAGGCTCGCTCTTCCGCTCGGATGAGCAGCGTGGGAGGGTGCAGTATTGATCAATTCTCCCAATATACGCTCAGATGGCATCTGCTTTATACCAGATTCTCTGAACGCATGAGCAACGATATCCAAGCAGAAAGTCTAATGTCTTAATAAAAACACATTCTCATTAACTAAAATCCTTGGAGGGGGAGAGCGGCCGGATCACTGAGATCCTCAGGGATTTATTTTTCTCCTTTTGGTAGTTATAACGTTTGCGATAGGTGAATAGAGTATGGTACCATATGCCTCTGCATAGTGACCCGTAATACCCATACCTGGGAACGCTCAGGGTTTGCCCCAGAGTCTCAGAGTAACTGCCCCAATCTCAGAGTCTCAGGGTGAAGGGGCAGATTCTTGGGGTCACACAGTCTGGAGCTGACTCCTTCCTATTCCTCCTATTGGTGCTTTTGCTCTCAGCGTATTATGGTTGATATCCCTGCTTGAATAGCATAAGTGTTTCCACGGCAACCGGTATTAGAGCCATTAGGGTAACATAACATGGTGGGCTATTAAAGGGTTTATATTTCAATAATATTTCAATAGTCTCAGGGGCAGTTAATTTGGTAATACCGTGGCACAAGCTTGGTGTGAGGTTTGATTGTGGGCCAGTGGCCCCTTTTTGCTGTTGTGCCACACGCAGGCAGGTCCTTGCCACTGCTGGAGGCTGTTTCTAACAATGGTCCCCAGGACACCTCAAGGCGATAAGAGGAGTGTTAAGGGTCAAGGTGCCTTGGTCTTTGGTGTCCAGTTCCTTAAAAGTGGTCCCCATGTAGAAACTGCAGGAGAACCACCACCTACATACAATATTACCAAGCCTGCCCTAGGGAGCTGTAGGCTGTTTTTTAGAATGTGGTGGCAGATTAAGCAGTTATTGCCCCTCTGTCCCCCAAACCTCATTGAAGCAGTTGGATGGTGAGCATAGTGTGTGGCCCCAGGACACAGGGAACCTCCACTCAGAATACAAAGGAGGACCCAGGGCCTGTCACAAGTCTGCACATGGGGTCCTGACATGAGCCCCTCTGCACATTACTGGTAACTTATGAGGATCATTACACACTGCAGACCTGAACCCCCTCATACTACATACTGGGCAGGGATGGGGTGCTGTAGACTACAAGTCACATGATGCTCAGCCAGACAGCGGCTCCTGTGGCTGATCCCGTGCCATGCCATTGGCCAGATGTGCGCACTGTGACTGTACTGCAGAAGGATCTCTGCGCATGCACACTCTCCCTGGAGTGTTTCTGTACATTATTGGCTCTCACCGGCTCCCGTACCAGCTGAGGTGGCTCCGCCCACAGGTGCTCAGCGGAGGAGGAAGGAAGATGGCGGCTCAGCGATCACCATTCGGAGCGAGAGAGGCAGAGTAAGAGAGGAGCCCTGGGTGCCGGGGTGTGTGACTCGGGGGGTGGGGGGAAAGCTGGGGCAACAGCGGGTGGGAGGGGGCAGAAAGAGGGGATCACGTGGCAGCAAAGAGCTGTCATTAATAAACACAGTAACAGGCAGGTGACACGTAACACATAGGCAGGTAACCTGAGCACACGTATAACAACACGCACAGCACCCAGTGTGACACCCAGCACCCAGTGTGACACACAGCACCCAGTGTGACACACAGCACCCAGTGTGACACACAGCACCCAGTGTGACACACAGCACCCAGTGTGACACACAGCACCCAGTGTGACGGGGACACAATCCAGTGTGACACACAGCACCCAGTGTGACGGGGACACAATCCAGTGTGACACACAGCACCCAGTGTGACGGGGACACAATCCAGTGTGACACACAGCACCCAGTGTGACACGCAGCACCCAGTGTGACAGGGGACACAGTGATGTTATGTACACAGCATGTCAGGCATGTAACACACAACCATCATATGAGGCTATGCAGCCTGCAACACAATGACTGAATAATACATTACAGACACTGCACACCATATGGACATAACTCAGACCCCCCCCCCCCAACACCCAGCGAGGGCTAACAATCTCTGAAACCCACCCAGAGTTATGTACGAACTTCAATTCCGGTGCAAAATGTTAAAAACAGTGAACAGGAGCATCTGGTTGTCATGGTGACTGCATCACTTTTACCACTTTGCACCCAGAATAGATCTCTATTTGTAGCATCAGCCGGCAGCTATGGTGCCCGGTAATCTGCCCAAACTCGGGGCGCGAAACACCGACTCGCTGGATACGAGGGACGTGGAGATGTGGATTTGGGAGAAGTTTCCTTCGCTGTTCTTTAATTGGGATTTATGAGCAATTGACAATCTTTCTTTCATAGCACCCAAGCCTCCTGTGCCCGGGCGGGTGCGCACAGACGCTTAGTCCCCGGGGGCAGCGATTGCACCAAAGTGTCACCAGGCTTATTTCTAGGGGGCAGAATGAGAGCGGCCAGGGACCGACTGTGAATAAAAGCAATTTAATATAATGATACAAAAAATGCAGCAAATGTTCACCCCGGGCAACTCTGACTTACAGTACAGTACAATTTTATGTGACTCTGTGCCCTACTGCGGGGCATTTAGAAGAAGAATAATGGGGTTTATTTACCCCATTTAGTTTATAAAGCTGTTCCCTGCTGTTTCTATACACATTACCGGGGCTTTTAGGGCTGTAGAACCCTGCGATCCCCTCATACCCAGCAAACATTCTGACCTCCTAGAAAAGAGGGGCATCAGGGGGGAGGAAAGAGGGGTAAAGGAATTTGGGACAGGGACAGTTGGCAGGTATGGCTTAAGTGCCGTGGGGGGTATGCATTTAATTGCTGTTTAAATATTGTTTCTGTTTCAGGTTTCATGAACGGGCCAGATATGGATTAAAGGAACAATCTGATATTTGCTAATTTTTATATAATATTTCCATTTTTATGCTTTTTTCTAAACCTGTTTACTGCTCGTTGGAAGTCGCTGCCCGGACTTCACGTATGAAATATTTTATTGCACCTGAAATACCCCCACAGCTTCTCACTGCTTATGATGTCCGCTGATTGTCCTCTGAATTCGGCCCCCAAACCTTCCCCTTTGTGATAGAGAAATACTTCTGCTTACGCCTGGATTTCCTGCCTCCGGGGGGTTTATTAGAAGCGCACGAGGCTTTCTGATTGAGTAGAAATTCAGTAAAAAAAAGAAAATTAAAAGCAAAAAAAAATGTTTTCGGCTTTGAAGAAACTGGTGGGGTCGGAGCCTTCGGCCGTCCGAGACAAAAACATCCCAGCAGGACTGCAGTCGATGAACCAGTCCCTACAGAGGAGATTTGCCAAGGGAGTGCAGTATAACAGTAAGTATGACGGCAGGTCCGGGGGTCTCTCTGCACCCACCCGATCCATTAAATTCATGGGTAGGAGCTGAACCTGTTACCTCCCGGCCCTGGCCATGCCTGTTATTGTTCCCTCACACTGGGTCATGACGGATTTAGGACAGGAGGAGTCGCACCTGGAGACAGTCCCAGCTTTAAGCGATCTCTGATGCCTGTAGTAGATAGAGTAGAGGGTAGTAGATAAATGGAACAGTCTCCCAGCAGCAGAGGTAGAGGCTAATACAGAGAGGGAATAGACATAAAGCTTTCCTCACCGTAGGATCTGACCGATAGGGGTTTAAACTCCATACATCAGGAACGGCCGTCTAATCCTGTGTTTCTATAGGGAATCTGTTAAAGCCAACAGTGGGAAACGTCTTCCTCCTTCCAGCACCGGGTCACGGGTTCTACTACCTCAAGGGGTGTTTTAATGACTTTAACAATACTGAATTGAGGACCTCATCTGTCAATGCATTAATTAGACTTTTCAGTATAATAGACAAAAACCTTGTCGTATTTGTAGCTTGGAAATAGTTGCTGCTTTTCACGCGGCCGGGGCTTGGATCAGGGCCGGCGGTGACCTCCCTCGTTGGCAAACAGAGGCTGCGGACACCCAACGCACAAAGCATTCCTTGTGTGTATCCTTGTGTGTATAGCGTGCTGTGTGTCGAGGCGTGATCAGGAATTTATCCCGTTACTGAGTTCTACACGTGTACGTTTCTGCTAAGGGCTAAAAAACGGGATATTAAATGAGAGCTGGGATATTTGAGGACGTTTTTCGCCCAGAGCTGTTCATGCAGACACAGCGACCGTTACGTATAACACTGATTCCAGTGCAAAAAGTGGTCTTATTGTCATAGCAACCAACAGAATGATGCAATCAGCGGGAAAATCCCGCTGCCTGTGGGTTTCTATACAGCGGACACGTGGCCGTTCCTGGGTAAGTGGAATCATCCAGACTTATTCCCAAACACATTGGCTGTTTATTGATTTTTTCCAGTGAAAATTGTTATCCGAGGAGACCGTAACACGGGGAAAACCACTCTGTGGCACCGCCTGCAGGGGAAGAAGTTTGTGGAGGAATATATTCCTACTCAGGAGATCCAGGTCACCAGCATCCACTGGAACTATAAAAGTAAGGACTGGATTCTCTGACGTTCACTGTTCGTGTTAATAAATCACATTATTCCAAGTCCCTGCTGCTGCTCCTTGCATGTTTTAACCATACTCTTCTGCTGAACTTTCCCTCGCCGTCGTCCTCCTCGCTGTCTTCCTTCGCCGTCGTCCTCCTCGCTGTCTTCCCTCGCTGCCGTCCTCCTCGCTGTCTTCCTTCGCCGTCGTCCTCCTCGCTGTCTTCCCTCGCCGCCGTCCTCCTCGCTGTCTTCCCTCGCGGTCCTCCTCACGCAGCTAGCTCGTTTTGCTGCCGGGTTTTGGCAGTGTTAAGGGAGCCTGCAGTTTGGGGACGGCTGATTTCTTTGTCCTGAAGCCTTGCAGTCATTTTCATGAGGTCACCAATCTCCCCATACAGAACCATCTAGATGTGACATTTCATGAAGCTGGGTCCTGAGCTCTCCTGGGTCCTCCACTTTTTCCTTTTTTTCTTGCTTTAATTCACAAGCTGATCAATTCCTCCTCTCCTGTGTTTGCAGCCACTGATGACATAGTGAAGGTAGAAGTTTGGGACGTGGTTGACAAAGGTAAGTGCAGAATGTCCTCAGATATTTACCCCGTTACCTAAACATTCAGCCATTGCCAAGCAGGCCTCCCTGGCATTGAATGAGTCAATGTTAACACTTAGGGTACGGGGGGGGGGATGCAGAGCGTTTCCAGCAATAGTTACCGATCTGGACGTAAACTGTACATCGTTAATTTATTGGGCGGTAAATCTGTTCTGTGATGTCATAAAAAAGAAATCACGCTTTTTCCTTATAGGGAAATGTAAGAAGCGCGGAGAAAGCTCCCTGAAACTGGAGAACGAGCCGCAGGAGGTGAGGACAGGCTTTGCGGCCGCAGATCTGACCTTGTTAGTGCGTGTTATACCCCGTGCTGACAGGGGATGTATTTACAGGGGGACGCAGAGTTGGCACTGGATGCAGAGTTCTTGGATGTCTATAAGAATTGCAACGGGGTGATCATGATGTTTGACATCACCAAGCAGTGGTAAGCGGTTCTCACACCCCTTGGGGTAACAGACTTTTGGTTATGATACGCACAGCCCATGCTGCTTTGATTGGTGGGATGGGGCTTTTTAACCCATTATGATTTCCAGATACATCAGTAGATCCATGCCATGTTTCATAGTATTTATTAGAATACTCCCGCTCTTTATTTCGGCTTCTGTTCCGGCACAAGGTCTGGCTTCACGCTGGTGCTTGTGACGTAACTTGTAGGTTTATGCTAATGCATGAAGGTGTAGGTTTATTGAAAGGTGAAATGCTTAGGGCCCCTGTGCTGTTCTAGGAGCCACGTCCAGAAACTCATCTTATAGTACATCTTCCCCATAGCGGAGAGTCTGTACGCTTGCTTATCACATTGTATATATATCATCCTTTGTAAATAACTGCAATCATAGCTTCCACACCCGAGTCTCTTCTTTTATCTCTGCTGCAGGACATTTAACTACATCCTGAGAGAGCTGCCGAAGGTCCCTAACCATGTGCCGGTGTGTGTGCTGGGCAATCACCGTGACATGGGGGAGCATCGTGTGATCCTGCCCGACGACGTGCGAGATTGCATCGAGAAACTGAACCGGTTAGTGTGAAACGCTCTGCAGCGGGATGGTCCTCTTCCGAAATTGAGAAGGAAACCCCTGTTCTCCCCCGTGCCTCTGTATTGCCGTCTAACTTCTTGGCAATATCACAGGGTGAATTTGTAAGTCCGGCACACGGCGTGTAAAGATTTCTCATACCGTATTAGACCCTCCTTGTGTTTATTTTTGGGTAAAGAGCAGCCGCGTGTCCTCCTCGTTGCCTGCGCTCGTATCCTTGTTCCCGCATCAGCTGAATTGTTTTCCATCCCTCGTCCCTTTGCTTCCCCCACAGACGCCCGGGTTCTTCCTACATCCGCTATGCTGAGTCCTCCATGAAGAACAGCTTTGGGCTGAAATACTTGCACAAATTTTTTAACATCCCTTTCCTGCAGCTCCAGGTGAGAGCCCTGTCCAGATGTCTCCCCGTATGCTTCACCGCGGCACCGTCTCCTGCCTTTGTATTATCTTTATTGGGTGTTGTGCGTCACCATATATACACTTATAGTATATAAATATATCTCAGACCAGGAAGGCAGGGCGTGTGTTAAAAGGAGCATTTTATTTAATTGATGAAGCATCGGCTTAGCTTTGGGCTGAGTCCACGTAATAGACCTAGATAAGCAGCGGACTGTGTATGGACCTTTTATCCACCCCTAAGGCACAGGTCCAGTCCGGGACACCCCTCTGGGTGCCGCACAGATATATCCGTAGTTTAGCCTGTAGGCTGTATCGTTTCCCCTTGTGGGAAATAGATCACCCGTTGGCAAGAAATACCCAACATCTAATCCTTTTCTTGTTGGACAGTAATCTCCCACGCGTTTCTCTAGATCTCAGTCTGCGTCCCGTGGCTTCCCACCCACCTTCCCGCTGCCCTTTACCCGCGTTCCTGTCTCTCGCTGTGTTTTCTGCACATATGGTTAGGGTTTAATCCAGTAGCCGCGTTGTGGGCAGGTTGCTGGTTTACCTTTACATGGTACACCTGAGCCGAGCGGCTGGTGTGAAGTTTCAGCCCCTGCTGGTCCGGCCGCAATCCCTCCGAATAAGTCTGCGTTCTCCATTGAGCTTCAGACAGACTGGTAAGACTGGGCTGTAAGGTGACTCCGTAGGAACGGATACAGCATCTGCTTTACTTATTCATTGGTATCAGCATATGAGACTTTTAACACCGCTGTTGCTGGTGGCTATAAAATGCTACTTTGTTTCGTCTAAATAGGAACACACCGTCATATCATAGCCCTGAACTGCTGTAAAGGTAGAGCAAACCATTACTTGGCTTCTAAGTGAGAGGAGTAGATTTACTGGGCCATGATGATAGACCTTAAAATTCAGGCTGGCATTTTTGTTGACATTTGGCTCAAAAACCAAACATTTGTGTATTTTCTGTAATTCTTGTAAATGTGAGTGCCATGATTTGCGTGTTCGGTCCGGCATGGGTTAATAAAGGGTGGTGTCGGGCCGGTAACGCGATCCGGGTAGAGGTTCGCGGATATCCTGTGACCCCGCTCCCCGTATTCCCGCAGAGAGAGACCTTGTTACAGCAGCTGGAGACCAATCAGCTGGACATCGATGCGACTCTAGAGGAGCTGTCTGTCCAGCAGGAGACGGAGGACCAGAACTACGAAATGTAAGTTACTCGTTATCTCTCTGTGTTCAGAATGTAGATTCCATCACGGTCAGAACCGAGGAACGTGGGGGGGGGGGCCTCACTGAATCGCTCTTCTAGGCATCAGGTTTACGGTAGGGGGTTGCGTTTCAACAAATTAAAGCGACAATACCCTGGAAAATAATATTATAATTTCTTTTATGATTACTGTAGATTTCTGGAAATGTTGGAAAACAATAAACGGCTGGCGTCCCCAGCGGCCACCAACGGCCAAAGCCCAACTTCTGGCTCTCAGTCTCCTGTGGTCACTGTGAATTCTGGGTCTCCGGAGAGTTCCAGCCCTGGAACGCCGCTGCAGCCCTCTTCTGTAATTCCGGCTAACCCCCCATTGGCCGCATCCCCACCGCCTCCTGCATCGGACCTCCCGGAACCCATGGCTCCATCGCCTTCCTCCGTGTCGTCTCCAACTCCTCCTCAAGCATCTCAACAAAAGCGTGGATTTATCTCTCGGCTTTTTGGCTCCTCCACCCCAGAGAACCCTCCGCTGAAAACAGGTGAAGATGACGCTTCTGAGATCCCCTTTTCTCCCCGCTAAGCAGTACATTTGCATGGGGTGTATGTCAATACCCCTCAATCGTATCCCTTTAAATATTTTAACACCGAGGGGAGGCGGTTATATAAAACTTTATATAGAACTTTATAAACCATCGTGGGGTTTGAAGTGGGTTGGATCTGTTCTGCTGCCAGAAAATCTGGGGTATTCTGACGCCCCCGAAAATGCTTTTTTCCCCTCAGAAAACAATGCGTCTCCTGTTGATCCGATACCGAAAGTGCAGAGCGTGGAGGACTTTATCCCCGATGAGAGCTTGGATCGCAGCTTTCTGGAGGATAGTGGAGTACAGAAAGAGCCGGAGAGAGCGCCCACCAGAACGAGGAGAGACAGCGACAGGCAAGTGCCGCTTCCAGATCTTTCGTTCGTATTGCCCCACGTTGGGTCTAACGCCTGGCAGTATGTGGGCACGGAGCCAGAGCCTGCTGTCTATGCCCGATATTCAGTATTTGTCAACCATCTACTTACCCCCAGTAAACAGGACCGGGGTCCCACTGGGTGCAGGCCTAGAGCTCCAATTTAAAAAATAAAGCCGAGAACATTAGTGACCATTTATTACTGCAACCAGTTCTTGCCCCTGCCATAATCTGACGTTATTTGGGCTCTCCTGCTGAAATTAACACCTCTCCTATTCTCACCGGCAGCGATGGGGATGTTCCGGGTGTGAACCCAATGGTCGCCAGATTTCAGGACGACTTGGATCTTGAAGACCGGCCAGTGGAGAAAGCAAACGCGCTCTCGGTGGTCCCCAGCAAGAACATCACCTTGTCCAGTGATGAAGAAGGGTCCGCTCCAAACGTCCTCATCACTGCAGACGAAGATATCGACTCGGAGCCGGAGAAATGGTAAAAAGAGCTGCCTGCACTTACATCTAAACCTCAAAAACCCAGAGGGGTATTTATTATGTCTGCTGGCAGCAGAATAAATATAAAAAATATTTCTCTAACATTAAAATAAATTCCTCTATGACGAGACCCGACAGGTACAAAGCGAAGTCTGGGGGGGTTTACTGGTTCAGGCTGTTCTGTCTGTGCTCAGATGCTGCTTTTAAAGTAACAAACATAATAATGGTTAATTAGAAGCTTAGCGTAAGTAGTTTTTTTTAATAAAAAGGGGAATATTTAAAGGAAGCCAAAGCAATAACCGAAAAGAGTCAGCCGCACCCACGAAGCCTTGTAAATGAATGTTATATGTGGATATTTAGTTGCTTCGGCTCAGGATAATTACAGGCAGCCGGGGCAATTAAATATTAATAGGAAATGTATCCTGCAGACTGCGGTGCGGCTGAGCTTGGTGCCTGTAACAGTCTGTGCTTTCCTGGGTGATTACGATGCCAAGAGAGCTAAAGCCGCAGATCCAGGGAAATGCGAACGTATATTACCTAGAATGCTGAATGTATCAAAGAGTTAAATGTGAAGAACAGAAAATATGTGTCTTGCGGGATACATCAGTGACAGAGAGAGAGAGGAGTCTCTAATATGTAACTAACAGCATAGAGCATCAACGCAAACAAAATGTAGAGGAGGAGCACAACATTTTGGCCATTGTCAAGGGAGTATCTGGGAGATGACCAGATCAGAGACACTGTGCGTTTAGCCGAGTTAATCCAGGTGTCAGACAGTGAGGAAGCTGGCGGGCGAGGAGCAATCAGTATAATAGTGATGTGGAAGCCGGGTCCGGAAGCAGAGCGGGACACGTATCCTGCGAGCGTTTGTCCAGTGGGTGTCATGTAAACCCAGCACGTTACAGTTACGTTAACCTCATGTCCTGGCAAAAGACGTCCCTAAAAATGCACGTGCCTTATATTCAAAATACCCGGAGAATACAGTAAAAGGAAGAAGAAAGACATACCTGCCAACCCTTCTCTGATGCAGTTAGCAAAGCTTCTGGCTGATTCCCATCCCAATCACACAACCTTTTAATAATTCCCCCTCGCCCGTGACAGCATTCGATTCGAAAAGCTTCTGCTGGCAGGAGCTCGTGGACCGGTAACATTCATCTAATGATTACGGTGTGAAGCTCAATGTTATCCTCCCGTTTCCAGGAAAGCCTCGCAGACCCTCGCTTCTCAGACACAACCCCCAAAACACAGCCAACCCCAGGTGAAGGGACCTCCTGCGGGGAAAAACTCCACCAAACCGAAGAAAGGGAACCCAGAGGTCCAGGAGGAGTCCGATAGTGACCGAGAGGGGCCGATAGCCACACAGATGCTCTCTTTTGTCATGGATGACCCCGATTTCGATAGCGAAGATTCAAGCAAAGTCACCAAAAAGCCGGTGAGTGACGAGAAGTTGAAGTATTTAAAGAGATGTCGCTACATTCTCGTTACGTACCGTTGGCTCTGACGTTTTCCTTTGCTCCCAGGACGTGTTCCCGGTACTGAGCAATATGTCCGACAGCTCCAGTGAAGAAACTGCCCCAACTCAACCTCCGCCACAGGCAACCAAACCCATCGTGCCAGCCTTCAAAATGAAGGAGGACACCGATCTTTTTGGGCTTGGATTGGAGGAGAAAGTGACAAAAGACGACAGCGAGGAAGGTATGGACATTTTTACAGACTACGAAACGAAGTAGCGATCGCACTAAGTCTGCGGTTGGGGTTTTGAAGCTTTGTGTCCGTGACGTACTGTATGTGACTCTGAGCTGCTCATCAATTTCCATTTTGGGTTGTTTTTTTGTAGATAAAGACAGCAAAACTCATAAAGAAAAGAAGAAAAAGAAGAAGAAATCCAAAGAGGTGATGTAAAAAAAATAACATAAATCCTCAGCCTGTTTCAGGCCGGATTTATATCACGAGCCCAAATACTTCAGGAATCTTGCTAGATATTTCGGTAAATATTCTGTTTCTTTGCTTCTCTCCCCTTCCAGGGCTCCGAAGAGGACAAATCGACGAAGAAAAAAAGTAAACTGAAGAAAAGCAAAGAGAAGGAAGATGGGAAAGAAGAGAAGAAGAAAAAGAAGACCAAAAAGAGCAGTGAGAAGGACGAATATGATGAGCTTGAAGCCTTCCTGGGTGGTGGGGCCCCAAGCCGGCCCCGCTCAGGCGGGGAGTACGAGGAGCTCTAAGCAGGAGGGACCCTTTTTTTCCGTGCCTGTTTCAAGCCCACAAGCCCACCTCCTCTTCCACGTCTCCCTCATCCGACGCTGAGCTTGGAAAAAGAAGACTCGCTTGTGCTCGCTCCACGTAAACGGTTTTAAAGCGAACCTTTTCCCCAGGCCACTTTTGGAACAGCCTTGTACAGCGTATAACTTCCGTGTATCACACGGGCAGAATATCTTTCAGGGACGGACCGCCGGGCTGTATGAGTTATTTGCATACCTAAACTGGCTGTTGATATCACTAAACCATGTTATGTTTTTTTTTTTTTATTATTTTGAGTGACAGGTAAAAAAAAAAATCTATGTTCACAGGGGAGGAAAAAAAATACTGCTTGCGAAAAATCATCCAAGATTCCGAAGTAATGAACGTTCTGCAGATTTGAATAAGAAACTCCGCACCCTAAGAAACTCACTAAAGCTGCTAAAATATAGCGAGACACACATGAAAAAGCGTATGATTACGTCGACGTGCTCATCTCCTTTTTTTTTTTTTGTTGTTCCATGACGGTTTCCCTTCGATGAAGGTTTTTTTCCGCTTGGTGCTGAGACCAACCCGAATGCATGCGGATGCCGCTGATACTCCATGAGCCGTAGCCACTCGTGTGTCGCCCTCTGGTGTTCATTCATTAGCGTCCTGTTGGCAGCAGGTTTATCGGAGAACGTGGCATTAAATCTGCCGTCGTTCGTTATTCCTTTCCCGTGTAAATCCACACTATGTTCGGATATCCCCCCCCCCGAAACAGAGGCCTTTATCACAATTACGTGATCATGGTGGACCATTTGCATTTAGCGTAACATTTGTGCATCAAATATTGCCTTTTTTTCCTTTAGAAGCGCAGGAATTCTCAGTATGTTGCTGTAAAGTGTTACACCCCGGGGCGTTTTATCTGCTAGTAAAATAAGTGTTGGAAATGTGTATGGGTTTTGCTGACCCCAGAGAGGTGGGAATCACCGAAAAAGAAAAGTTGTGTTTGTGTGTTTTTGTAGCAGTAGCGTTTTTGTGAAATACCCATTCCATGAGAACTCGTCTCAAGATATTTTGTGATCCGTGTGTTTTAGCAATCACTCTTCATTCTTTCACCCCCGAAAGGTACGACGAACCCTTGAACTTTAGCCTGCGTTTAGCCTCAGTTCTCCGTGAGGACACGATCAGTCATTTATGGCATCCCTGTTTGCAATCACTTTTCTGGCAGATGGAGCCGAAATGGGGCTTTTGGGTATTTTGATGAGGATACAGAAGGTTACGTTGGCCATTACTAGACACGGCTGGTTCTTGTGACCAATTAGGGCTGTTCTCCATGTATTACAAGGAAGCCACCTGGTTGGATTTTAGGTGGTAGATGCTTGAATGTTGGTGAACTTCATTTTATCCCATTATTTGTCTTTGAGGTCTTCAAAGCCATGATGCTCATTCCAGAAATAAAATCTGTATATTGTGGCTGCAGAAAAGCAACCAACAACTCTGCGTATCCATAACAGAGGCTGTGGTGTTGGTTTTGGACCATGCTCGTAGCTAGAAAGCATGTGGCCCACCTGTGAGTTATTTAATAATTTCCCGGATCCTGTCTCTAACCAAGTTACAAAGTATCATAAAGATCTTCTCTGAGAGCCAAAGAGGACCGAGCTTTGCCAGATCGCCCCGTGAACTGCTGGACCGAGTCAGAGCGGATCTCATGCTTGTCCATGACGGGAAGACTTTGGCTCTGAGTTGATGGCATAACAAACCGGCCGTTCATAGGCGATTGTTTTTGAGGCATATGATCCAGATGCTTGGGCCCCCAATACAATAGTTGCGCTTGCTTTGGTTTTGGTCTAAATTCCGCCTGACCCTTTTGACCTCCATAAAGTGTGTCTGGACCACTAGCTTTTTTAGTTTTGCACGCTGGGTTCATATGGATTGACTGCATCAAAAGACACTTGGCGTCATGCTGTTATCTTTTGATGAATATACACTGACTTATTGAAAACACGGCTACAAAAAATAAATAAAAACATTTTGTGTAAGGTTTATGTCTTCTCTGCTTGCAAAACATGATCGGTCGGTAAAGTTTCCCAAAGAGCCGAATCATGAGTCTCAATTACTGCAACTTTTGACTGCAGGAAACCCCGGCGCTGCGTTCTTGTGGTCCGCCCGAGCCTCCGAAGAAACCCATAACAAATCCAGTACGGTCATCCTTCAATGTCCATGGGAAGGTTATCTCTACACCTGCAGCTTCGGTTTGGCCCCTGAATCCCGGCCAATGCTGATAATTGCAGAGTCTGCACGTACCGGCTCATGTCGCCGTAATTTGCTGCTATTATTTCTCCTGCCGGCGGTGGAAACGGTTGCTAGGAAACCGAATGAATTCCCCCACCGGCTGTAGGAGAAGCCCTCTTTCCGCAGTCCCTATATTTAGTTCTCCTGTAAATCTTCAGAAACGTGCATTTCGGCCACCTTGGCGGCTTCCTCGGTGTTCCTCGCGCCGGGAACGTCTGACACGCTGTCGGGGATACTCCAGGTGTGACCCGCAGAGACGTCGACGTGTCCGTGACGGATTGGTGCGAGCCTCGTACCGGAAACAGGCGCTAAGTGCTACTAATTCACCATATGCTTGCTGTTTGTATCCGCTTACCGTGACTGTTGTTTTGTGACGTGATAACGAGTAATCGAGAAGGTCAGGAGAAAACACCAAACTAGTCCAATTTAAAATTTTAACGATGAACGTGAACGTTAAAAGTACAAAGTACAAACCGATAGCTCTCTGGGCTGATTGGGGGAGATCAGTGGATCCCCCCCCCAACACACCTATAATCCCTGTAATGCCTGAAAATCAGGACTGCACGGTGTGAATAGGGAATGTTGAGAGATACGGCGTAAGCGGAGAGTGAAAATGAACAGAAACAGTGAAACTGGCAATTTAAATTCTGACTGGTACAGAAGGAGAAGAGGACCCTGCCCCTGGGAGCTTACAATCTATATGATTTTCAGATCGCGGTGTAAGGGGGGCGCTGACCTGACCTCTGCTTTCTGTATCAACGTATCGGCAGCGCAGGGTTAGGAGAGAGAAAAACGTCAGCAGCAAAATAAAAAAATATATGTAAAACTTAGAGAGGAGCCGATCTAAAAGCTGTTTCTATGGAAACCACAGCCCAGACTGGAAAGTTTTACATTTAGGAACGCACTCAGAACATGGTTTTCCCACGTCTCCGAACAGACTGCATGACTGTTTGCTACATGCGTGTTTGCGGGGCAAGACAAGATATATTTTTGTTAGTAACCTAATTTTACTGGATTTAACCCAGAAAATAAATTATGAACGATGATGGTTTCTCATACACCCTTCGCACCCCAATAGCTGGCCATCTCTGCAAAGAGGTAAAGACGCCAGCCAGCGTTACATGCTCTGTTACCCTAGCAGCAAAGCTCTGCGTTTAAAGAGACAGCGCACCCACTAATTGCCCCTTTGGGAGTTCAAGTGCGACAGCGCGTAGCCAGGTCGGGGAGATGTTAGTAAATACTGTGTTACCCGAGACATGCGACGTCTTGGATCAACCGGAAGGCTAATTAAACGCTGCTTTATTCGTGCATTCAGATTATATATAGATATATATAGGAGGCAAACCTGCCCATGCGCAATGTTTGGTGTCTGCTGAAATGCACACTGAGCAGAATTTGGATCAGAACGCTGCGGTGTTGACCCATGTACAGGCCGGCTGTTGCGTGTGCTCTCGTGTAGCTGCACATGCCTGGGCTTGCTGGTTGCCTGGACTCGGGGTAAACAAGCATTAGATGAGCGCGGCCTTCCTGCCTCCCATAGCTCGGCCCCGTGGACAGCGCTGGCACCCTTTCTGCAGTTAACTCCCTTCCTCTACTCAGCACTTAATATGTTATAGAGACCCGGCACAGCGCAAGCGCCTTCATCGCATTAACCTCCTCAATCAATATGAACGTCTCAGAAGGAAGCCTCCTTAGTCTTCCTTTCATAACCTGACGCCTATCCTGCCGTCTCAATGCAAAATATTAACAGCCGAACTCCCAAAGTCCCCGGTACCTGATTTAACTTATTTATACAAAGTAACTTCATGTGATTATTATTTATTATTACTATTATTATTTTTATTATTATTATTATTACTATTGTTTATTATTATTATTATTCACTCTATGCTTTATTCAGCTCCAACAGATCCTGCTACATGTACAACTAGTTATAATCCCCAATGATGATAACCAGTAAGGCCCTGGTCAGCAGAGCTTACAATCGAAATGGGGGCAATGAGAATTACCATGTGGAAGGAGAGATAGCGGAATTGAATTTCTAAATTAAATATTATTTATTTCTGAGACAGAATTTTTTCCATTTTTGGCATGATGGACATGTTTACTGGTAGATAGAGTTATGCTCCTGCCTGGTGCTTAGAATAATATACCTGGGGTATTTTGGGCAGTGAAAGGGGCAAAGTCACCAGCGGGTGCGCATGTCCATAGTGTGCGGCGCATTCTGTCTGATGAACTGTGAGCCCTGGGGATTTGGATTGATTGAATCTGGATCAGTTCATTATGTTAAAGATAATGGTACATTTAATAATTTAGTACTAAAAATTATTATGATTAATAATATTAATACCCTCTGTAAAAGGGTTAAACATATGCCAGTCCACAGATGCCTTGTTAACCCCATTTGCCCTCGCTGGCCCTCCTTTCCCCCCTCCCTGACAGGCGATGCTGTCCCTTTAAGAGCTCCCTGTGTGTTTCTTTGTAGCCAGCAGAGGCGATCCTGATACTCAAAGTGAAACTGGAATCTTCCAAGGAGACATCAGAGCCTAACAGGTACCTGGAGAGGGGCTTAGGGGCCCCGCGTCATTGGGGCCAGGGACTGAGGGCTGGGGGATATGCCCCTGCAGGCTGTGCAGCAGGGGTAGGAGGTGCAGATCCACCCCCACCCAAAGCTGGATCTTCCATGCAAGGCTGGCATTAGTGGCATGGGCTGCTGGAGAGGCTTTTGATGGCTGTGTCCTTCCCCTGGATGGCATGTGGGGGCAGGTAAGGAGGCAGCAGGCACGGATGTGCTTGCTTGCTTGCAGGAGGCACGGGGCAGCAGGCAGGGATGTGCTCGCTTGCTTGCTGCAGGCAGGGGGGCTGCTGAGATGCAGGCAGGGATGTGATGCAGGGTACCAGAGCATCCTTCATCCTGCATCCTCCACAGATGGGATTAGCACATGGGATTTACCCTGCTAATGATCTCCAAAGCCCCAGCCTGTGGCATACGGCGTGATGATCAGGATACTGCTAATGCTGCTGGGAAGCCCCGTCTGATGATGTTAGAGGGAGATACAGGCTCTCATGTCATATCCATCTTTAGGTGTGCGGGTCTATCCAGCCATGTTTATCGATGACTTCATGGGGATGTATGCTGTGTATGTGATCTGCCTGGCAGGGATCTGATCGCTGGGTTGCTCTGTGCTGTACGTCCGGGGGGCTACCACCTGCCTAAATACCCCTTCTATATACATACATACCCCAGATAATGCACAGAACATTAACCCTTTAATGCCAGAGTCTGTGCTGAGATAGTGTATGGCCCTTGTACAAATCCCATTAGTGAGGAAACCACGGCTCGTCACATTCTATTGCCTGAAGCAAGTTTTTGGGGCATTTGTCAGAGATTTCTGTGAATGATGCCATTTCTCTTCTCCTGTTAATTACACAGAGGGGCAGAGAGTTTCTACCAAGGCGAGTGAGGAAAGGATGGTAATTACAGTAAGAAAAAACAAGTTATTTGTGTTCGTAATAATTGTATCTGTACATAAACAATAACGAGATATAACTGAATGGCGCATTTATATATATATATATATATATATATATATATATATATATATAATTATATATAATGTGCAGACTGAATTCTAAATGATGCACAGGATATAAGACACATAAACGCGTATCTGGGACGCATGCCCGCACTGATCGCAGACTGAGCTGGGATGCTATAAGTAATTATATAACATTCTGGGGCTGTGCAGTCTGTCGTGTAGTTGAAGAGGACGGTGGAAAAGCAGCGTAATAACGATGGGTAATTTGTTAATACCCTGCTGAGTAATAAGTAACCCTGTTGGCGCCACCAAGCCGGGACACTTACAGAGAAATGCATCCTGGTCCGTGAGGGGGGGGGGTCCGTAAAAGACATGGGCAGTCTATGTGCCGGTAACTCCCAGCCAACCGGTAGCGTATCCGGCTGTAGTGAACCAACTACTGGTCTGATCCCATGGGCCTTCCCGGTGAGAGCGCAGAGGATACTGCACAGATATATTAAACCATATGGCCGTCCTGCCTTTCAGCCATATTGATATTGTAAGGAGAGGAAGATTTCCCGTAGCTTGATACAAGATGGAAAGCAGAGCTGGCTTTTAACGTAAGACTTGGAATAGTGAAGGATTCTGGGATGAGACATAGAAGAGCGTGACTTTTACACAGCGGACTGTAAAAAACTTCCCCTGCGTGGTTGTCCTCGTTTACCTCTCAGACCTCTCAGGTGTAGGTGAGAACCTCTTGGGGTATTAGATTTAGTGTTGGGGTCTGTCCCCGTACCACAGGTTATCATGCGCATGGACAGATTTTCAGGGTGAAGATGCGGGTGCTGTGGATACATTCTCAGAATTCCGAGGATCTCGAGGTGCTTGACTGGTATCTTGGTATCAAGTATCTTGGGGTGTAAGATCAGGATCTGTATGAAGGGGGTGTCCAGGATTTTTTGGCCCGTCTCCTGGAACATTGTAGTTTTTTTCATTCTTGTCCTTGTTTGTTGTAGATTTCATTTCCTTGGCACTGTACAGCAAAGGACAAACCATGTACAGGCCGCAGCCGATAAAGCCCGATCTGTGTGTTTCATACACAGCCAGTGATCACACTTACAATCAGGAGGGGGGGGTGACAGACGCTGCGAAACATCCCTTAACATCGTCGCACGCACGCGCACGACAAACACGTGGGTGAGAAGGTCTTTCTCGAAGCCAAAAAATAATTAGCAGTAAGCACCAAGCGTGTTGAATTTACCGTTGTCTATTTGTCACCGTTCATGACGCCGCTTTTAAACAGCTGATGCGCTTCTTGGCATTTGGGAGACGGATCATCCCACCGATCTCTGGCCATCCCTGTCACGTCTTTATTTCCATCGGCGGGATGTTGGGAAGATTGGTTTGACGTTAAACCCAAACTAGAGGACGGGAGATGTATCTTTGTCTCTTCGCTCGCTGCTGACACAGATTTTGGAATGCCGTGATTAGCAGGGAAGAATATGAACTATTTGTTATAAAATATATATCTGGATTTTGAAACATTGTTTATAACAGGCTATAGATGAATGTTTTTGGGAATATATTTCGGGCAGTGTTTTGGTTCAGGTGGCTGCTGTAGGTCCGTTTCCATTTGGCATTTGAAATCGGTAATCGAGAGACACACAGAAACATCTAAGGGGCGGAATAAACCTGTGCATCTCCAGTGATTGAAGCTGTGTTTGTGGCACAGGGACGCTCCTGGAAGGTACAGGGCTTCCCGTCAGTTTTGCAATCCTACATCCCGAAGCCTAGACCTGAGAGGCAGAGTCTCAGCGAGCCATGGGTTTTCCTTGAGACATAACAGGCAAATGTGTAGGTCGGTGTCGTTATTGTCACGTCTGTAAAAGATTGCATTAATGCCATGTCTGTTTTTCCACACGAAGGTTTGGGCAGTAATACTAACTGCAGCGCGAAAAAACAAGCTTTAACTTAACATTTTTTCACTCAGATTCGTTATGCCGTACTTTGCTTCCAATAAACCCATTTGTCCTGTTCTGTTTGCAGAAATTGGCACGTTGAGATGATCTGAAGGGAAGAAACGTAGTCCCGCTTCTTTAAGATGACACGAACCGACCTGCCTGACATACTAACAGCTTATCAAGACATTAAGGTGTCCCTGAGCACGGATTCTCAAAGCCACCCAACCACCGCACGATGTGACAGCTTCATGTCCAAACGCACGGAACTTCACCAGCAACCATTCAACAAAAGGCACTGCCGCAGCTTTGACTTCCTTGAGTCGTTAGAGGAGCCCTTGGCCAACGCTGCAAACATGGAAGCATCTCAAAGGGGATCACAGAGACGCGCTGGAACCCCCGAGCCATCTAGTCAGCCTGTGAGCAGGAGGTCCACTCTCAGATCTGAAGGCAGATACATGTCTCAGGGGGTGGATACGTCAAAGGAAACGGTTAAAGAACCAAGAAGGAGACCAAGATCAAAGAGTGCTCCAAGGGTCAAAACTGCCTTCACGTCAGTCCCTATACAAATGTCTTCTTCTCAGTCACCTCCTCCAACTGCCAGAAGGGGTAGAGAGGTCGTTCGGGCTTCCCGGGAGCCTCAGAAATCTGTAGCTTCTCCCAAAAGGGAGGCCAGCTACGCCTCTACGAAAGCACTACTGAACGAGGTGCACCCCATAAAGTTGCAACCGCAGCGCAACAGCGCAAGCCGCATTTCTCCGCTTTGTGTTAGCAACAACTGTGTGGAAGAGCCAAAAGGCTTAAAACAAATGTCTAGCCCTCATGTGCGTTGCCGAGTGGACATCAAACCAGATGACGCAGTCCTGCAACATGCTGCTCATGGATCCAAGCCCTGCCAGACCTGGGGTGAAACACCTCACTGCACAAGACAACCTAGCACACCCAGAAGCCTAGCTGTGCCAACGGCCAGACTCATGTCTGTCTCCCGCACACCCACCCCCAGTGATTCCTACAGCATGGAACACAGGATCACACATTATCCAAGTACCCCTGGGGGAGAGATGTACGCCCCTGATTTCCGAGGGATCCCATACCAAAGTGTTGCTTCCCCAAGGGATTTTTCAATGTATGCCAGCAGGGACAGTGGGCCATATGGCAGCCCAGCCATTCCAACTTCATACTTCTACACGGAGGAGGATACAGGCTTTAGCCAAAGCATTCCTATAAAAAGCAGGGGATGTGTCACTTACCCTCATCAGTTTACTGATCATGGGGCTCCTACTCATGCATACTACACAGAGGAAACCCCAAGTGGCCTACCTAGGACCTATTACATTGAGGACCCTCGACCATACCCTATTCAAGAAGCCCCAGTACGGACATTCTATGGAGAAGACCCTCGTTTTTACCCTCCTCGCACTATCCCTGCCAAAACACATTACGGGGAAGATCCAAGATCTTATCCACTTCAGAGCACTTCCTCCAAGCTCTACTATACTGAGGACATTGCAAAGTACGCAGAAAGGGAAGCTATCTCAAGAACCTACCCATACCCCAAAAGCGCACCACCCCTGCAGTTCAGTGAATGGTATTTTCCTGATCAGAGTTCAATCCCTTACCCGACCATTCATATGCCGCCTTTCCCCCAGCAGACTACTGGAAGAGAGGCGATGCTTTCATCTTGGCATGCTTCATATAGCATGAACCAACAGAGACTAGCAACAGACGCCCGAAACTATTCCAGGTCTTGGGACAATATATTGAACCCCAGTGGAAGGAAAGAGGACCCACTATCACGTGGTCGCAGCTATGAGAATTTGCTGTGCCGCGAACGTCGTGCCTTATCTCCTGACGACCGACGCCAGCCTGTGGTGGTTAATCTTTCCTGTTCTCCGAAGAGGTACGCTGCCCTATCACTTTCTGAGAATTCTATAGTCGAGAAGGTCCAAACCGACGGTGTAGGCGGGAGATACACAATGGGTCGGTCATGGTTTGTTACACCAGAGATCACAATTACAGACAATGACTTGAGGGCAAACGGAGTGGGAAGAGGAGAGAGACGTTCAGCCAGCTGGGATGTTATAGATTCAGGAGTATCGCCAACAGCTTATCCACCTCATGTCCCTTATCCTACCAAAGAGAAGATGCCAAGCAGATCGTCCCGACACCGCAGCCTTGAGCAACTTGATGAGCTAATAGCAGACCTAGTAATAGATTATAAACCACCATCAAGCCGAAGACCCAGCGAGGCAGATGCTTTGGCTGAACAACTGAGGAAGTTGATTAAGGAGGACATGATAGGGATTCCACGGAAGTCCGAGCCCTACAGCCACGTGGCGCATCACCTTCAGAGCCGACCTCTTAAAGAACAGCCAACACCGACTTTTCCAGACTCCCAAAGAGGACAGAGGAGGGGAGCTTTCCCTGAGGTGCCAGTATCTAGTCCTCACAAGCCCCTAGAAGATTGCTCACCAGATCTAAGTGCTGATGAGGATGACCTTTTGACATGTTCTAATGCCAAGTGCAGGCGTACAGAGACAATGTTCAATGCCTGTCTATACTTTAAGACCTGCCACAGCTGCTACACATACTACTGCTCTCGAAACTGTCGCCGCGAGGACTGGGACATCCACAAAGCGAGCTGCATCTATGGCCGCATGGGCAGCGTGTGCCGTCATGTGCTCAAATTTTGCAGAGAAAACAATGAGGTTCACAAGGCCTTCTCTCGTATTGCCAAGGTGGGGTTTCTTTCACGGGGAAGGGGAGTACTCTTCTTGGGGTTTCCAAATCCAGGTTCTGCAGATAACTTTTTGCAGCTAGGTCTAGAGGGTTTACTGATGTCCCCCACATACCTGTCCCTGCGGGAACTAGAGTGTTACTCGGACAATCTAGGAGAACATGCCAAGGAGCTGCAAGGAGCTGGCAATCAGTACGACCCTGAGGAATGTTTCCTATTGAATGTAACTGTGGCAGTGGGGCAGGGTGGACCTGACCGTCTCTCATCCAGAGCCCATCATGTTCCCACTATCCGTAAGTACGCCAAAATAGCCTTAGCCTCTTCGAGTCCAGAGAGGAAAATCACAAAAAAAGAAAAGGATATGGAGACGCTTATCCTGACTCCTCCACCAGGCACAGCTGACTTGGATAAAGAGGGAGAAGAGGGCAGGAAGGCCAGGGAAGTCTGTTTCATCCACATCCAGAGGGAACTGAGGATGAGAGGAGTCTTCCTTCGCCATGAGTATCCCAAGATCTATCAGCAGCTGTGCGAGTTTGTAGAGAGCAACAAAAGGTTCACCCCTACCACCATTTACCCCATTGACCGAAGGACTGGGAAGCAGTTCATGTGCATGATTATGGCAGCTTCTGAGCCTAGGACCCTAGACTGGGTGGCCAGCCCCAACCTGCTGGATGACCTCATGTAACACCAGCATCTGCTGCGTCCAGAACCGAAACCCCCACGGCTGATTCTCTTGTTTTGTAGTTTTTCTTGTAGCAGGAGTAGTCCTGTTATGTAGATATCAAAAAAGTTCAGAGCCTCCTGAAGGAAGCAGAACTAGAACATTCAGGATGCGTGGGACGGATACTGTAATGATGGATTTGGATACTTTACAGTGTTTCTTTCAGGTTTGTTTTCCTAAGATGATTATGGGTAGATTGTAGTGCACGTGGAAAAAAAATAGATTTTAGGGATATGGAAATGACCACATACGACAAATTCAGTAGTCTGCAGCATTCTCATATGAGCGCCTAAAAAAATCATGAGTTGTGAATGGATTTTCCTGTAGGGCTTTTAAATCAGTTTCCATTCCAAGGCATGTCACGCTGGCCATTTTCACTCCGTATTTGGTGTTCAGCAAAAAAACTATGATTGGTTTTGGGTGCAGAATGGCAGGTTTCAGGTTTTCAATAATTCAAAAGTTTGATAATTTCAACTGAACCAGCGAGGAAATAATTTTTTATTGTAACGGTTAGTGAATACTCCACAGGGGCGCTTGGGCACTTGCAATATTCCATGGTGATATCATAATGTATCATTGACAATGTGCGCACACTCCACAGAGCTGCGCAACTATACAGAATTGGCCATTTGGTGTAAAACGAAACATCACACGAGTTCAAGGTCTGCCCAGAAGGACAGGGTACACCATAAGATCTGTTTCACTGATTTCCATTTGAAACTAAGGACAACTTCTATTCTACATGGTGGGCACACGTGGCACACGGTGCTTTGTGGGTGTTACAAGAATACTAGGAAAGCATGTGAGTTTAAGAAATGCAATAATTTATTACTAGATGGCATGACAGAGCTGCGGGATTCTCACATTCTAGATTCTGTGTATCCTTTACCGATAACAATAATTAGCGTGTGGTGGTAAACCCACAAGGAACGGTGGGGAACGCCATAAGTCCAGAGCTTTAGCATGTAATTATTTCTCTTCAGGGCAGGTTAATCTTCGTGTCGCCTCCACCGTTCCTACTTCGGAAACAGGACCAAACTTGTTTCTGTAGTTATCAATCGCACCTTCTGCTTTCTTGAACGGCAACCATCTCGGTTTTGAAGCACAAATGTCCACCCGCTGGATGTCATAAATTTAACTAGGAATCCTGAGGAAACACCCAGTGCTATGTTTATATACTGGCCCCTATATGATACCTGCCGGCCTTGTAATCAAAGGAAAAGCTGACCTCCAATGAATAGTCAAGCCTCTCTCTTTAAAGCTGATGGTCAGTGTTTAGGTCGCTGATGTTACGAGTCGCGGGTAATTGCACAAATTCATTGTCACAGCGATTGAGTAAAGTCTTTATATGAAGAGTGGAGACTTAGTGGCCTCTTTAAGAGTTGCTACAGAGTAAAGTCTTCCTATGAAGGCTTAACATTGAGTGACATTAAATATCTTGATGGAGTGAACTCTTCAAGGGCACAATCTGACCTAACAGTCATACGTTCAGTTGTAAATGACTGAGAAAGGGCGTGTGTTTCATAAATTAAATATAATTATGCAGTTGCTCATTAATTTTAAAAAAAATGCAAAAATAGTCTTTTAAAAAATAGTTAAGAAATATATCTTAAGAAATCCCACATTATAAAGTAACGAGGAAGGTATCTTAAATGACTAATGTGACTTCTCCCACTTAATAAGCTCTTAAAGGTTATTTACATGAAATGTAACCGCTATGGGCTTGTGGCTTGCATTAGCTTTCAGCTAGGCTTTTATTTTTTGTATTTATTTCATATATTGCTTGTAACGGAAACCCGTTTGTTCATCGCTGGACCTGATAACACAGCTGCGTATGCTCACATTTTAAACACATTATCTAAGTATATTTTAGTAACTGCACTATTTAGACACCGATGTTATTTATTGTCGAAGACAGTTTTAGAGTTTAGGCCTTATTGTAACAATTTCACTGGTGCAGAAAGTCGTTCCTGATGCCAGCGCTTTGCCTGAAACTGTATATTTGTTTGGAGATAGATGACCCACCTTCCTTAATAATCAAATAGAATTAAATGTATGTTTATAGCTATTAAGAATGACAAAGGTGATATTAAAGAAGTATAGAAATCAATATTTATTAAATTTTGTAATTGATATTGTTGTGTGTTGCTTTGTATATTATGTAGGTTTTGTTATCTATGTGGCTCGATCGTAGAAGACTTGTAAGTGTTTCAAGGGATGGTGAACAGTAAAATGAAAACTTTATTTTAAACAAATAGAAATGCTAAATGCCCGACAAGTTAGTTTTTTGTGGCAATGCAGGCTGGGGTAATCTGGGCCAACCTTAGGATTTCTGGCTTCATAGATAACCTATGTCTCTGGTACCCCTCCGGCATGCACTTTATCACTGATGTACGATGGATCCGGGTCAGTGCCCTAGGGAGCCACCTATGTTACGTATAAGATAGGGTTTTATCCATGGGGGTATTTATGTTATCACCCTGACCCCATCACAGGCAATAAACACTTAAAGGTTACTGAGCTAACCTGATTTAACATAATTTAATTTAAATCCCTAATTAGAGTATTATTTGCAATCTGTTTATAAGAGAATTCGACATCCATTGAAGCAGGTTGTAGGTTACCGCTACACCCAAGCCGTGTTTTTAAGTTTTATTTTTCCAAAATAATTGACAACTTACCTTGAGCATCGGATACTAAATATCAGAAATAAATTAAGAGTTCGCACTTTTACTACCAACATATCAGCATTTTGCCACGTAAGTGAAAACGATTCATCGCAAAGGGTTATGTAGCTTTGATATTGATATTAATTTATAAATCATTAATTTATAAATCAATATTAAATGATTAACAATAAACATTATGATATTGAGTTGCACCCGAAGCATGCAGCAGCCACTAAAACATGTAGTTATAGCCCTTAGAATTTCTTGTTTTTAGGAGGTAATCCCGTCATGTGTAAAAGGGATTTAAAAATGGCTGCCACTGGTGCTATCATCAAATTGACTTGTATGCAGGCTGTCATGATACATAATTACACATTAGCACATACATGATAATAAACTAAACAGTGCACCTTTCTGCGAGAAAGTCTTCCGTCGAAGGGTGAAGACCCAGGGATATTAGGGAGATCCGGATATAGAAGTGATCCTCGAAGAGAAGAAGATAATGTTATTGGATGCTGCAACCTCTTTTCCCTAAAAGCATTAAACAGAAGGAATTCTAATTATTCACGTTCCATTATTCTTATTGGATTATAACGAACGGGGTACATCTTTGGCGGAATTTACCTCCAAAACTAATAATCACTACTTAATAAGCAGCAGGTACCGATTAACTAAATAGGGGAGACATGAATGCGACAACGAGTTTGTTAAGGTTTCTGGCCCAAGGTGGGCAATTCTAGTGTTAAGTGGTGCAATCACCATGCCAACTGGTGTTTGGGCCGATTGCTGCAATTTGGATGGAGCTGGTGTCCTGTGTTAAGTTGCCCCCTGGTTACCCTAGGGGACTCACAAAACATCCCCAACCTGCTTCATTCCAGATACTAAAGCTCGGGCCTCTTGCAGGGCTAACCGACGGGGACAGCCATCTTGTTTAGCCTGGGACAGCCTCGCAGTGATGACTATTTTTTACTGGCTTAATGTCTTGGTCAATAGCCCAGTTCCGCGTAGCTGCCAAGACCTACCTTCTGCCTGCGCAGCGGGGGCTGTCCATTATTTGTACAAAAATAATATTGCCCACAGCATCGCTTCTAGAAGATAACTAATGGACCAAAATTAAATAATTTCAAGCTGATAGAGCGATCTTGGGGTTGTTGCCATGGTGATGCCACCATATAACCTCAGTGGGGTTGAAGTCACCATGGCATAATTACCTCAGAATTAGCTTTTATATTAAAAAAAAAGTGTTGTTGCATGTCTATATATATTTATACATCTACAATAATTAGATGAGTCTTAGTTTGAATTATATTCTGCTGTATGTATGATTCTAGTTTGAATTCACGCCGCTTAAAAATTATTGAGGTGACAGGATACCTCATACTGTAATAAAGGCGCCATGTTTACACCTCCATTGCACTGATGTCACTGGAACGCGCGTTCCAACCTTCTCTTTGAGGCGCGCCTGTTTTCTGTGTTCTGATTGGCTAGCTGTCAGCGAACTGCTATTTTATTGGTCAGTGGAGATTACGCCAAGGCCGGTCCTGTGCATGAGACAAAGATGGCGGCTGAAGGTCTAGCGAGGATCCCTGAGGTGGACATTGACCCGGATGGCGTGTTTAAATACGTGCTGATTCGGGTGAATGTGAAGGAAGGCTCGGATGATTACAAGGATATTGTCCGGGGATACGGCTGGGCTGAGTACCACGGTGAGCTGCCTCCTAGTGTAATGCGGCAGCTGTGGACTACATTTCCCAGAATGCTCCTCATTGTTATTACTGACAGGGCGTACTGGGATATGTAGTCCATGTCACCTGCTTTAGCTGAGGCTGGTAATTTCCTTAGTGTCTTGTGGAAGCTCAGGACTCTTACCTTATGGGACAGAATGTGATATAACAATAAGTCTGTATTGTACCCACCTGTCTGCCTTCCACTGACTATATACTTATGATGGTGGAGGCTATGTATAAAAAGTGATATCACCATAGCAACCAGCACTGCTGATTGGACCATCCTATTGGTTGCTATGGTGATAAGGCCACTTTTCAAGTCTGATATGTAACCTCCATAGTATAATTATCCCCTGACTAGTCTCCAGCCATTGAATGATGGAAATGGCATTAAATATTTTCCTTTAATCCGCTTTTGGAGTAATTGGTGTCAGTGTGAATTTTGGGTCTGTAGCGGGTTCCAACATCCCCAACATTTACTTCTTTGATTGGACAGATCCAGAGTAGACATTTTAATCATTTCTGTGCTGTGCACGGGCGCGTTACCATTTTTTATTTGTGACCCGAATGGGTTACCCCAAAAGTGCATGATCTGAGTTTTTACCCCACCGGCACTGTGCTTTGGGGCGTATCGATGACTCCCAGCTTCCCTTTATTGTAGCCGATATCTACGACAAGGTGGCAGCCGAACTGGAGAAGGGGGACTTGCTGGACTGCGAGTGTCTGGGAGGAGGCAGGATCAGCCATTCCAGCAAAGACAAGAAAATCCATATCTACGGATACTCTCTGGTAATGGTCCAGCAGTAACCCGGGGCAATTATATCACCGACTGTAACTCTTACAGCTCATCGTCTTATTGGAAAAGACACAAAAATGTGTCTTGTCACCGTAGCAACCTATGGAACATATATCCCAATATGACCATCCAAATGGGTTGCTATGGTAATAAGACCCATTTTAAAACTTTGCAACAAAATTGCTCTTCAGAAATAACTGCCCATAAAGTAAATGATGTGTATAGGGCAAGATCTCATATTGAAGACTCCCAGTTGGATACACTTGATTATACTTGATTTATGTCTAAAGAAAATGACATGTTCATGAACGAGCTCTTGGGTGTAGAGGCATATTTTCACAATACAGAAATCCAATATTTCCTTTTTTAACGCCTTCCTTTTAATTTAATTTACACATGAGATCTGATCGTTAGTTGTATTTAACTTGGTGCTGGAAGTTCCTTAAGGACTCGATTTATTCCTGCAGGGTTTTGGCCGAGCCAGGCATGCCGTTTCCATGGAAAAGATCAAAGCCAAGTATCCAGACTATAAAGTGACTTGGGCCGATGAGGGGTATTAGGTTAACCTGTAACAAGACCCTCATCCACACAGCGGCATTTTACTCCATCGCTCTAAAGACTGTAAATTACCGTCTCGTTCATTATGGCAGCTTGGGACCCCCGCGCGCTTCTGCTGCGTGAACCACCTCCTAATATTTGGAAGGTATCCTGAAATCGAGCGTTTGATCCTTACTTATTACAAGTCTACAAATCTAACGCATGTTTCCCTTTATTCTCTGTATGATGTTTATTTTTTTGTACTTTCATTTTTGTTTATTAGTTTGGCCGCCATCAAGTTTTACTTGTATTACTTTATAAAAGGGGCCATGAATTAACCTCCCCAGATGATTCTGAACTCCAGCTCCCATTATTATCTCTAGACTCTGGTCAATCAGGAGCTTGCAGAGAGTCATGAGAGTCGTAGTATGATTACAACTGGAGGACTTCCCATTGGCTACTAAAAAAAACATTAAAATCCATGTTTATAGCTTTCCTGAAGGTGGGCTTGTAACCGGGAATAGACGGCTTTTTCCCAGAATAAAACCAGTTGCCTTGTCTATCTTTATTTTTATTGATTTCATTAATTAGCATTATATGCAAAATGTGCCATTTGTGTTCCGTGGTATCCAACCTGCCGTTCTATAGGTGAGCAGAACACCTTCTTCTTCACGTGTACTGAATGTCGTCGCTCTGCGCCAGCTTTCCGGCTTCATCCGTCTGTACAATTCCGATTGTGACATTGGCAGGAAGACTCCAGCATCGCACCGGGCTTAGATTCCACAATGGTTGGCATGGATCTGTCTTTCTGCTTAAACCCTTCAACATGGAAACCGCCCAACGATGAAGGAATGAGCTATAAAAATAATTTATACGTTATCTCCGTGCCAGATCTTGTACGATGGATGGATTCCCAGTAAGACCTGCAGAGAGACTCTGATGGCTTGTTGGCAATTTCACAAATCTGCCCAGATTACCCACAATTTATCACGTTGCAATCTGTGCTGCCCTGTTATCTGGGGACCTCCTGCTCGTTTCGGTCGGATGTGTAAATAAAGCAAACTTTTATAATGACTTTAGGTTAAGAGAGTTATATTTTATTGTTCCAGAAAAAATAACATTGTTACCAGAAACCTTCTTAAGCGACTTGTTAAGATCATGCTTTGAGCTTTTTGACTCGTTGCTTGTGAATTCAGATTTTTTTTTACTTAGCAACTTTAAATGACCGGTAACCATGCTGCGTAGTTTTTAGTTTGCGAATATATATGTATATATATATTGCCATGTTTGTGGCTGCTGTTACTACGGTCTATATATCTCTCTAGCAATAGATACTGTCATGTTTGCAGGATAAAAGGCTTTATTTCACTTTTTTGTAGCTAATAACATGGAAGGAATCTCTGCCATAAAGCACTTAACACAGGTCACCGGTCTGATCGTGGCTGCATGATCGTGGTTCAAGTATGTGGTTGCCCCCAACTCCAAGGCAGGAGAATCTGTGATGACCCCAAAATTCAGCCTCCTAGTCTAACCAGCCAGGCTGTCGGAAGGATGCAAGGGGTAGGCATTGTGCCACCAGCTCGATTATTGATCCCAGCAATGGTTTTGGAAGCTGCTTTCCTATTCCCAGAGCACACCACTGCTTATATTATTAGATCGGTCAGAGGTTCTTTCATTAAAGCAGGTCTACGTGTCCCTGGGGTCAGAGAAATGCTGCCCAGCAATAAAGTCCCGCAGCAGCGCATGCTACAGCCAGGTGTAGAGGGCAGCCGTACCATAGGTGATGGTGATCTATATTTCGAAGAGGTGTCTTGAGCCTAATGTCACCGTTATCTCCCTCAGTGTCCCTTTAAGAAGAGGGCGCTGGAAATTCCAGGTAACGACCGTTTATGATTTAATTGCTGGGAATTAAGTGCAGGAATGTGCCAACGGTTCCAAGGTCATGTTTAAAAGGCAGATTTCGCAACAATTTATTAATCTTCACATGCCCCAATTCTTATCGTCCCCAGAGCATGTGCCAGACCTGGTCTTGTTTGTTCCCCACATTTTATCGTTTATATGAAGCCAGCATAAGCCTCAGCGCTGTATGACGGAATAACAGACGAAATGGGTTGGGGGATAGGAATCCTTACAGATCCTGCACACATGGCACACGTGTGACTATCCACTGTATGCCAACTCACTGTGCATCACACCTGTTATCGCTGAAAACACCTGTGTTTAAGCAGGAACTTAAGTGTACCAAGAAGAGCAACAAGGGTGAGGAGTTAGTATTATTAACTCATTGGAGCTCAGAGGAACTACCCCTTCACCCTGCAAATCCCTCCTGAAAACCTACGTCTTCACCCTGCAATCTACCCCTTTTATACGGGAACTTTTGTATTCATACCACAAGAATCTACCAATTGCCCTGGCAGCTTACCCCTTTACCCAAATAATCTCGGGTACTAAGTACATGTGCTATTTATTTCTAAATAAATCTGCCCCGTCACCCTGAGATTGGGGCAAAAACCCTGAGACTCCGGGGCAAACGCTAATAGTTCCCAGTTCTGCCCATATCTCATTAACAGATCTACTACGCAGCGGTCAAGGTGAAGCGGAAGACTGGAAGCCTGCAAGGCTGTCACGTTTCGTGGCTCCTCTGCTTACGTGTATGCGAAAAGGCAAGCGTTTTACTGATGTCGGGTATAGAGAGAGATTTTATTTAATCGTTTTTATCAAATAATAACGTTTCTTAAAAGAGTCTTCGATAAACCCGATTCTGCGTAATGTAGAGATCATTTAGAGAACAGGGTCTTCGAATATTTTGCCCCCTTTTTTTTAACCATTTGAGTGCCAAGCAAGTGAGCAATGTGGTAATAACTGCTGAGTCCACACTCAGACGAGTTAAACCCCCACCCTGACTGTCACAGTCCCGTCTGTGTTAAAGTGACACTTTGTGCTTGATCGCTGTGCTCTCCATGCGCGGTGTAGCTGTCTTTCCAGCAGATCCCGTGGGTGAAAGTCCACTCCTGTTCGTCTGCGCTTCACTCCTTCCCATCCCCTGAGCTCTCTCAGTTTGGATCATGCACGGGCTGCGGATCTCCCTGCTCCTGCTGGCCCTGTCTTGTGCAGGTAAAGTTATCGTTATTCTTATAATTTGTATTCATTTTGGGGACAGGTGCCTGCTTCAGGTAACCATTGGGTAACAGGGGGGTTGAGCATTTTAAATAAACCCGGTACATCGAGAGGTAATAGTACAAGCTGGTACACTTCACGTTAATATTTGTCTCCTTTGCCCCCTCAGCTCCCCCTACCACCTCTGCTGGGTGCGGGAGCCCTGCAGAGACACTCTGTAACTTTATCTGCGATTGTTGGGACTGTGCAGATGAGCGGCACTGCGGTGAGTAGTACATTGTGAGATTTACATTGTGCTGATGATATATGACCTGACTTTCATGACGCCGAGCACAGGAGGTTATTGTATCACCGGGGTTGTCATGTTTAGATGTCAGATGTCACCATATTACCCCTGGCTCTCCTGGTGGGGTATTTTATCTTGTGCTACTTTTTTTTTTTACCCCTTAGGTTACCATAAGGAATCAGCGGTTTCTGGAGCGCCCTTCAGCTGTGACTTTGAGCTGGACGACTGTGGATGGAAAGACATTAGTACCTCTTCCTACCAATGGTCCAGAGATCGTCTAAGCTCCAAATTTTGGGGTTCCCATTCCCACGGCGACCACACATTGGGGAACAGATGGGGTAATGAAGCTCAGGGTGTCGCGTATGGATCTGAGAGGGCCACTGTTACTCGTTGTGTCCTTAAGAGTCCCTCAGTTTATTGTGCTTTGCATTCAGTGTCTCGGTGGGTCCCTCCTGGTGCACCAGGCATGTAGATGGACCCACTGGTGTCATGGACGCCAGTAAACGTGTAGGTTTAATGCTCATGTAGGGCATCTGAAGACCAGGGATCCTCCTTGTAACCCGTATGGCCTATAGTCTCATACCTAAAAGCTCCATGTGTTGCCTTTTACTACAAAAATGTTTTGCCGTGCTATACAGGTTGGTTTATGGCCACCGGAGGTCACACCATGAAGTCTACCGTAACGGCCGCCCTCAGATCCCCGGTACTTCGAGATGCAGCGGCTACCTGTGAGGTCCATCTTCACTATCACTCGTGGAATTCAGGTATCAGACTCTGAGGGCTGTATGTACGTGCACCTGTATGGGTCATTACATATATGTGTGAAAACCTAAATACAGCGTGTTACGAGGGTTCCGTCTGGACGACTGTCACCGCGTGGCGACCACTATGTGTTGGGTTAAAGCAGGTTTTTTCCAGGCTGCTGTCACAGGTTGGTTAAAGGTCTCTAGACAATGGGGGGGGAGGCAGATGGTGAAATAACAAAAAACAACAACCCTGAAATAAAAGAATTGTTACAATTTATTGTTAGATTCCACAAGTTCTATCAAACACAATTCAGATCCCTCAGCTTCTTCTACAGATCTGTCAATTACCTCGAGTACTTTGTCTTTCAGATTCTCCTGGAAATGGGAGTCTGTCTCTGCAGCTGACGGCCGGTGCCCAGACCTTCGATTTGTGGCAAAGCCCCCAAAGAAGCTCTCTGTCCTGGCAGCGGGCGGTGGTCTACACCGGTCGGCTCCCCGGAGAGTTCCAGGTTTGCTCATAAAATTGGCAAATATTATTTCTTTACCTTTCGCCTGTTTCAATGAAACTTTCAAAATATGACATTCAGGAGAGATATTCAGCGGATGATTATAGTTTAACTTCCAGAAATGAAAATCATAATTAAACATTAACCTTTTATACCCCCAAGAACCTGCTCCTGGTTTCCATCATTTACCTTCATCAGATTGCCGACAGATTGTCTCTACCTTGCAGCTTACCGTGTCCTCCACCTGGGAGCCCAACACCCAAGGAAACATCGCAATCGACGATATAGAATTCCGCCACTGCGCTCTCTCAGGTACCCCTTCTATGGCAAAAGTTTGGTTGGGGTTGGCCCTGAGGGGCACCTTGGATATAATGGCCATCGGTAATTTAATAGCCATCCTCCCATAGATTGCAACGGGGAAAAAACACGATTGTGAGGAGACAGGGATACATTTTATCTCAGTTAGTGGATGTCGCCCAATATATCTGTGCAATGGTTGCTATTCGGTCGTTGGGAGGTAGACTGTCGCCAAATCACTTTTCCCTGCATGTCTACAGCGCCACAGACGGGGTGCCACGCCGGGCAGGTCCAGTGTGACCGCGGGTCGTGCGTCGAGGAAAGATCCGTATGTGACGGAACCGACGACTGCGGAGATAGATCCGATGAGAGCAGCTGTGGTGGGTAATTTCTTTTCGTCCCCAGGCATGAATTAAAGGTGTGAATGTCAAATTATTCTGCGCAGGTCCGAATGGCCACATTGTGCTACAGAGAACTTCAACCTTTTTGCTTTTACTATTATTATTTAACTAAATTTTAAAATTTTTAATGTAGAAAAATTCACCTTCTGCACCTTTGAAAATGCGACATGCAACTGGACGTCTACCTGGTTAAAAGTCAACGGCTTCAGCTCCAAGCCGGGCCGGGATCACACAACAAACAGCAGATCCGGTGGGTACCTCTGATTCAGGAGCCGTATGCCTATCCCTTTCATGTTTAAATCCCCTCACTGTGTTACTCTCTACCACTTCTGCTGGGAGGCTGTTCATTAGACATTCTGAATACATTGTGTAAAATGCATTATGTTAAAACACCCTGTTATAATCTGTTTAATTCCTTTTAATGTAGCGATAAATGTTTATAGGCTCCTCCTAAATGAATCACTGGCCAGTTTACGACGTGTTACAAAGTTAACATTAAGAACTCACTGATGATGTCATAACAATAGGTTCCTTTCTCCGGGTTAACGATGGAACCGCCACGTTGGTCATCCCAGGTATTCGGAACCAAGACAACATGGCCTGTGCGGTGAGTTCCGTGGACCTCTGATCCGGCGTGTCTCTCATTCCCACCTCTTCATAACACAAACGGCTTTGTCTGTCTCCAGCTCGTACTGTATTATCTCACGGCTGGCTCCGAAGAAAACCGCTTGGCTATCGGTTACCGCAACACCACTTCCTCCGAGGATAACGTCATGTTGGAAAGAGTGGGACAGAGGGCCGAGGTGTGGCTCCGAGAGAAGGTCACCTTTCCCATTTCCCAAGAGCCATTCCAGGTAACGGTGTTACAGACTTGGATATGTATTTAAGGTTCTCCCCTGGTAATCGGGGGCTGTTTTGTTGGGTTTTCCCCCATAGACCCCACTTAAGGGCGCTCTACGTCCTATCCGGAGACACCAGGTTTGCACACAGTGAAGGTCTTCATGATGCTGTCACGCTTACACAACTTGTGTGGCCATTGTAGACGTCAAATCACTTTTACACACCATTTAAAGGGACCTCGTGTGCTACATTTTTACACTTTACATTACTCTTTATAAAACACGACCATCGGAGAAGGTCTCATAATATATCTGAGCTGGTGCGTATATATTCATTCTCACATATCGTCTCTGCTTATAGGTCACCATCACGGGTGTTGCGGGTAAAGGAGCCGACCCCGGTGTTGCCCTGGATGATCTCATCTGGTCTCCCGGATGTGTCCTGCCAGGTAAAATTGAAACAAAAATCCTATGATAAGGTTATGAGACGCAGCGGGTGCGATTCACCTAATGCAGACCCTGACTGCTCTTCTCTTGTCTCCGAGGCTGGAAACATAAAACTTCAAAATCTGAGCAAAACTCTGTTTTGACTGTTTTTTTGTTTTGGGGTGGGGGACAAATTTCTTCTTTAAAAAAGCAACATGTATTTTAAATCAGCAATGAAAATGGCTCTTTTGTAAGATATTTCTAATCATTTTCCCGGGATAATGTGGAAATGCACACGGATCTGTGATGGTAACCCTCTGCGTCTTTTACTTAGGGAGTCAAACTCGGGATACAAATCTAGAAATTCAGAGCTTTCCATCGCTCGCGGAGGTGCGCAGCCCCGGGAAGGCAGCCTGCAACACAATACCTGGTAAGATGCCCCATAATTACCCCAAATATCACGTGGTGCTTGCGGACCCAAATTATGGGTTATCAGAAGAGAATTGGATCTCCTGACATAATTCTATAGAATGTATTGAATCAGGATCTTTAGCAAAATCAGGTTCCAACTTAAGAAACTGAACATCTTTTTTTGTCCACTGTTTTGGGAAATAAATGTTTTATATTATTGCTCTCTGTTGCAATTAGTTTTCATCGGATTGTTTAATATATGCAATTTCTGCCCTTAGACGGCTATGATTTTGGGGGGGATATTAAAGGCTGGCAGGACGTCAGTATCGGGGTGCAGAGGTGGAGCGGAGACATAAAGACCTTCCCGGAAGAGGGCGTCTCAGGTAATTAAATACTTTGTATTCAGTGCTTTCTAAATATTACCAAAACCCCAAGGCGGATCCCATCTGCTAATTAACCATATATCTTCCTTTCAGGGCATCTTGGGGTGACGCACGCCGAAGGGAACCTTCTAACAAATGCCGTGATCCTCAGCCCTACATTGTGCTCTAGCATCCCTTCCTGCATGGTGAACATGACCTACTCTTTTAACAGTGGACCAGCAGGTACCCAAAATGACCGAGGACGATGGAGAATAGGGTTACTGAGCCCTGCTGGAGGTCGACCTCCAGAGATGCCACGGTCACCTTAATCCGAGTGGGCATCCGCTCGTAATTAGCACAAAACCAGTTCCTATCCCCATAATGTATAAGCGGCATAAGGGAATAGACAGCTGGCGGGTACCGGTGTGCAGGAGACCTCATTGTGTTCTTCTGATCGCAGGCTCCTTGTCTATACATGTATTGGACTCAGAGCTGCGGACACATGCGCAGATCTGGCAGAGCCAGGGCCACAGCAGATCCTGGAGAAGCGCTTTGATTCCGGTGGGAGAGAGGCTTCAGCCGTTCCAGGTATTGACCCCACGGATCCAACATTTGCTTTGAAACATATGTAGCACTGTAGGAAATGTAGTGAAATGATCTACAGAAAACATCATTGGGATGTTGCCCGAGATAATTATTAATCTCACTTTATGAAGCGGAACAGGAGGTTACCGGCCAGCTTCACTTATGGTCCCATTCGCCAGGAGCACCACCGGGCCATGGGGTCCTTACCATGAAAGAGCGAGTCCTGGATGGTTGCACCGACCCCAAATGAGATTCTTGTTACCCATCCATTTGATCACAATGGATCCCTTTCACCAAAACGACTGCAGTCCCATGATTTTTGTTCAGCTGTTAGGATTCATGTTATAGATGACTTTCGGTGGTTTTGGGTAATGGTCCTGTCCCGTTTTTTTCTGGATCGGTAACTTTTCCACACATGTGATCTAAAGGTGATACAGAGTTCCACTTAACGTAAACATGATTTTGGGGGCGATCAGCCGCTCTGAGATCCGGGATGACGGTTTGTTTTGATTTTTCATTTCAGTTTGTCTTGTCGGGCTCCGTGGACCCTCTTCCCGGTGGGATGTGGGGGGCAGTCGTGAAAAGCATGACATTTCTGGAATGTGACAAACAGGCCTCTCTTGACGATATAGGTATTCTGTACCCGGCTCATATCCACACAGTGATTTGTACCTTTGGTATTTATATCGCTGCAGTTATACAGAACCGCTTCGGAACTTCTGGAGTCGCGTTCTGTGTACCGTCCACTGGAGATCTTTTCACAAACGTGGTATAGAGACCTTTGTGACGGAACCCTACAACTGAAGATGACTTTGAAGGCATTAGAGTGTGGCACGGTGGTGCCATAACTGTGACCGCTCATGGGGTCCATCAGCCCTGGGCTACGAGTGACCACCTCCGGTGATGTTGTGGGAGGGAGTGCAGAGACCTCTCTCTCCCCTGATGTCTCTTAAGTTGGATGAGATGGTACAGAATGCATTTGTGTTCGAGAGCCTTGCCCATAATACTTTGATTCTTATTGTTACCCCTCAGGGTCTGTAACCTGTAACTTTGAGACTGGCCTCTGCGGCTGGTACCAGGATCAGACAGATGACATCGACTGGGAACAAAGAACGCTGGCCGATCACACCACGGGGAACGGTGAGTTCTCAAATTCAATATGGGGCCGGCAGGACTACTAGATAAGTCTGCGGCCTGGGGTGGCACGCTTTCTACTGGGAAGGCCAGGTGCAGGGCTTTAGCAGAGGGTGGTAGACAGGTGAAACAGCCTCCCAGCAGAAGTGGTAGATGCTAATACAGTCCCCAGCGGCACGGCCTTACAGTGGAAATGTGTTGTGTTTGTAGCTTTTGTAACATTAGGGTGTCTGCAGGTGAAATGTATGGAATCGATGCATTCGCTATATGATCAATGCTTTAATCCATATTCTGTATCCGTAACCATTTGCTGCATGTAGCCCCAGATTTTTGGGGGTAGGTATAAGACTGCTCTGTGCCCCAGGGTTGGAGCCTCTCGTTCTCCTCTATCCATTGGCTTTCTTTCTCTCTGGCAGGTAAATACCTGTATGTAGCCGGAGGGTCCCGCATGGATCGAGGGGGTAAAGCCCGTCTTATAGCTTACCCACAATCCATTGATTCCAGATCCCAGTGCCTATCGCTGTATTACCGCATAGGGGGACCAGACGCAGGTACGTTTTGCCCTCCATCCTCTCGATATACAGTGTGTACCATGTTTCAGACGTTCTGTGTACATTGAGTACCGTCTGGCATCAAAACCCTAATAACTCGAGAGAGAGGCAGGATTTCAGGCATTGGATGAAACAATTTTATTTATTTTTTTTTAATTAAAAATAGATTTGAGATTTCTAGGTTGTTTTGTAATTAAGTTGTTTATGCATTTTGGGGATTTTTCATGGTTTTTGGTTCTACGCACCATTATCCCCCATTTTCATACCCATGGTATAATATTCATGGCTCTTATATGGCTCTCGTATGCATTATAGGGACCTTGAACCTGTTTATTAAATACGACGGAGGTCAGGAGACATTACTTTGGACTGTCTCCGGCACCCGCGGGAACATGTGGCACCATGAATCCATTCCACTCTCACACCCAGCCGAGAATGAGTATCAGGTACGTGAAGATGGGCGCTGGGGTGATCTTGTGTGATGTAGATTGGCGAGGGTGCTGTGTCGGGGGTGAGTGGTTAGTGTTGTTACCATCGCCTCCTGTCTGGCAGCTGATTCTTGACGCAGTCCGCGATGGTTCCGTGGGGCACATATCCATCGATGATATCACTGTGAGATTCAGTCCCTGCGCGGCTTCCACGCACTGCTCTTTTGAGGCCGGAACCTGCGGCTTCACCACGGAGGGGGACAACCACTGGTGGAGACAGCAGAGCCTGCAAGCCAAGCCTCACGGGGGACCCTTTTTCGATCATACGCTGCAGACGGTCACAGGTAAAAGGTTTCATCTCTGTAGAGGCAGCCAGTAGGTCGTCCACCAGCTACGGTGGACGGTCCTCCTCAATCTGATGACCGCTGTCTAACCTCCTTGAATTTTAAGATCCCGAGTGCCTTCCACGCCGGTACCGTTAGATATAACAACACCATTCATCATCATTCTGTATAAATAAAGTAATAATAGAGTAATAATAATTGTAATGATGATAATATCTACTACCAGTCATGATAGGAATAAGACTTAGAAGCTGATAAAGGTAATTTAGGGTCAGGATGCGGATACATTGGGGTTGCGCATAACCTTGGAGACAGCATTTTATTTGGGAAGGAGGGATTGTAGACCCGTGAGAGTCTGGGGCAGCAGTTTGAATGCCCTGGGGGCGCATGGAATATGGCTGAGAACACGCTAGGATTTATGGCTGTAATCCGCTACCGTCACAGGTCATTACATCATTGTCGATACCAGCGCTTCTACTTTGCCAAAGAAAAAGACAGCTGTTCTGACATCAGGTTGGTACAATGCCCAGCCTGCCCTCCAATGCCTGAGCTTCTGGTACCAGCTGGGTGGCAGTAACTCAGGTGAGTAGTCCTGACATAGGTTGGGTCTGAGGGCTGAGTCTGAGTTGTGAGTCTGAGGGCTGTAGGCGCTGACAGAGATGATGTAATTCACAGGAACACTTAACGTCTATAAGGTGGAGAATTCGGGCAAGCACCAGACAAAGACGCGTCTGCTTAGCATGAGTGGGACTCATGGAGACAGCTGGCACTATCGGAGTGTGAAGCTCCAGTCTGACCATGAGTGGTTGGTAAGAAGGTTTTTATTGGGGCAGGGCTCGGAATGGTTGCTGAATTTACCCCAGAGAAGGGAAGGGGAGGCATGGGGTGCTTTTACCCTGGCAATAGACTCACCTACAACTTTGTGGACATAAAGTTCTATCGGATTAAGGTCATCTCATTGTCCTTCCAATGTCTTCTGTGCAGCTGAAGTTTGAAGCTGTTGGCGCTGGAGGAGATCGGAGCTTTATTGCTGTTGATGATGTTCACATGAGCCACCATCCCTGTGATGAAGCAGGTACGGGTCGCTCGGGTTATGCCCACACCAGAAGGTAAAGCCTCCCATCTGAACCGAGACAAATGTATTGTATGAACTTCCATGTTTACATGCATCCCGCACCTAGACAGTACATACCATCGGTACACATCCGCTTATAGTAATGGCCAAGCCACAATTTAAGAGTACGGGGTGAACGCACAGTTTGTTCGGAGGGCTCACAGTATGAGGATTATCATTCCCAGCCACGTGCGACTTTGAATCCGGTTCCTGCGCATGGACCAACACGCGTATTCCACTGATGGACACGTATGATTGGGACTGGACCAGCGGAGCTGCCCTGACCACCAAGAACTCGGCCTTGGAGAAAGATCACACTCTCGGCACCTCAGAAGGTAAGACACCAACGGAATAATAACTGATATTCATTGTTGGCCTCTTCAGATTTCACAGACAATAATAACCAAGAACTGATCAGCTCTTTAAGTGCATATCACACAAATCATTAATGAAATGTGAGGGCCACCGTACACCGTAAGCCAATGTTTGGGGTCATGAGCCTGATTCTCTTCTCCCCCCGTAGGACATTATGTCTTTGTGGATACCGGAGCGATGCACGCGGAAGGGAGCTCCGCATGGATGATGAGCGAACATCTCCCGGCCACAGCCAGCTCCTGTTTCACTTTCTGGTACCGCACGGATTCCCCGGACCGTGCCCGTAAGTGAACAGATAGACACGCAAACACCGAGCCTAACCGGCGTGACTTAAATACCCCACCGCTAACCTTCGTCAGCCTTAAACCGAGCACTTGGCCATTAGAGGTATATGGGAGGTATACGGGAGTTTTATGCGGCTCGTCCATAGGCCACGGAAGTGACCCACATGACATTATTTATTTATTGGATCGATGTATGAAAAACGTCTGGATTTGTGTTCTCTGTCCAAGCCAGACCTGGGAGAGCTGGTCCTGTATTTGGCCAGTAGTCACGGCCTGCAGCCCCTCTGGGTCCTTCACGGCTACCACAGCGGCGACTGGCAACAAGTGCAGCTACAGATCAACAGCACGGCGGAGTTCCAGGTACCCCGGGCGGCTCTTCGCAGCGTTACGTTCCAGTTTAAAATGGTATCTGTGTAATTAGGGGCTGTTCTCATGTCTCGCGTACAGATTGTATTTGAAGCATCCAAAGGGTCTCACGCGCACCCCACTACCATCTCGCTAGACGACGTGGCATACACTTTGGATTTACCATGCAACGCAAAGAAAACAGAAAAGGGTAAGTGATAAAAAATGAATTCCGTCATGGAATAACATCCATTCCATTCCAAATCAGACCGCGAGTGACTCTGTGTTTTTAGGGAAGAGTAACGCGGGGGAGATAGCGGCCATTATCCTCGGCGTTCTCCTGGCCCTGCTCTGCCTGGCGGCTGCCTATCTGCTGTATCGGAAACGGAAAAAGAACCTGAACGACGCGCCCCGAGTCTCCAACCACAGCGAGGCAATCGACGGATTCGATAACGTGGTGTTTGGAGAGGTATATTCTGTCTCATTATCCCAAAAATTTTACCTGCGCGTTGGCTGAGGGTTATGAGACATTGTGAATGTTTTTAGTGCCAAACAGGTTACAATTAACCTATTAATCCAATGCATCGGCCTATGATGTAACAGTCCGAAATCCTGCGACATTTCTACATAAATACTGGAATAAGGGTGTCTTTGCCTTCCTTAGCCTGCAGACGCCACATCCACCAGCTAGGACCACCACTCACAGATCCAGAGCTCTGCCAGGCCAACAAAATGTCCCGCGATGACCCCTCTGAAACACTAACCGGCCAGAACCATCTCTACGGGTCCCCACTCAGCCAGAACCCAAAGAAACGTGGCCACGAAGTAAGCGGAATACAGAAATATCGGAGGGGGTACTTTTAACTATCTTGTTAAATTAAAATGCTAGTTAACATTTGTGTTTGAACTTCTATCTCACTTGGAACAAGAGGGTCCCAGTGGGTGGGGGGGGCACATTTTGGTTAAAAGATTTAAGATTGTAGGATCACTTTAATTGCAAGAATGCAACAAACTAGTAGATTCAGGTACCATACTTAATTTCAAGCCCACGGCGTGTCTCGATTCGCAGCCAAGCATGCGCAGGCTGAACCCTACAACAGGCAGGCTTGTTTAAAGTCTTTGCCGCCTCTAATGGCATTATGCTGCAACTCGAATAAAGCGATCAACAGAGATTAATCCGATTGGCTTAAAACAGGGGGAGACAGTCAAACCGACAACCAACCGTCGTAAAGAGAGGCATGCATCGCAATCGGAACGGAGGAGGAGACGCGCAGGCAGCTATGGAAGCAGAGAGACGCATGTATCAGTCAGATATGTGAAGGATAACAAATTTTATTTTACAATGACATTATGGAAGGGATGTGGTGTATCAAAGAAACAGAAGGAATGCCTTCCAACCCCCAATACATTCAAAAAAAAAAAAAAACACCCATCTGGGGCCAAAAAAAAATAAAAGTCCGATTTCCACATCATGTAAGCAGAAGATGCTCCCCACTAGCACGGCGAGAGACGTTATCGTTTTAGGACTAAATACATTTTTACAGCAGGGAAGAAAATTCCGCGAGGCGGCCCCCATGGCGCAGTCCGAAGACGGCTGCGTTCAGCTTGGCAATGTAGAGCCCCTGGTCGGCTTGCGGCAGACAGGGTGAGATCAGCTGGGGAACACTGATTTCGAGGCTTTGCTTTCATTTCTTTTTTGGGCCGGCGTCCAGGGGCTTTCCAATGTCTCTTCCACGCAGCTTTATGCCTGCAAACACAGGAGGTTTTATAAATAAAGACAGCGTTCCTGACAGAACCCCTTCTACACTTCAGAGATGGATTCACTTGGGGTAGATAAATTAATCCCAGAGCCCTGTATAACCCTCCCGTATTAACGCTGTATAGTTTATAATTCCCTGGGACACCCAGAGCCGCGCGGCGCACGAATGCTGGCGGTAGTGGAAGTCATCCGACTTACCGAGTGCTCTTTCGATCTTTCCCATGACCTGGTTGCTGGGGATCGCTCTCCCGCACTCATAATCTGCGATCACCTGGGGCTTCTCATTGATTTTCTGCAAGACAAGATAGCAATGACTGAAAAGCCCTTTCCACAGAGTAATGCTACAGCTGGCTTAGAGTTATGGGGGTCTGTCTTATAGCAACCACTTTCACTTGCGAAGAGCCCAAGTCTACAGCTGCACGTGGGCCTTACCGTGGCCAGGTCCTTCTGGGTCATTCCGATTGCCTGCCTGCCCTGCTGGATGACTTTGCCCACCTCGAGGGGCACTCTGTCGTGGTGAAGCTCTTCCGTTTCCCGGTCCAGCTTGGCTGTGTTCTTGGTGATCGTGTGCTGCTTGTTCTGACCGGCTGACCCTGAAATAGAGGATGCAAAAAGGTTCCTTCACATGGAAAAAACTATAAAGCCCCCCCCAACGCATTTAAATAAGGGGCAGGGGAAACAACGTACATTTTTTGGAGGTTTCTACATCTTCGCCTTTTCGCTGAGCAGCTATAATCGCCTGGAAGAAAGTGAAAGGTGAGCTGGTCGTCGAGATACCAAAAGGTTAACACAGGGTTAATTGCAGAGAACCCCAAGTTTTTATCTCTAAAAAAGAATGTGATGTCATCAGGTAATGAGAATTTTGGGGAAAATACACAAAATGCCATTTTCTTCTGGTGGTGGAGATGGGAATTGGCGTTCAGAAGAGCCCCCCAAAGCAAGAAGACCAGCGAGATCCCCCCATGAGTTGCTGTATCCTCCTCGCTCGGTGTCATTAAGCCGCGTCTAGCCGCTCTCCTCCGTGGATCTATGCCCTGTCTAAACGGCAGCAGGACCCGCAGCTGTCCCGAGACGTCCGTATAATGTTACCGCATGTGCCGGGAGCCTCACGCGGGGTAACCGCAAACCCCCGGAGGGGTGAGAGACGGGGCAGGGCGAGCATGTCCAGCGTCCCGTGCTGCTATATTTACACGCGTAGTCTAACCAAGTCCTAACTCAGCTTCACACCCCAAACGGAAGGAGCGAAACGCGCCTCAGCCTGGCACACGGGTCACTATACGGTAACACGCGTGTTTCGCTGCCACGACAGCGAGACGTTATCTAATGTAGTCTCTGCTGGATATGAGTCAGTGGAAACTCTGCCGCCGCCGGCTCGTTAATCTGCCCTGCAGCACCGTCGCGGCAACTTGTACTTTTGGACTCCGGGCGCGTAACCAAGTTTAACAAAAGTCCCAAAACACATAAAAAACAAGGCATTAAACTAGAGGCGTGTTTCTGGCGTGTTCTTCCCCTGTACGTTGGGGAAGTGGATTCTCTACTCATTGATCCCGTCTGGTCATCAACGATGTCAACCTCTGATAAACAAGCCAGCATCGGATACTGTCTGGACTACTACCTGCTTCCCACCCCGCATACACGCAGACTGCACGCAGCGCACGCGGTAATCCGTCACCTGTTACCGGCTTTAACGCTTCTTCACGACCGGGTGATGCCGGCTGTGAGTGATTGGAACCTGCCACCCGTTACGCTGGACGGTTCTGTTTTAGAACAGCCATGAGCGGCACAGAGCGAAACGCGTCGAGGTTTTCCTGCCTCCCCCGATGGTTGTTAATAAACACATAAGGAAGCAGATGGCCGCGAGCCACTTCAGTGTTTACGTTGTTGCTGCCTTCTTGCCCTGCTGAGCAAACCAGTCCGATGAGTTTCACCCTCTGTGATCGGAGGCCTCTGCCAGCCAGATCCCTGCCTTTTGTGTTTAGATGCAGTTGTTATGCAATTAGGATCGCGGTGCACAGTAACTTACAATGCGAGTGTGAGTGATGACCAAATGGGAAAATACAAAAAAAAAGAGAAGCCGCGTGGGGGCCGGGCAGCGTTTACTGTTACCTGGATAAAAGAAAAGCTTAAAGAACAATGCCAGCGTGTACAGGGCACGACGGCCCCTTTAAACACACCTTAACGGTGCATGCGCTGTCTCATGGCTACCATAAGACCTCTAGGACCCCCAGAGACGCGCTCTCTCTCCTTTATCAGTCGTGAGTCTCCGCCATTGCTTTCTGTCTTCATTTGATGTGATCTGCAGATGCGCCCCGACGCGTTTCGCATATTATATGGATCAATACATCGCTAAGCCGATTATTTTGTAATCCAGCGGTAAGAATAACACGTTTCTAACGCACTTTACATGCCTGATCCTACACTCCCTCCGGCAGGACACACAGATCCTTCACCAGGGCAGAAGACCCCCCCCCAAATAAAGTTGCCCCCCCATGCAGAGCCATGTGAGTGGGTGTCCAGCACGTGATTCCTACTGTTTACAAACCACAGATATTATAACCCCCCCATGTTAAATTACCTGCAGGCTCCTCCTTTAAACCCCAGGCTGCCCCTGAGTGATACTGAAGGAGGGCATTATCTGAGTAATGGCGCCTGTACTGTGGCCCTTAAAGGCTGTGAATCCCCCCCCCATTATGTGGCCCCTAACGCATAGAGCTCCCTCTTGTGTCTAATACGGAGGCTTCTCCTATCCTATGGCTCTTAATAACTGCCCCCTATCCCACACTATAGCCCGTCTGATAAGGCTCCCCCGGCCCTGAGTCTGATACCAGGCTCTTCCCCCATCCCTGTGGCCCCTGATACCAGAAGCCCCCCCCCCCGTGGCCCCATATGGTGCCAGGCGCTTCCCCATACCTTTGGCCCCCTGATACCAGAAGCTTCCCCGTGGCCCCATATGATGCCAGGCGCTTCTCCTACCCCTTTGGCCCCTGATACCAGAAGCTTCCCCCTTCCCGTGGCCCCTATATGATGCCCCCTTGCCCCGGGTACCTGCTTGGACTTGGCCTGCGCGGCGGTCGGGCCCTTCTTCCTCAGCACGGTCACGGTATCCCAGTCGCTCTCAGCCATGTCTTCGTCACACTGTGCCGAGCCTCTGCTCCGATAGCAGCCAAACCCCGCCCGCCAGCCGCGCTCATTGCACCCCGAGCCTGCCCCTCACTACCACGCGCGCCATGATTGGCTGTGAGAATTGTACGCTTCTCATTGGTGGAATACTGAAGAAAGATCTGGAAGACCGGGGCTTAAAACATACAACGGCTATGATTGGCTGGCTCGCTTCCACAGCCTCGTGACTCTCCCAGCCCATTGGCTGATGCAACTCCCCTTAACATGATATCACTGTCAGTGAGGTGGGGTAACCCCTTGTGTGCCGCACCGCCATAGCTCTACATATATTATTATTATTATTGTTATTATTATTATATTCATTGTTTTATGTAGCGCCATCATATTCCGTAACGCTGTACAATAATGTATAATTATTATTTAATAATGATTTCATAATGACATCAACACATCGTACAGCGCTGCGGAAAATGATGGCGCAATAACAATAATAATATACTGTCATTCCATTGGGAGATGTGTCATTAGGCTGAGCATTGTGGGAGTTGCTCACGGTTGACCAGCTTAACACTTAACTAATTCTCACTGACCAAAACTTTCTTACGGGCAGCCAAGCTTATCCGGAGGGCCTGAACTGGGTATAAATCAGTAATATTTAGTGTTTTTATTAATATAGAAAATTGACAAATTACACAAATATTAATTCACTTTTTGAATGCGCTTTTTCTAGATTTACTGGCGGTTTGCGGCCCCGAGCGCCATGAATCCCGGCACCGTGCGGTGAACCTGGCAGGAGTGCTAGACCATATACTGGTCTATATACCGGTTTACACCAGTAAGGCTCCCAGTCTATCCAGCAGGTGGCAGCTTATAGGGATTTAAAGGGAACGGTATGGACTGACTAGGCTTCCGTAGGCTGCCTGCTGCAGGCTTCCTGTTTAAATGTCACCCAGAGCAGCAATAAAAAGCCCTGGGAGGTCAGGCTCTGAGCGGCTGGCAGTGGGGCTGAGATTAGGAGTCAGTCCGGCTATCGGCACCGAAGGGGTGTCCCTGTGATTGGGGGTCCCAGAAAGTAAAATGGGGGGTAGGGGGATGATGATGATAAGGGGGCTGCTGAAGTCACCGGCATGGAGGACACTGAAACCTGTCGCGCCTTTTTCTGCAGGCAAGTGAGCCCTGGGTTTACAGGCTTTAAACATACGAGCTGTCAATAAAAAGAGCTACGCGGAGCCGTATATCCTGAAGGAGATGGGGGACCAGGGCTGGAAAGTCCATAGGGCAAGAGGGGCAGGTGCCGCAAGGTGAGGGGCAGGTGCCGCAAGATGAGGGGCACGCTTGCTCTGCCTGGTGGCAGCGCTCTTGCCCCTGCTTCAATAAGGACGTGAGTCTTAGTCTTAGCAGGACTTCCAACCCTCTGGCGCGGGTGACAGGAGCCCTGGGTACGGCTTTGCTGCCTCTGATCTTCTTGCACCGCTCTCCCAGCAGGCACAAGGCTGCGGTTTTACCAAACCAACCACGCGGCAGCGGAGGAGCAGGGAGGCGACCTAAAATTCAGCACCGCGCAGGAAGAAAGCGCTCGTGCCCTGTACCCCGACCACATTCCCACCAGCACCCTGCAGAAGGTCCTGCTTTCTGCCGGCTCGGCCGTAATGTCTCTGTATGACCCGTATAGACACGGTAAGAAAATATATACAACCCTGCTGCCTTCCATACGCGTTGTACTGTCCCCTTAAAAAGAGGGGCAACTCAATGAAAGGGGCTAATTTGGGTCCCCCCAGAAGCTGCGTTGGGGACGTCTTCCTCCTACATGCCCTCTCCCAAAGCACGGAACTTCTGACAAAATCTAGGCTCCCGCCATTAGTCTGCTGCGGCATGTGAAACATGTGACTTGACACGTGTGCTGCCGCTTGCTTATATTTGCTTCATGATTATCTAGACATGGTTGCGGTTCTTGGGGAGACCACAGGTGCGCAGGCTCTGCAAAACCTCCGAGACGGTATGACCAGGGACCCCGAAGGAATCCAGATATTACAGTGAGTTCTTATTCTTCCATACATTTTCTATATAAGTGATAAACATGTCAAGTTTGATTAATGCCCCCGTCAGACCGCTGCTGGATTAAGTACCAACTACTGCGCTACCCCCAACATATTAAATTATCGCTTCTCCACCTGGTTCTATAAGGAAAGTTTATTCATTTATCTTAAATGATGGGGACATATGGTACAAACTTTCAGAAAACCACCCCAAAGAACCAAACTGTTTCCAGAAAGCCAGAATCACCCAAAAGGCTCTTATTTCTTCACAATCTGTTCCTATCGTTTTTTACCCCAGGGAACGGCCTCGTATCCGAATGTCTACCTTGGACATCGAGCGCTTGAGACAGATGCCAGACGGGACTTTTGGACGGGAGTACGTACGCTTCTTGGACGTCAACGTAAGTTTCTCCGTATGCCTCGTGCTGCTATATGACATCATATTTGTTTGCAACAAATAACCTAAAAAAGTTGTAGTTTTGACTGTACTGTCCTGAAGGAATGATTATTTTGTGTCCCTCAGCGCGTCTCCCCTGACACTCGCATGCCCGTGAAGTTTGTAGACGACGAGGAGCTGGCGTATGTGGCACAAAGGTACCGTGAAGTCCACGACCTGATGCACACGCTTTTGGGGATGCCGACGAACATGCTGGGTGAGTGCGCCGCCGGCAGGCTCTTTTCCGGTAAGCGGATCGGATGATGCTTAACAGCGAATCTTCTCCGCAGGGGAGGTTGTAGTGAAGTGGTTTGAAGCTGCGCAGACGGGGCTGCCGATGTGCGTCCTGGGAGCCGTGTTTGGGCCTCTGCGTCTTAATAGCAAGTAAGATTAATCTCGAGCCGATTACCCGGCGTATCGCTCTGCAGTCTACACGCGGTGGTCACGTCTGTTCTCTGCTGGAATTATTCTGCCGCGTAATGTGCCATAGAACATCCCATACCAGGAACGAACTCACCAGTAGATCGCTTGGTCCGTAGATCACCGTTCTTTCATACTGTGTACCCCAAAACATAAGATATGTTATTTTTAATTGCCCCGATATTGTGCGCGACAGACGTTTTTGGGCCGTTTGATGTCGTATCTGCAGTAGGTAACGCAGTCGCCCTTCTTTCTGATTGTTGGGTTTGCAGGCGGCTGAAGCTTCTGGCAGAGCTCATTCCCTGGGCAGTGCAGAACGGACGCAGCGCGCGGTGCGTCCTCAGCTTCTACTACGAGAACCGCTGGGAGCAGAGCGTGGAGTCCCTGAGAGAGGAGATCGGGATCCTGCCGCCGCCTCCTATCAAATCCTAAACGCCGCTTCAGCAGCAGCCGCCCGCCGCAGCGCTTACTGCAACCCAGAAACCTGCGCTGCCTGTAGATCCACGGCCAAGGCGGAGCAGATGATTGGCTGCAGCAGTAGGCAACCGCAGCTCGTTTACAGCAAGTGTTTCGTTTCTCTCATGGAAAAGGCTGCAGCAGTAGTGTTAGAACCTTGCAATATGCTGTGTTGATGTAATGATGATCTCAGACGTTAGAATGATGTCACTGACTAGGGAAACATGTAGCCTGATGGTTTTCAAAGCTTACCCCAACACCAATGCCCAGATTCCAGCCCAAGGATAGAGAGTTTAAAAGGTTATCATTCATGGTAAATAATGCCCCGACAGACACCATCCGTGCTTCAAGATTTCTATCATTTAAATTACGAGTAAATCTTATTTTGGGGTAATTATATCTTTATGCCAATAACTCATCCTGTTCATTAAAGTGTAAAGTCCAGCCAATTTAATAATGATATCAAATATTAAAGTGTTTATTTTAAATAAATCGGTGCTTGGTTTTGAACAAAGACCTTCCACGTGGTGTCTTTGCGACGAAAGAAATAGATCAGCTTAATTAGACATATCAGAAGAGCCACGTGCTCCATCCCTTTCCTCTATCTCTTCAGATATTTAGTTCCTTTTACTGAATGTTTTACTTTGTTATGAAGCCCAAAATAACAGACAGGTGACCCCGAAGGCACTACTCAAGGTCGGGGGGACTACCCTTCCAAACATCATGACATTCTCCCCGATTCGTTTGGGTTTCTCTTTTTTTGTTTTTTTGGCTTGTGTTTCAAAAGAGAACCTAAAAATATAGGAAAAAAAATATATAGTTTTGGACAAGATTTGCCGAAGTTCTCCTCTGACATCGATGAATGAATGGAGGATTCTGTGATGACATCTGGTTCTGCGTTCCCACCGCTCGAGGGGAAGAGCAGAATAATTACATCCTTAGTTCCTCACCGTCCTCGTTACTGGGGGACTCGGTATCTCTCTCCGCGGGTTGCAGCCTATCCAGGTTTTCAATCTTTCTCCTGATCAGGTCCGCGGCTCGGCCCCTGCTCTCCTTTACTGCTTGGCGGATACTGTACAGGTCCCAGTGCGTATGGAGCAAGGCGCAGTCAACAGTAAAGGAGCCGTCCCGGGTGCGGCGCACTTTAGTGCATACCGCTGACGAGCGGAGCTCCAGCCCAATCTCGTGGATGACCTTGCGCAGGTACTGCTGAGTCTCATGCATGCATTGTATCTCTGCAAGGGTAGAAACCGGTATTTTGAAACTTAAAGAATTTTTATTCAAAAGTTAATAGTAGGAAAAATAAATCAAGTATATTGCAAAAAAAACCCAAACATTTACATTTGTATGTGATATTTATAAATTGCATCAAATAAACAACCTTAGTGGGTGAGTTTTTTTTGTTAGTAGGAGCAGCCACTCTGCGGAAGAGACGTATCTTAGGTCTTACCTAATGTGAAGTCTGGTGGCGAGAAATCCAAACAGCGCATCCCCAGGATAATGGGGGGAGATTTCACCATGGGCCGCAGCTGACCTGCTACGGCAAGTTCGTAAGCCTCCTGGCTCTTTAGGTCTATGTGAGAGTGCCTGGGGCGAGAAACGCAACTTCTTGTGTGAACTTTGGTAGGCTATATATAATATATATATATAAGGTTAAAAATGAAGAACTATTCAAATAGTGACAGACAGAACACTTACGTTAGCAACGCTTTTCGGTTACTGCCCTGAATCACAGCCAGAATCCTCTCCAACTTGTCTCGTGTGACGTGACCTACGGCAATAAGGAAAAAATGTCTATGACTCTCGTAATGAGTTGCTAGCCTTGTAATAATATTGAAGGTGGGGGTGTTTGGGACCCCCACCTTCAGCACACTTACCATACGTAGTCTTCTCAATTATTCTCCCCGTGTCCGAGAAGTCGTCTGTGGCTGTCCCGAAAGACCCGCACACGGTGTAATCCTTTACCAACGACAAACAGGTGCCACGTTAGATGAGTGAGGACGGCGGGTGTTTAATTTACTTCCAATCTGATTGTGTAGAAAATGTATCTAAGGCAGGGTGTTGGTTCGGAGGCCAGCACCCGCAGAACCCTAAACCCAAAGAGTTCCGTACCCTGGTACAGTGGCTGTTGTACATATCCGTCAGAAGCCGGTTCCCGCGTCCGATTCCCAATACTGATCAAAACAAAAAAATTAAAATCCGCATTAAGCTTTTTTAAAACCAGCATGTGCACAATGGTGGGAAACACGGCTGATTTCTCACCGAAGACCCCAGACGATCGAGCGTCCAGCCTGTGCCCGGCTCCGATCTTCAGACTGGTGTACGGCGCCCCTTTAACTGGAAAGACACCAGTGAGACTGAGCCAAAGAACACGCAACTGCGGCATAAGACGTATTTGTTGTATTTGCCTGCAGATATTTTCAATGATTTGCGCTCACCCAGTACATCAGCCAAAGCCGGAACGGCGGTGGCCACTCTGGTTAATTCGACGCCATCTGTGCCCTCTGCGGCTACCGGCTGGAAGCGGATCAGCTGACGAGGTGGAGGGGTTTCCAGAGAGTTCAGCTCTGGTCGAGATAAACAAGAGAATAATCAAAACCAATCTGCCAGGCGAGACGCGGGATCCTGGCAGCTGGTTGTAGATTACGTACTATTTATATAGAATTTCCCTACTAAAATATTTTTACAGGGTATTCTCTGTTCCTGCGGGTATGGTATGTACTACGTTTTAAGCAGCGACACCCGTGTTATTCTCTGTACCTTTCAGTAAATTTGTTTCCACGTTGTCGCGCACCAGCTTCCAATGGACTCCAGGGGGTTTATAAACCGCAAAGAACCCCTGCAGCGACTGAAAGACGGAAGACGCGGAACGAGACATGATCGGGGCTCACTTCATGCTTTGGAAGGTGCGTCTGAACACTGAAAGAAATTACTGGTTTTTATTTTTTGCGGAAGTTTGAGAATACAAATCACCAGAATCATTGAGATTAGATATATAAAAAAAAAGTGACTTCAAATAGTGATCTTATTCCCATGGAAACCAGTGGAATGGTCCTGCTTATTGAATCATCCTATTGGTTGCCATGGTGATAAGACACACTTTTGACCTCTGCACCAGAATAACTTTTTTTTTTCATATCCCCTGTTTATCACACATTAGCTATATATTCAGCAAAACAATAGTTTAACAATCCAATAAAATATAATGTTATATATAATGTATAATCATTTAATATACATATATGATATACATACATTTAAAACACAAGAGACTCACCTGTCAAATGATCAATTTCCCATCACAACTATTATTTAACATAATAATTCTATTTAATCACAAATAGCAATAATAATATTACAAACTAAACTAATCTATTACAAGGCATACATTTCACTAAATAACCTCTATGTCCCTGATATCTACCCTCCCTCCAAAACAAACCGGTGCATAAAGTGACTGATCCCTAAAATCACTCCAACATCACAATCACTCCAGATCCACTCAAATAAAACTTAACTTACGCCGCACTCACCGGAGCGAGGACTCGCTGCTCTCTCACACTGGGCTTCTGGTCTCTGATGGGCGCCGCCATTGGCTTCCGCTACAGCGCGTCACGTGACTCGATGACTGAGAGCACCAATATGGCGGCTGCTCCCTGTAGCTCTAGCGGGCGCCATATTGCTACTCGTCGCACACAGTACTCCAGGCGCCATATTGCTACTCTCAGAAACCCTGTAGGTAGACAAAGACCAGCAGGGGGCAGCCTTGTGTGCAGTTAAAATGCCCTCCTGCCATGAGGAGGGGGTAAGAATTCATGTTTGATGCTAAGCATTTCTCTGATGGGATACGTCTGATAATATACAGTAATACAGAGCCGCACTTCACTGGGCCTTCTATGCACCATGGCCATAGCTGGGGTATTTTGCACTTATTCAGCTGCTGTGATTTTTTGTCATTAATGCAACTCTCCGACCTAGTGAGGCCCCAGCATTTGCGGGGCTAAAACAGGAGCTTTTGGGTGTTTGCAGTAGGAATCGCCAGCACTGAGGTTTCAGGAGTAATTATAATGAAACTTAACATGAAAAAGAAGCTATGGCTGCCGGATGTTTTTCTGGAAATTTTTAAAATGTTATTCACTAAATGTTCTTCTGTCCCAGGTTCTGCGTGTGAGTAAGACGAGCGCCCACGGTCTGCACGTTCTCAGGCGTGGTCTTATCTCGGTTGACGTGGTCCCTGATTGGTATGACGGGTTCATTAAGGCAAGGTATTTATTTATTTATTGCGATATATGAAGTGGATTGTGCTATAATATATTAATTTATAATAAATGGACATTGAACGTTGTAACCTAAAGCCCCGAATCTTAACTTAGATTAATGGAGTGGATTGGGGAGAGGTACAGATCTCCCTGATTCCCAAGCAGATTACCAGGGGGTGCAAAGAAAAAGTGCCACCAGGAATTTGGGGCACATTCCCAGCTGGAACCCCTCTAGTTACCCCATTGTCTTTTGGGATCTCCGTGACACAGAAGTCCAGGTCTTATCATGGTACTTTGTAACTATGTAACAATATTGAAATTACATTTCATGATTCATTTATTAGGGGTTTTAGGAAATACAAAAAGGTTTATATTGGCGATGGGGCACAAACCCCATATGTCTTCTCCGCTACTCCTCTGTATTTCATTCCAAGTAACGCAAAGGAAATTAACTTTACGGCGAGATTTAGTTTCTTGAAGTCTTTTGTCCTTAAGGTTCCTTTCAGGTCGCAGAGTGTCGAAGGCTACGTGCCAGCATGGATCGTATTTACTGTCCGTGCCTCTGAATTGTCTTATATCAAACTCGGTATTGACAGGGAGACGTGAGGTCAGCCAGAAACTATGTACTCGCCATTCACCCAAACCGGCATTGTTGATATAATGACATGCTTGTGCAGGAGGCAATTATTCCTTTGTTGATTCCAGTACCCCCAAGAAACATTTTACCATTATTTTTTTTTACAGTTCATTAAAAAAATTGAATGACTTGAAAACAAAGCTCTGGTTCCCCATTGTGGTCACCAGAGCTGAGGAGCAGAATGACGAACTCAACAACTCGAGTAGTTTGTCCATGAATCCATAACCTTTCTTTACGGAATCGGTCGGGTAACAATCTCTATCTCTATCGTTGGCGTGGAATGACTCTCTGTGGAAGAAGTGAGTTGCTAGGGGCAAGGGGCAGTCGAAACGTGACTCCAGACTCTCCGATGAGAGCAAGGACATCTTTATGAAAATGGCCAGACAGCGGCCCTTCAATCCTGAAAGAGAGTAGAACCGAAATAAGGCTCACGTCATACCAGATAATACATTGATCATTTTTTATTTCATTTTTGGGGGTTTTAAGCTTACCTTTGTCCTTTAAAAGGCTTCCGAAGTTTTTTTTCTACCTTCTGGAGATTGTGGATCCTGGATAGTTCTGCATGAAACTGCGATACGGGCTGATGTCTCACAGCGAATGGTCCTGCAAAGGATGAATGAGACTGAGCGACCTCTTTCAGTGACGCCATCGTGGGATTATTATTATTTTATACAGTCTGTTTTGGTGAATGTTTGGTAAGGCTTTAAGACTCACCCGCTGTCTGTGAGAAAGGTCCATCCTTGAGTAGGGCGTTCTTGGCCAGTGGTGCCGGATGGGGCTTTTCTTCTTCTGCAGAGATCCCAGGACAATTCCAGGACCCGTGCGTCTTTTCTTCTCCGTTTTTCAAACTTTGGGTAATGTTCCAAGCTCTGAGCTTCAGGTTTCGGTGTCTAGATTTCAGTAAGGGATCTGCCAGGGTCGTAGAGAAGAAACCAGTCACCCGCTTCGCTCTCGATCCTGTTCCTGTCTCCGGGACGTCTACTTGCTAAATGTCCTTCACTCACCTCGCAGTGGCTCCAGTGTCCTTCTTTGACTCTCCGTCTCCAACTCACATTCATGCCTATACATAAGTGACGCAAAACATCTAGTTCCAGTTGGAATCAACTCATTTCTTTTTGCATTTCCCATAAAACAAACCATTGCGAGGACTTAGAATTCAACCATAAGATTGCACTTACACTTGCTGGCCCTGCCTTTCCTTTCGCGTCGGCCGCACGAGTTCAGTTTCCGTCTTGGCCCTCTGATACAACAGATATCCCGGCTCCAGGCAATGAACGGATGCCACGGGTGTTGGTCGCAGACCCAGAGAACTTTTTGGCTTTTTGATGTCAGGAGGTCCAGAGTGGAGCAGCTTGGAGCTTGTGGAGTCCAATACTCCCAGGGGGCTTAGCTTCGCAGGCTGCACGGAGAAATAAAGCAAAAACAGATATATTAATGCATTACCTGGATATTATTTTTTTAGAAGAATAACATCCAAAGAAAATGATTTCACCATTGGCAGGACCCTGGCGTTAATTGTCTGGGTGACCTCTGACCCGTTCTCCTTGATGGTTCCGGGTTCTCCTCGGCAGTGGCTGCCCCTCCTGTGTTTGATCCGGTGCTCCGTTGGTGTGGTGGTTACGTCACGCGGTGAAGCACACTGGGTAACAAAAAAAGGCAAAGCCGGTCAACTTTGCAGAGGTCAGAAAGATGTTTGTGATGTTTGTGTCGTGCAGGTCTCCTTACAGGACTCATTTTTCTTAAATAGTTGTTGCGTCGCCTGTTTTAATTTGCAGGCTTTATTTTTTCCGTATACTGACCTGGACTTGGGACAGCAGGGGTCCAGCAGTGCCCTCGCCTGAGTCAGTAGACCATGATAGCATCGAGTTTCTCCTAAACCAGAAGAGGACATTTAACTATACAGCTCTCCCCAAACTGTGAATAAAGCAACGGTAATCTTGGTGGTCTGTTTTTGACCCCGGCTTTGATCGGTGATGTGTCTTTCGGTACAAGAACCAAGAAGCCCCCCCCCTGTGTGCATTAGGCTTACCGTGAATTGGGGGCTTGGCTTTTATTATCTCCTGACCTGCTGGTCTGTCGGCTGAGGAGCAGCCGTATAGGGTGACTTTTAGTGGGGCAATGTTTGGACGGATCAGGCATCTTTGGCTGTTTCTCAGCGTGGTCTGGTGGATCGCGGGCAGGTGAAGAAGCCACAGGTTGGTTGTTCTCCAATGTAACATGGTTTCTGTGAATTGGTGAGGACAGGACATGCGTGTTGATATAAGTTCTTTTAGTATAAAACCTGCAATAAAAACTTGGAAGAACCTTGGATAGTGACATAGAGCTGCTGCATATACTTATGTATATATATACTTATATATACTCATTATATAAACATGGCCTTCAGGTACATATGGCGTAACTCGGTGGCATCCTTTCCCCACCACGTGGCTGTGACACTGGGCTTAGACCATTTCTGATGCCGTACCGGCTTATCCTCGGCCCACCATCATAAAACCCACTATATAAGAATACCTTCAGGTCTGTAACGGAAATAAACAAATGCGCTACGTGTTTCCGTGAACGTAAATCCCGTATTATCACTCCGGGGAGATCGCGTTTCAAAGCGGTCACTAATCCCGGCACGTTTTACGTAAGCCTTTTAAAGTGGATAAAAAAGGATTAGCCGCAGGTGGGTTATTACATTACGGTTTGTAGGTAATAAGTGCTAAAATACCCAGAATCAACAGCAAAAAATGTCACGTTGTCATGGAATTTTATGAGTTCCCGGGCGTACAGCCATGTATTTGCCGGGCTGGGATGGGAAAAGTAAAAGGTTTTGAGGACTGTATCGTTGCGTACCTGCTCAGGTTACTGTACTCGTCCTTGGCAGTGCGTTTAGTGACCGCTCTACTCTCGAAGCGCCCCTCACTGGTAATGGCGCACACGGTGAAGGTGTACTCTGTGCTGGGAACGAGGCGGCGGGCGGTGTAAGAACGTTCTGTACCCAAGTAGACCGGCTTCCCGTTCATGCATAGCTCATAGTTGAAGAATCTCCCTAGAGGGGCTCTGGGCACATCCCACGTGATGAAGATCTCGCTTCGGCCGATGACATAGACGGTGAGTTTGCCCGGAGCATGATCGCCTTTGTCGATTGTCCGGGCAACTAGAGATACCTTCTGGCCCCGGCTGCTTGGCGAGCAGGCACACACGCTAAAAGTGTAATTGGAGGATGGCGACAAACCTCCTACTATGCAGCCAAGCTCAGAGGTGGTCTCCACGGGGGTCTCCTCTCTGAACACAATGTAAGATTTTACGGTTGCGCCATTTTCAGCAGGGGGCGACCAGCTGAGTCTTACTTTCGTAGCCGTTCGACTCGTAACCTGGAAGTTCAGAGGACAGCCGGGCAAAGGTTCGTCCACGGTCACCGACGCCACCGGGCTTTCTGGGCTTCGGTCTCCTATGGTTTCCATGAAAACTCGAAGATTGTATTGTTGGCCTGGCTTGCAGTCGGAGATTAGATAGGAGCTTGATGGGCCTTGGTAAAGGAGCCTTTCACCATCGAAGAGACTATAAACAAAAGAGAGACGTGCCTATTCAATCAGACCACGGGGCGTCTCTGACACCCAACCGGCACGTTCCTCTTACCTGTATGTGACGGACAGGCCGCTGTTTGGTGTGTGTTCCTCCCAGCCGACCTGTATGGACCCTGACGTCAGTATTTCGGTTCTGGGACAGCTGGGCTGGGGCAGACGCTGGAGATTGGCGAGGGTTTCCTGCACCTCCTCCAGCAGCTCTTTTCCAGCTGTTTGGGAAGCTGCAGCCTTCTGCGGAGGAGCCCAGAGAGGAACGAGACGGTTTAATGGGAAATAGTAGCGAACCTCCCCGGTAGACACACGGAGGGACCTTACGTCTCACACTGCTCAGCTCATCCCGTGTGTCTCCTATCTGACTCTTATTTATTATATTCTGCATTTTATTTGGTGTTTTGTTAGAGTTAAATGACCGTGAGCTGAGGAGCCTATTCCAGAGAGGACGGATTGAGAAGTCGCACTGTGCCAAGCCCAACAGGTCGATGATGGACGATTCTCGCTGGCGCTCGCAGGCAGCCATTGGTCTTTTATCGCTATTGTGAACCTCGGAGATATTGACGACCTTGCTCTTTGGAAAAAAAAACCCATAGCAACCCACTCCATGGTGACAAAGCCACCGCCGGTCACAATGACATCTGTCCCACCATCCCCACTGACCCAGTAAAAATATTTATGGGACGCTCTTCCATGGAGACGAATTCAAACACTCCGTACGGTTATTGGGCTTGCTTGTGTCCTCGTCATTTGGGGGTCCCATTGGACGCCCCATCTCTGTGTCCTTCTTACCTTCAGGACTTCTTCCAGTACGGGGTGCTGCCGAAGCCTCACAACACCTTCAGGGTAACTGGATAAGACCTTCACGCTCCTGTATTAAAAAGCATAACAAGCATGAGTTACGTTTTCCAGTCTCTCTTTTAATGCTAAATCGACATATTTTGTGTAATTTCGTTTGTTTGAGTCGAAACCCTAATAACGTTACATTATAACTGGTTTAGGGGACATACATGGCAGCAAACCAGCAGGACTCCTGCTCGTCCGAGCGTAGCAGGCGGCTGAGGGTGTCGAGAATCCGAGGGAAGGACGCGCTCTTCAGAACGTGCTGGTGGCCGGCGCGGTCCGTGGCTAGGCACGTGAGAGCGAAGCATGCATTGCGACTCCCTCCAGCATCCCCTTCCGACATCATGGCCTCCAGACGAGACACCTAGAATTGTGGGGTTACGCTAAGTCACACATACAGGGGTTCAGACGAATAATGTCCAGAATGTTGGGGCGGAAGAAGGGTGATGATAGTCCATGACATGATAGTCCTTACCATGTGTTCAGCCTCCTGTAGACCAAGTACCCTCTTTCTCCCGACGTCTGTGTCGCAGAGGCGCCCCAGAGTAAATGCAGCATTCAACCCACAGCCTGTCAAGGAAAGGGTTAATGACAAGAAGCTCATAGAGAATGTCCATCGCGGGTTTCTGGTGGCACGCTCACCCGCTTCATCCACGCGCAGCGAGACCACCAGCTTTCGGAGTATGGCATCGGATTTGGGGTGGTCCAGAAGCCTGGCGCAGCCCTGGGGGCACATACAGATCCGGGCGAGCACCAGGGCGCCGTTACTGGCCGTCCATTCACTGGGGGAGCCCAGCAGGTCCGCAATGTTCTCGATGATAAAGTCAGCGTCGGGGGATTCAAGAATCCATCGGCGACCGGAGCTGCTCTCTGCCTACAGATGACACCGGAGGAATTATTAGACGGCCGTGATGGGCATTCTGGGTACAGAAGGGGTGACAGCCGAGATATCCCTGGCTCGATGCACATAGTTCACTAAATCACAAGAAATGTACAGAGAGCCAGAGGCTCATGGGATGGAATTTGCTACTTTGGATCAAACGGAGGAGTTTTGGGTTTGTTTTATTCTCTGCCCCGGTCTGGTATCGTCCCTTCCCTGCCCGCCCGGTTTGGACGCCAGCGAGACCAGCGTTTCCTTCTACGATTGAAACGCAAACATACGATGTGATGGCAGCCAAGATAAACGCCGACCGCAAACTCTTATCTCCTGAGTGTCCTCGGAAGCCAGTTCTGCTCAGTTTCCTTCGCAGAATAGCAGCGCCTTTACTGGTGTCACCGGCGACACTCTGCGCTGATTAACCAAAAACCATTACCGGTGCCGCCAGTGGCCGAGTTCCCAGCAGAGCCGGCAGCCGGCGCGGAGACGCTCACGTGTCACAGCAGACTGTATATCGCCATTAACTGCCCCCGAGACAACGGCCATCGCTGCTATCGTTTGTAGTGTCTTCAGTCCAGTAAGCATGCATTCCCGTAATCCCGACACAGGTCACTGCAGGCTCTCACTCACCAGCGTTCCCAGAGCCCCCGCAGCGTTCATCACAACCTCCGTGTCCTCCCACTGTAACATGTCTCCCAATCTGACCAGCAGGTCCCAGTCTGTCCAGCTCTTGGCCAGCTCCACCAGCAGCGAGGAGATGTCTGGGTCTTCTGCCACCGTGCCCAGGATGTACGCCGCACTACTGCACAACCTGCACAAGAGTCAGAACAGATGGTCAGAATCTAAAATACTTTACTGTGAGGGTGGTTGATAAGTGGAGCAGCCTCCCAGCAGAGGTGGTAGAGGGTAATACAGTGAGGGGATTAAACATGCATGGGATAGACATACGGCTGCTGAATCTAAGACGAGACTAACGACTGATTAAGGTTTGAGTCTTTATAGCAGGAGAAACAGGTGACTAGACGGGGGCCGTCAGGGGCCGATCTGTTCTAGGTTATGTGGGCATCGTACCGGCTTCTAACAGATGGAGAAAATATTTGTAATAATATTTTTTCTTGGCAATTAAAAGCCCCCCTGGTTCTAGAATGAATTGATGAATGAATGAATGATTAAGGAGAATTAAGGTCCGTTTTATCCGACACGATAGAGATGAATACATTGTATCTGCGTAGATCAAAGCGTCCATTGATAATTATTTGTGGGGTTCCGCGCTCGTTTAATGCACCACATCCGGAGAGGCCGCCGTTCTTCGAGTTTCCTTCGGATCTGGAAAGTCTTGCCCTGTAAGTCACTTCAGTGGCTGTGGCAGCGCAGGAGAGAATGCTTCCCCCTCCTCTTACACCTTGGCACGGAGCTCCAGATCAAATCCTGTAAACATCACAAGCCTGGCCGGGATCTCCGGTTGCCGGGAAACCCTCGTAACCAAACTAATCCCGAGCGGAGCCCGGAGCGGACGTCTGCCAGCCGGATCCCGGGAAGACGCGAATCGCCCGGACCCTCCGGGGCACAAGACTTGAAAAACAACAGGAGAAAGCGCCCCTGTGCGCAGACTGCTCGGGGTCTCTGCTAATCCCCTGCACAAAGGGTTAATAAACAGGGATCAGAAAGGCAGTTTAACCCTAAGAATTAAGCGATCAGTGCGTTGCTTTAGTAACCAGAGGGTTAAGTATCATTGGATCTCGTTACAGACGTTGAGGTTTAATAGTCTAATCCACTGCAAGTGGCACTTAATACATTCTTCGTGGAATGTGCTGCTTAGCGGACAAGGCCCATGCACCCACCGCGGGATTCGAAGGGCTGGAGTATCTTTGTTTGGCTTGAAATGCGTGGGGGTCTGACATAGCTAACGATATACGGCTGGGACCCCCCCATGTCATTTCTCAGGACCTTTGGAGTTTAATGGTCACCCCGTGTGCAAGACCATGACCTACGGGGACGATCGACTAAGGTGTGATTACTTCACTACCGGCACGTCTCCATGTCCTCTAGTATTCTATGTAGCCCGTGTACCATCTGTAGGGGGCCACAGCTCTGGAGAAGTGCAAAATGTGGGGCACCTGGGTGACGTCCCTCCAAAACTGCGCTCTCCGTCATCCCAGAAAGTGGTGGTCACAGTAGCCAGAATCCCAGTGCTCCCAGTTACAGCCAGACCTCTCGTATCAGCCCCACGGGGTAATTTATCCGCACTTTGAGTTATTAAAGTCACATAAGCCGGCGTGACCAGGAGATAATGAGCTGTGGGAGCTCTCGGCGCCGCTATGGCTCTGCCTATTGGCTCGCTCTGTTTACCCGGCTGTGCCTTTTATTTCAGCTACGATTTATTTTGGGCTTGGTTGCTGAGTATCTGTCAGGCTCCTTAAAAGATGTGTTTACTGTGCGGATATAACAGGCTTCGCACCGCAGAGGTCTCGGCCATTACCCAACGCGTCCCCTCCTTGTGTCAACGCCATCCGGAGGTTTCCTCGGCGTCTGTTTGTAAAAGGTTCACCCCGGGGCCGGCCCGAACTCCGCTGATTACCCCCTTTTTGTTCTTCGTCTGACGGGGCAGGAGATTTTGTTACTATCATTATTACAGCGATGTCACCATTTGTGTCGTTTTCACAAAAGCCGCTATGGGTGATCCCCTCTCTCTATCAATGATTTCAGTGGCCCTTCCCTGGCCCCCCCGCAGGCCTTTTGGTTGGGGAGGAAAGGACTCGGTCATATAAGGGGCTGTGGTGTCCACCATGGCCCGCAGGCGCGTTTCGCACGGAACCTCTGGGCTTCAGTTACAGCTTTTCAGTCTCTGTTACTAAAATATTTCTTCTTCTTACAGGAAAAAGTAAATGGGGGGGCGACCCAGACTAAAGGGGATCCCCCGGCTATAGAGTAAATGGGGGGCCACCCAGACTAAAGTGGATCCCCTGGCGATAAAGTAAATGGGGGGCCACCCAGACTAAAGGGGACCCCCCGGCGATAAAGTAAATGGGGGGCCACCCAGACTAAAGGGGATCCCCTGGCGATAAAGTAAATGGGGGGCCACCCAGACTAAAGGGGACCCCCCGGCGATCCTCACCTGACGTCGGGAGCTCTCAGCAGGTTGCACAGAGCCGTTATGTACTGTCTGCACCGCGAGTCGGTCATCAGCGCCGCCATCACCTGCTCCCGGTACGCCTGCACGTCGTTCACTATCACTTCTACCCCCTGCTGCACCACGTGGGGAAGGGGGGAGAGAAGCTGGGGCAGAACGCCGTCCATGTCCGGCACTTTATCCTCCGCTTCTCCCGCCACCATCGGCTGCGCCCTGCCAGGAGAGGTAGAGGCTCAGACTTCTTACATCGCTTCCACTCTATGCCCCTCCGTTCGGGGTCCTGCCCTCTACCCACCCTCCTCTCTCACTTTCACCCCCTGCTGCCCTCCTCTTTCTCTCTCTTCTTCCTTGTCCCTTTTTCCCACCTTAATGTCTGATCTCCCTCACACTTTTTTAAAAAATAAATCCCTACGAAAACGATTTACAATCTTAAAAACAAAGCGATGGGGACCCCTGAGCACTTCGTTACGAGTGCCTGATCTGGCATAGGGTCTAGGCGGTAATGATCGAGGCTAAAATTATTATTTAATTATTAAAAATTATTATTATTTGAGGCTGAAATCATTAGAAATCTGCTGCTGCAACAAACCTTACTGGACCCTGAGCTGTCAATCAGCTGTCAATCACTCCCTTCTGTGATGAGATGTCTGTCAAGGACTGATGATTGACATCTGGTTTATTTTTTTATTTTTTCTTCCCTAAAGAAATGCAACTTTCTGATTTTCTGGTCCTAATTTCTTTTTAGAAGACATTTCTGGTTTATTCCCAAAAAGTAATTTTAATCATTTTTGATAAATATAAGAAATGAATTTAATGCACTTGATACTTGATACCCTGTGAGATTAGTTTGGGGGTTTTGTGTATTTTTCCCCATAATTTAAATGCCATCAATCTCCAGTAATAAACAATAATAAACGTTATTCACGCCTGCTGCGGGGAGAATATTTAAATTGTGATTTTTTTACCCAAACCTGCATCCGCTGCCCGTTAATATACGGCGTGGAGCGTACCTGTTGTGTTATTGCCGTCCGGAGCTGTTCCCAGTCCTGTCGCTCCGTTCTATTTGCTGTCCTTGTTTCTTTTTTTTTGTGTTGCGTACAAAGATAAATGTTTCTTTTCTCTTCCTTTTCTCCAATCAGGGCAGAGACCGTCCTCCGGGAGGCAGGGATCGGGGATCGGTTCGCTTGATCGCAGCCCGGAGACGCGGAGTTACACCTCCTTTAATCCGGATTACTGTGTGTCTGCGCAGTAACGCTGGGCTTGGGCCGGAGAGATACATAATAACGATCGGAAAGAAGAATCACTGGTCAAAGATTCTTTGTTGCGACTTATTTTATAATATAAATTACTATGATTTATATTTATTTTAAAAAAAACACCTGGGGTTTTTTCCTTTTTTGCCCTAGTTATAAATAAATTGGTCTTTATTGAGCCAGACCACAAAAATTGTGTGATTATTTTATTTTATTATATTCATTATGAACTAAAATAATTTTGTTACACAAAGTAATTATTGCCTTTTAATGCAGAAGGTGTTTAAATTGTAAAATATACTTTTATGCTTATTTCTATTATTTTTTTATATGTAATATATATATATATATTTTTTGAAGTCTTTTTGTTTGCCGTGTTATAAATCTCCAGCTGTCTTTGTGTTTGCAGGTTCCTGGCACCCTGGCTTTATGGCAAGGGGAGACATTGTGGGGGGGGGCAACATTTTTTTTACAGATGTCCCTGGATGTGATGGGTTAATGTCCTTGGAGCTGCTGGTAGAAACTCCGCCCACAGCTATTACAGCTGGCCATGGGACACGCCCTCTAGTGCTTTCGCCCCGCCTACTCCAGGAAGTGCACACAATGGATGCCCGGGTGCAGGCGTTTGTGTCTTTGTGCTCGCTGAGCCACAAGGGACAGAGATATTTGTGTCATGGCGGAGTCCGCGACCTGCGCTCCGGCGGCCTGGAGATCACGTAAGTATGAGATGTTACTAATGCTTTACAGCTTGTATCCTGGGGTGGAAAAAATCCAGTACATTGTGGACACCGCTGGCTACAAAAGAGTTAACTGACCAGTAATTTCAGGTAACAGTGCATTACTGGCAGCGGGGGGTTAATGGGTTAACTGTTTGCTGTTGCTGGTGCGTGTCCCCGCTGCGTATAGAACCCAGTGGATGGAGGATCGTGGGAATTGTCCATCTGCAGCGTGTTCAGCTCTGAAATTCAGTTTTATTTTCTGGGTTTTTCCTCCCCAGTGTAACGAACGGCATTGAGGTCTGGAGATCTGAATTATCCAAGGAGACCCTGGAGGAGTGGGTGAGTGACTGGGTCAGTTATTAAGTAACGCATTGTTTGTGGCATTAAATCACCAGCCTGCCCGGCGCTGCCACGTGAATCCCTAAGCCCTGTGCCACCGTGTTATATGTCGTCGATCAACCGTTTAGATCGTAAGCTCCGTGGGCTCCCCTCGTGGAAATCACTAACTCATGATTCCTATCCAGACTCCAAGAGAAAGCTGTGGGCTCTGCGTGGGGTAAAATATCCGCCGTGAGGAGGGGAGCAGGGCCGTAAATAAATACGCTTTTTGTTTTAAGGAGACATCTGGGAGTTTCGGGTCTCCGGAGGACAGCGCAGGAGCCCTGCGGTAAGACGTTCCGTATAAATCATTATTTAATGTTTTATATAGCGCCATCAAATTCCGTAGCGCTGTACAATAAATGGTGTTTTATAGACATTAAAGTAATTTGACTGCCAGTGTTTTATGATGTCATTTATGATGTCATTTATATTTAAACGGTGTCTGTGCTCTGATTTCCCGTAGAAGGATTTTTGAGCGGGTGACCCCGGTTCTGGATGTGAACGGCAGCCTGGCCACCCTGAGCCTCTCGCTCCATTCTGGAAACGTGACCCTGGAGCTTTTCAAGCTGTCCATCTCCGAGACGCGCATGCACCTCCAGACCCTGCTCTTTGATTTGGCCGACCGGGTGCAGGATCTTGAAAAGTGCCAGAGGGGTAAGGAAAGTTCTGCTGCTGTCCCCGTCTGAAGTGTAAGAGCGAGTGTGAGTTACTGTGTGGCACTAGAGTATGCATGTGTAAGTGTATGGTGTTAACATGTGTGAGTGTGTGTCAGCATATGTGTGTGAGTGTGTGATAGCCTGTAAGTGTATGGTGTTAACATGTGTGAGTGTGTGTCAGCATGTGTGTGTGTGAGTGCGTGATAGCGTGTAAGTGTATAGTGTTAACGTGTGGGTGTGAGTGTGTGATAGCGTGTAAGTGTATAGTGTTAGGGTGAGTGTGCATGTATTATGTTATATTATAAGCGACGCGTTTCACTCCTGTCCTGCTGTAATATTGTATTTTCCCATCCCTCCCGCAGGAGGCAGCGAATCGGCAGCACCCAGTCCCGTGAAAGCAGCTTCACTTAACAATTTAATGCCCATTCCAGGTGAGTGCGGACGGGCGGCTCATGATCCGCGCAGGAACTGCAGCGAGTGAACCCTCGGCGTTCGGTGTTCTTGAATATTTGGTAATTGTTTTATATTTGCCCCGTTCCCAATTTGTTTTTTTTTCCCACGATCAGACATTGAAGCTCGTAGACGAGGCCACGGGACCTCGATCACAAATATTAAGAAGAGGCTGCCGGGAGAGTCGCTCGTCAACCCCGGGTGCAAAAGGTACAACTCGTGGCATTCATACCAGATATAGAGGCGGGGGGGCGGCGAAGCATTGACTTTATATTCTCTCGTTTCAGAAAAAAACCTGCGACGGGGGTAGATTTTGAAGAATCCTGACGAAAACATCCAAAAACACGGCGCTGATGTGAGTGAGCGCCCCTGGAGCGCCACCTCCTGATGGGTCAATCGTACTGCAGTCACCAAAGAAAAAGGACCCCGGAGGAAACGCATCGGGATTGACTCGTCTATTATGGTCAGAAATGATCTTTTATACAAAATCATGGTTTTAAGGGGTCAAACAAACGGGACACTCCGAGCCGGAAACTGCCCAGCGCCGTGCATCGGATTAGGGGGTAGGAGCCGGTCCGACGGCTGGAGTACCCATCTCCAAGCATTAACATTCATCGCGTCTTTACGGCTACCTTGTTTATAGACCGGATTTGTCACCCTGTATTAATTTAGCCCCCTACGATGTGATGGCCGACCCTCGGCACTCCGGCGAATGCATTTACTGCCAACGCGTTCCGCGGCGTGTGGCGTCTGGCCAGCGCCGCTCCTTGTGTGTCTGCCCGAGTGCCGTATCCGGAATGAGACGATAAATCCTTGTGAATTAAATCGGTTCACGAGGGGTCGCAGGCTGCAGGGTTTTAATCCCCCCCCCTTATTTTTAAACAAGAATAACAAACATTTATGTAACAACAAAAAAGGCTTTATTTACAGTCAAAACAATGCGCAAACAAGAAGATTAAATTAAGACAGTCGAACCTTACACTAAACATGCATTAAATTATTTTTAACCCTTTTTTATGCAGCATCTTTTAGCCTTTTATTGGGTTAACCTCCCAGGACTTGAAAAGGAATTTTATGAATTAGCACAGTGTTGTGTGTGTGTGTGTGTGTGCGTGTGTGTGTGTGTATATATATTCATATTTTTTTTTTTAAATACTGGATATTTGGAAACTATATAATATTTTTAACTTTTATCAATAAAATGCTGGATTATTAATATATTATTATTTTCATACAATAATCGTTACATTATAAGGTATTGGGTTTCATCCGGTGGGGTTTTTTTTTTTTTTTTTTTTTTTTTTTTAGTACGCTTTAAGAAAATAAAAGTATTAAACACAGTTAATATTGTAGAGAAAGTTAAGGAAGTTCGGCAGAAGCGACAATATTGACAACAAGCCTTCTGTGACCTGTCGGTCGCATTCCCGATGTGCCTTCAAGAAAAATACTATCTTAAAACTGGCTGAAAGTTAGACATCTATGTATAAAAGTATATATATGTTAATACGGTAACATGAACACGGACGGAGATCCTCCGGCTGCCGGCAGCCAACAAGCCAGCGGCCGGCAGCCCAAGCGAGATGGCAGGCGTGTTGCGGAGTCGTTTAAAGGCCTCTCGGCACAGCGGCGTCCCTTCTCTTCACCAAATTCTGTCTCTCTGGAGCCCGGCCCTCACTTCATCTGCTTGACCACGGGGCGGTAATACAGGAGGATCTCCTCCACGTTGGGGCAGGTGTATTTAAACTCCTTGAGCTCCGCCGCATGGCTCATGTAGCTCGTTACGCCCTTCAGGTCCTTAGGAATCCCAAACTTGCGATAGTGTTTGCAGACAGTCTGTTGGAAAGGAGAGAGACTCGGTGAGTGCGGGACCTGTGAGTGCGGGACTGGGGGGGGTCCAAGATTAAAACAAACAGAGGCTCCCTTCTACTGAAACCGCAAAGAACACACAGGGTTATCAAAAGCTACTTCAACATCAAGTGCCCTCCACGCTCTCCTCCTCCTCCAACACGGCAGCCGGTTGATATTTAATAATATTTCATTTAACCTTTCAAACACAAAAATGTAGAAATTGTTTATTTTTCTGTTAAGATTATTTTAAACTCAGCAGCATTTTTTTTTAATGAAGATATTTTTAATAGGACTTTCTAGCATAGTGCGTGTTAATAAAAAATATTAATACAAATTATTTATATATATATATATATATAATCTAGCTATTTTAATAAAAATTTATACAAATAATTATTATAAATAATCTAGCTATTCTAATAAAAAAATAATGAAAATAATTTATACATTATGTTCAAGATATTCTAATAAAAAATATTCAGAAGAATTATATATAATATAGCTATTGTAATAGGAATATATATATAAATAATATAATAATTATATATTCAAGCTATTCTAGTAAAAATATTAATATAATCTAGTGATTCTAATGCAAAATATTAATAAAAATATATATAATGTATTTATTCTAATAAAAATATTAATATAAATTATATATAATGTTCAAGCTATTCTAATAAGAATATTAATACAAATCTATATAATTAAGCTTTTCTAATAAAAATATTAATAAGTATATATAATCTAGCAATTCTAATACCAAATATTAATAAAAATAATTATATATAATCTAGCTATTCTAATAAAAAAATAAAAATTATTATTTTAAAATTGCTATCGACAGTTCCACTTTAATAATCGCAGTTTACGCTCTTGGTGTTAAGCGGGACTCACGTTGATGATGTGAAGTTTGGGTAACAAGTTGCAGTCGGGTAGCGTCAGGTTGTCTCCGTCCAGGAACTTCCGTCGTGAGACGGTCGCGTTCCGATCGGCCGCCAGTTCATGCGGAAGGGGAGTCTGCAGGTAACGGTCCAGCAAAAGCAGCGAGCGCAGCAGGTTCCTCTGTAGACCTGAATGGGGCAAAGTGGGGTAACGTGGGGGGCTTTCTGACGCTGAGAAGCCAGCGATACAGCGCAGCAAAGTGATACAGTAACCGTTATGAAGTCCTAAACGCCTCTGGTTGGACTTGAAAGGAGTAGACGTGACATGAAATGCAACAGAACCAAATGACCCAAAGGAACCCCTGACCCTGGATATCGGTACTCACTGTCATCATTTTCAGGGACCTGGTTCTTGATGTAGGCAGAAAACCGAAGGAACACGTCGTTCCCGGCACTGGTGGATTCCTTGTATTTGGGAGTCATGTTGGGATAACTGCAACCACAAAGTTCTAGATTTATCAACCGGCAGCTCTAGAACATCACATCAGTACCAACTATGTCATCTGCTTACATTCCAGAGAGGACAAAAAGAATCGCAAAAAGAATTTCTCAAAAATAACACAGCTAACGACGCCTGACACGTTATTAAGAGGATTTCAATGTTTTTACTGTATGAATTTTTGTTCTGGGATGGTCCTCGAGCCTCCCGGGTAAAAAAAACAAACCTCAGACTGCATGGACTAGGAGTTCAGATTCTGAAGACCTTGCCTACTTGTTCACAGGTGGCTTTCACAACACAATGCAACCATTACAACGGCGCTCTTTGGCCCATTAAAGCTGCCACAAACCTCTTTGGATTACATTCTCTTGGAGTTACGTTGGAAATAAAGAAGGTTCTCTCACCTTGGCGGCTTTAGGGTCTCCTCCAAAAACTCCTCGATCTTGTTGGTGTCCGTTTTGACCTCTCCATTGTAGAGGAGGAATGGCGGCTGTGATCCGGGTGCCAGGTCTTTCAATACCTCCGGGGCCCTGGAGAAGAGAATCCGCCAATGTCATCAAGGTTCCAGGCATGGAGGAGGAATGAACCAAACCTTCTTCAGGTCATGATGGTTGCTTAGTGGGTGGATTAGCCATGTAAGGACCACCTGAGATCCAGCCAACTGCCAACTAGCCTACAGACAGGGGGTCCCTGCGCCCAGCCGATCACTTTACATTAATGTAAATAAAATACATGAAATTCTCTTTGGGGAAATAATGTGACTTTTACAACCCGGTCCGAGCCTCGAGGACCCCCTAAAGAAAACAGACGCCTTCAGTATTTTGTTGAAGGCCACCTAGAGCTTAGAGACCCCGCAGAGCCTGTAGATCTTTGTACAGGTAACTTTGTATCAGTATTTGTATCTTTC